>NW_024429202.1:6496389-6616389 GCF_017639785.1 Mesocricetus auratus | reverse complement strand
CATCAGCTCCTCACTGTTGAGTGACTGGTCTCTCTTCTAAAACTACCTCAAGAACCCAACTTCACTTGTTTCTTTGTGGATTTTTGAGGCAGGGTTAGACTCTGCAGCCTAGACTGGTCTCAGGCTCATGGAGATCCTCTCACCTCAGTGTCTTGGGTGGTAGGACGGCAGGCATCTGTCACCATGACTGGCTGTGTGTTTTTAAGACATGTCTATATGTGTGTGCACATGTATTTGCATGCTGGTGTGTGGGGTAAGCACGTGTGCGTGTGCACACGGAAGCCAGAAGACGACCTTAAGTGTCCTTGCCTTTTGAGACAGGTCTCTCACTGGCCTGGAATGCACAGATTAGGCTAGACTGGCTGGTCAGTGAAGTCCAGGATTCCTCCCCTCTCGGCTCCCCAGGCCTGGGTGCAGTACCGAAGGAGGCCAGAAGAGGGGGTAGATCCTCGGGTGTGGAGTTACAGGGCATTGTGAGCTGCTATGTGGGTGCTGGGAATCAAACCCAGGTCCTCTGGAAAAGCTTAAGTGCTTTTAACTGCTGAGCCATCTCTCCAGCCTTCTTCCCACAACTGGCTAAGTCTTTAGAGACCCCCTAAGGTACTAGTGTGGAGGAAGAGCTACCTTTTCAATATCCTGGTGCAGGATTTTGGGGGTGTCCTGGAGAGCATCTGGGGAGACCCCTTGAAGCTCATGACTCTGCACTCTGCAGTCTGAGGTGCAGGAGCGGAAGTCCCTGCCCAGCAAGGTCACAGAGCTGGCCCTCTGCTGTTCTGTCCAGCTTATCTTTATGTGGGGTTTGCATTTCCTGAATCTTTAGAAACTGGGCGGGGGTGGGGGTGGGGGAACAGGGTAGAGGAAGTGGGCTTAATGGAGCCCTGTCTCAGACTGTTTAAATTTCCGGTGACAAGGAGATAATCTGTGAGCCCAGAATCAAACAGACACAGGGGGCCTTGGTTTGAGTCCAGAAGACCAAGAGTGGAGGGGAGGATGGCGCTTGAGCTGCTCAGAGGCGGCGAGACGTGGGTGACGCAGAAGCCGATGGCAGTTAGCCTTCTCGCTGGCGTCGTGGAGGCGCGTGGGTTGAGAGCAGGTGGCTTCTGCTCACACATCCGTCTGTTGGGATGTGGACCCCTCATCACTCAGCTCAGAGTGACTGTGCACCAGGCAGGTCATAGGTTCTTGGAGAGCCGACTTCTAAATGTGGGAGGCTGGGATGAGGCCTGAAGCATGGGACCTTCAGCCAGGGCAGACCCTTCAGACCTGTGACCCATGTGGAGCCGAGGCCAATCCAGGCCAGCATCTCTGGGATGGCCCTGCTAGAGAGCGTATCCCTGGTTCCTCCAAGTGACCGTCATCCAATTGTGGGGAGAGGCTGCAACCCCAAATAAGGCGGTGGTGCCCTTGCTGCCAGCTTCCTGAGAGCTTGGGTTTCTCAACCCTGGGAATGACAAGAGTCTTAGCTTCTTTGGTACCCTGGCTGGGCTGAGATGCTCCACGTCCCAGGCTGCACCCTCTTAGAATTTTCATTCATGGATAGTATTGTATTTTGGTACTTAAAATTTCTAAAAATAATTTTATGTGTATGAGGGTTTTATCTGCATGTATGCTTATATGCCATGTTCATAGGGCGCCCTCAGAGGCCGGACGACATCAGACCCTTTAGAACTGTGGTTGGCTGTCAGATGCCATGTGGGTGCTTGGAATTGAACCGTGGACCTCTGGAAGAGCAGCTAGTGTGCTCTTAACCGCTGTTTTGTGTGTTTGTTTTGGATAGAGTCTTACTGTGAAGTCCAGACTTGCTTTGGATATGAAATCCTCCTGCCTCAGCAATCCTGCAGTTACACGTTACTCTGTTCCAGGTAGCAATGACAGTTTTTCTTTTCCTGGGGCGCTTGAAATGCTCAGAGTCTGGACTCCAGAGAGCAAAGGCCCATCTTGAAAGGTCTCGGGTTTGGAGTTCAAGCTTTTAGTCAGGTTGTCTTGGATTCCGGGATAGTAGAGGCAGGTAAGCAGTCTTGTTTTCAGAGGAAGGAGTGTGTGACCTCGAGGATGCAGGGAATGGGAAGAAAGGCCCCGCTTTAGTTACATGCGAACGCGTCACTGGTAGCCCCTGAAGGCCCTGAGTCTGGTGGCCTGAGGCCTGCACACAGAATCGACTGTGTTGGGAGAGAGATGCAGCTGCAGATGGGCGTGGCCTGGCTCCAATACACCTTTGTCACCACTAATTCCAGGTTAGAGACTCTGGCCTGGCCCATCGCCACATTCAGATCCGCCCTACACACATGCACGCAGGGGCCAGCACCAGCCCCAGGAGGCTAACTACAAGACCAAGCAGTGGTGTGAGTTTTGGTGACGGCCCCGCCTCGTGGGGTAACTGAGTCTTCTTCCCATGATGCTTTGGACCTTCACTCTGGAAGCACCCTGGTGCCTTGGTACCTGGGGCAGAGGATTAAGAGAGCCATTGGTCCTTACACCAAGAGGGTCCCAGGCTGCCGAGGCTCCACTCTTCCGGCTTAAGTCACTTCATTCTGCTGATTGAAACAGGGACGACTGAAGGTTACCCAGGAAACAAATAACCAAACCCAACTAGTCATGCCTGAGTCACTGGGCCTGATTGGAACTGTATCCATGCTAGAACTAAACATCAGAAACCTCACCCTGTCCAGCACTGCACCCGTCCTGAGGAGAGCCGGGCGTGGCCCGTAGTCTCATCGGATCTTTGTAAGTATCCAAGGGGAGCCATTGCTGTTCCTCTTCTGCAGATACCAGAATTGAGAGCAGTTTAGAGCATTGGCTGCTTTTGCAGAGGATCCAGGTTAGGGTTCCCAGCTCCCACATAGTGACTCATAACCACCTGAAACATCCAGTGTTGACTCTGGCCTCCCCACACACACCAAAACAAACGCCTGAAACGTGTGGCATGAACCTGTGGAGGCTCCTCACCTTGCCAGGGAAAGACTGGGATTTGAACTTTGACCTCCTGACTGCAGTTACTGACTGTGTGAAGAAAGTGGTTTGTCTTCCGCTGGTGGCATTCGTTCATGTTTGGTGTAAAGTATTATCATGTTCTCCCGTCTTTTATTTTTTTATTTGTGTGCATACGGTGCCTGTGGAAGCCAGAAGAGGCAGTCAGATCCCCTGGAGTTACAGGCAGTGGTGAGACACCAGATCTGCTTGCTCAGAATCAAACTCCCTTCCTTTACCAGCTCAGGAAGCCTCAAATACCCTGGATTCTTTCTCCCACTTCCAAACTGACGTCCACATGCTGAAGGGCTGAGTGTGCTGCAGCTGGTGGCGGACTGTGACATGTTTCTGTACTTCAGGGTACACTGATGACCCTTCAGAAGTCAGAGCTGAGAACTACAGGACCCAGCAGGTCCCTTTGAGGGAAGGAACCTCAAGCTGGTCCAGTCTGTGGTGCCGAGCAATGCCGTGTGCAGAGTATTGTGGAAGCCTCATCGTTCGGCACCAGAGGATTGGAGGGGGCCGGCCATTTGACATCGTGGTGTCACCTTAAGATCCTGGCCTGGGCTGCGATTGTAGCTCAGTTCCTTTCTGTACACTGGGTTTCACCACCAGCACTGCTTAAAGCCAGGTGTGGGGACCCCCACTTGTAACCCCAGCACTTGATAGAGTTATTAGCACCTTGGAAAACAACATGGCTGTAAGAAGAGCTCAGACCCACTTAAAGTCAGAGTGATGGCAGGAGGATCAGGAGTTCAAGGTCATCCTTGGTTAGACAGTGAGTTAAAAGCTCTGTCTCCAAACAAAAAGAGCAACAAAAACTGGAATATCATCTCTTGTGTGTTAATTTCTCATCTTTGAAATCGAGAAAACAGTTCCGATGGTTGGGATTTTAGTGCCGGCAGAGTAAAATAACCTATGTCCATGCTTTGGGTAGTGCATTCTAGAGTGTTGCTGTTGGCTGTGAAACCTGCATGCCTCTCAGCCCCTCACTGTCCTTGTAGAGACTCTGCGGAAGTCAGAGGCTGTGGGGCTATGACCCAGGAAGGCCATCAGGTAAACCCTGTGGTCACTGCTTCAGACTATAATGGATGTCCCTCCAGGTCCCCTGCTTTGAGCTCTATCCCCTGGGTCACAGAAGAAACAGCCATGAACTTTCTATTCCTCAGTTCAAAATCTTTTAATGAGAAAAAAGGGTAGAGAAGAAAAATGAATTAACCACTAGCTTTCTCCCCTTCCCCCCTACTGTTATGAGAACGATTGCCACTTAAAAACAAAATTGTGTTAATATGTGTGTGTGTGTGTGTGTGTGTGTGTGTGATTGCAGTGCCCAAAGAGGCCAGAAGAGGGTGTGTCAGGCCCCCTGGAGCTGGGTTAGAGGCAGTTGTGAACTGACTAATGGAGCTGCTGGGTCCTCTGGAAGAGCATTGTGTGAGCCATCTCTCCAGCCCCGTATCGCCACTGTTTTAAATTTTTCAAGTGATGTTCTGGGTGACAGAACATCATATTTAGACGTGTCGAGCTGACAGCTGACAGGTGTGTTGTCAGTACACCACCACAAACTCTTTCCCAGGGTGGGTTGGGAGGCAGTGTGGTATGCACACTTGGGTGGTTTAAGGTGGCTGGGGAAGGATCTAGTAGTTCTCTGGAAGCATGGTGTGGGTGGCCCTCCAGAGCGGGAGTGGAAGTCCCTGCCATTGTGCACTCAGGAGATCCCACCTCCCAGCTGTAGAAGCAAGCTCCTCCCTTCGGTCTTTATCACACGGTGAGTATAGGTATGCTGCTGGCCCTTCAGAACAGAGTGACCGAGGCACCCCTTAGGAAAACTATACCAGTGTGCGAAGTGCTCTAGGGAGAGGTGTTGGGTCCGTCTTGCCCTGCGGGTGTTCTTTTTAAGTGATTAACTAGTGAATCTGTTGTGGAGGTGGAGGCAGAGGGCAGTTTTCAGGGGCTGATTCCCCTGCCACCACTGTGTCCCAGGACTGAGGTCTTTCATCACCAGCCATCTCCTAAGCGCCTTCTCACGCCCTGCCTTCACTTCCCAACTGTTGTCAAGAGCCTCACACATTCTAGGGGCCTTAGGATCCCTGACCCGTTGCCAGGCAGTGGTGGCACACACCTTTAATCCCAGCACTAGGGAGGCAGAGAGAGACAGATCTCTGTGAGTTCGAGGCCAGCCTGGTCTGCAGGGTGAGTTCCAGGACAGCCAGAACTACACACAGAGAAACCTGGTCTCAAAAAATAAAAAAGGAATCCTTGTACAGGAACTTCTGAGACAGAGCCCGTCATGGGCGTCAAAATGAAATTGAGATTTCCCAGGCTTCATTTGTGAACCAAACATCTGGATGTCACTTTGTCACCTCACCCCCCACACCCCATCCCATCACCAAGTCCTGACGGGTTCTCTGTATACTCCCCATCATTTCCCTCAGCTGTATTATAAAAGTTCTCTGACACCTGCTGTTGCTAGGGGGCAGTGTCGTGGGCATGCTCACAGACAGCTAGCTTTTTGTGGAACTTGAGAGCTGACATACTGTTGCACACAGTAGATAACATCTTTACCAACCTTTACGTAACTGAGAGGCAACAACTTTCTCCATAGCTTGCTGGTACCCCACAAATAGAACAACCACTTCCCATAGCCATGGTTTTCACTCACAAAGGCTAGCCTGGGCTACACAGCTCAACCCCATGCCAAAAATAGGTAAACAGCCAGGTGTGATGTTTCATGCCTGTAATCCCAGCAGTTAGAAAGTAGCGGTAGGAGGACTGGGGATTCGTAGCCAGCTTCATCTACATACTGAGTTCAAGGCCAGCCTAGGCTATAGGAGACTCTACTGCAAGCAAACAAAACTATTTAAAAAAACAACTGAGCAAGCCATGAGATAAGTTTTCATTCCACACCCACTCCTGGTTGTAGCTCCTAGGGACCTCACAGGGGTTTCTAAGGGCTTGCATCTGAAAATGGTAATCACGGGGTGTCATCAGGGTTAACAAGTTAGTAGCCCATCCCAGAGTTGGGGGTGGGTAGCGGGGGCTTATCACTGGCCAGAAGTTAGAATCTGGACAAGTTAGATGTCATTCACGTGGGCGCCTCCCAATGGGTCCAGCTCATGGACACAGCCCTAGTGTCTGTCTCTCTTGCTGTTCTGAAGACTGCCCCCCACCCACGCCCTTCTGGTTCTGACTGCCCCCCACCCCAACTGACTTCCCAAGGTCCTGGGTGTGCCCCAGGATGCCTCTCACAGCCGTCCTAAGGTAAATTCTGCTCTTCAGTGTCGTTGGCTGTTTGACTTCCTGCTCTTTAACCTTGCACACAGAGTTATGTTGAACCAACTTGGTCACTGTGTTCATAAACACTGAGTGAGTCAGCATTGAGCCAACGCTGCGTGTGGCACTGTGGAAAAGGGAGGGAGAGACTAAAACCAGAAGCATTATGATACAATCCCACTCCTGAGGAACTTAAAATCTAGTATTGCTTGAAACTGGAGCAGCCATGTTTCCCTCCCTCAGAGGCGCTTGCCTGGGCCTGTACCACATGCAGTGAGAGTTCAGGCCTTTCTCCTCCCGCCCCTTCCCCAAGGCTCCCCACCATGACTGTTGTCAGATCATCTCCAGGGGCCTCTGGTCTCCTAGCATCAAGAGAAAGTTGTTAGGCAAGAAACTTGGATAGTGAGATACTGTGTGCCAGTGACTGTCAGGATGGCTGCCTCAGTCAAGTCCAGGCAGGACCAAGGGGCTTCCTCAGGAGTGACAGGAAGAATTGTCAGAGAGGGGCAGCAAGGCCTGGACAACCACCCCTGTGTCTCAGCCTTCCACTGGGCCCCGCCCACTTCATTCCATCATCTCTTCATGCCGTCATCCCCGCCCCCCAGCAGCTTTGCAGGGGCCCCGAGAGCCTGCTCAGGATATGTCCCTGTAGGTAGGCTCCTCCAGGATCCCCAGTCAGGGCTTCTCTCGCCGATGGTGTTTGCAGGGCCACCCCTGCCACAAGGAAGGACAAAGGCGAGTTCACCAGGGCGACTGTGGAGCTGAGACAAGTCTCGGGGCTCTGTCCTGAGCTCTGAGACACTGTGTCCACCTCCAATGAAGCCATAACTCCAACAGAGTGCCCAGGGTCCTGGGACTTGAGGTCTGTGAGACACAGAGTGATGGTGCCAGTCACACCCTTCTCCACCACCCCCTGCAGGGAAAGCCGCTCTGTGGTGCTGACCTGGAGCTCTCTGCTTGACACTCCCCACCCCCAACGTGTCCGATGTGGGGTCACGTCATAGAAATGGAGCCTTAGGATGCTTGTGTTTTCTAGCTTAATAGTTCACTCTGAGACATAGGCAGGATAAGAGGTGAACCCATAAGCACCCCCATCCGCTTCCCTCCATACCCCCTGAGGCCTCGGCGGAACAGCTAGGAGACTGCCTCCCATCTTCTGCTGCCCTGCCTTGGCTGCTCACTGAATGAGCATCCTTGTTCTGGCTGTGAGTCCAGCGTTGATGTAGAAGGTCTTGTGCCTCAAGAATGATAGTAGATATTTCCTGAGAGCCCTGGCTCCACACCTGTCTTCCCTACCGAAACCCTACCTGGGTCCCTAGCAGCAAAGACCTACCCACTACCCCTCCGGGCCCCTGACTAGAACAACTTTACTCTCCCAGGAGGCTAGCCTGGACCCTGGAAGGTCAGGCTTGCCAGGGAGGCCCCTTTTGTGGAGGGGCACCTCCTCCTTGTGAGCTCTCTCGGGGGAGGCTTTTGTAAGCTCCCCAACCTGCAGGCTACAAGGTCAAAGGCACCTCTGTCATAGCAGACTACCCGCACAGTGGGACCTGGGTGTGGCTTTATGTGAGAGCAGGAAGGGTAGAGATGTCAGCTTCCCAGCCATCAGAGGGATCCTGACCTCTTCCACTTTATTGAAACAACGCGGTGCCTGTTGGTTCTGGGATTTTCCTCAAAACTCAGAGTGTTCTGTAAACAATTTTCAGGTTGATGCTGTGACCACAAACACCAACTGTGTGTAGTTTCCACAGGTCAATAAAGATAGGGCTGAGACTGTATGGATCGTATTCAGGTTCTTTCTAAGAAACTTTTACCTCAATCATTTGGACGTGTAAAAGTAATGGTTGACATCCAAAGAGAGCACACGACTTTCACGGGGTCACAGAGTCTAAAAGCCTAGGGCTCGGTGCTCTGTCTCAATGTCCCTCTACCCAACTCACATCCACTCAGTGCCCGTGGCCCTCATCAACCAACCTGGCGCTGCCACTTGTGGAGAAGAGTGACTTGTGAGCTCGTGGAGGCCACACTCCAACCTTGACCGTCTTCCTCTGTGACATCACGTATATTTTTGAAATGGGGTCTCCCACTGAACCTGGATCTCTGTTTCCGTTGGGCCAGCTTGTCAGCAAGGCCCAGGGTTAGTCCGCTGTCTATACCCCATCTCAGCATTGGACTTGCAGTCTCATGCTACATCAAGAGCTTTTGTGGGGTTGCTAGGGGTCCAAACTCTGGCCCTCATGCTTGTACAATAGACACTTTCCTACCGAGCATCTCTAGCCCATCGCTTTGAGGGTTTTTTTTTTTTAAAGAAAAATGAAAAAGAGCCCATGTCCTCCAGGCTGGTTTTGAGTCCAGTGTATAGCCAAGGAGAGTCCCCTTGCCTCTGCCTCCCAAGTCCGAAGGCATGCTTACTCAGCAAATGTCAGTGTTCCTGGCCAGACCAGAGGAAAGATGGCATTGACGATAAGGACCCCCAAGAGCCAGGAAGCAGTGCCCAGCCTGTCTACTGTGCAGGTTCCTGGGCTGAGGGTCGGGCTCTTGGTTGATTACTAGGGCTTCAGAGGGCCGGTGATGTCACTGCACTGGAGGATAGAGAAATCCCTTAGAGCCAGTAGAAAATCCTCCAGTGACTGAGAGCCAGCCTCAAACCTTTGGCGGAGAGGAGCAGGGCCAGAAAGGAAGACACGTGCCAGATACTGCGCTGGGGAAGATTAGGCACTAACCACCATTATTGGCAGAACATCTCAGTAATCGGGTTACCGGACTGTAAAATACCCTGCAGCCTTATTCAGGAGGCTAATCAGAAAGCATTTAGGGCCTCGACATCCACTGCTCAAAAGGGGAGAACAGAGTCTCCCTTCTGTAGCTGCTGCCTCGTTTTGTGTGTGTGTGTGTGTGAGAGAGAGAGAGAGAGAGAGAGAGAGAGAGAGAGAGAGAGAGAGAGAGAGAGAGAGAGAGAGAGAGAGAGAGAGAGAGGAATCCCAGAGGGATCTGAGTTAAGCATCCTTGAAAGCCAGCAGGAAGAGTTACCTAAAGCATAGGCCAAAGCCTTTGGGGAACTGTGTATACAGTCTCTAAATGATGGCCCTGGCCAGAAAAAGGAAAGGCCTCTTGGATTTTCTTCCTCAAACAAGCAGTGGTGGTCTGGCAGGAGCAGGGTGTTACCCCTTCTGAATTGTAAGCAAACACGTTCTATGAAGATTTCAGCCAAAGTCAACTTCCTCCCTCGTCTGTCTCTGGCTCAAAGGCTGTCCCCAAGGCATGTCCTCCTTGGAGATTGTACCCCATATCCTGGTGCCCTATGCTAGGGGCTCAGTAAAGACTTTAATGCTGGAGGCAAAGGCCAGACTGTGGCTTGGGTCAAGTCCAGCCACACCTATTCCTGTGCAGTTCATTAGCTAGCTAAAGAGGAATGTGTGTGTGCGCGTGTGTGCGCGTGTGTGTGTGCGTGTGTGCACGTGTGTGTATGGGTGTGTGTATGGGTGTGTGTATGAATATGACAGCCACATTACCCTTTGAGACAGACAGGGTCTCTCACTGAGTCTGGGCCATTGCTGGCAAGCCCTCAAGCTCTCCTTTCTCTGTCCCATGCATGTAACCACCCCCAGCTTTTCCCATGGGTGCTGGGATCTGAACACAAGTTCTCATTCTTGTACAGCCGCGTACTCTTACCCATGGGGCTCTCTTCTGCCCTGTGAGGAGGCTTCTAATAAAAGGAAAAGGAGAAGGGGGTAGGGCTGTACCTCAGTTGGTGAAGTACTTGTCTGGCCCATACCAAACCTTGGGTTCCGCCCTCTGTGCTGTAATCACAGTATTCAGGAAGTGAAGTTTGAGGTCAGCTTGTGTTAGAGACCCTGTTTTAAACAAAAGAAATTGTTAGGCACAACTTCAGTCCCAGCACTTGGGAGACAGACAGGCAGATCTCTGTGAGTTCCAGGTCAGCCTGGGCTACATAGTAAGAACCTGTCTCAATAAAGTTTTTTCTTTGGCATAATAAAACTAGAGGAGAGCCCAGCCCCAGCATACATGAGCATAAGCCTCCTGGGGCCAGGGTCTTGACTTGGCTGTGTTGGAGCCTGCTTCCACCCGTCACCCAGTCTGCAGCTACGTTCATGACTCGTCTACACCATTATAGCAGACAGCACCGTGCCCAGCTAACAGTACTTAGTAACCGGTTCTCCCTAAAGTGTGCTGGGTCCTCCAAGGCCTCTACAAAGCCTCAATGTGGTCTGTAGCACTCTGTGAATCTGGTAGTTCGGGGCCCCTCCAGGAAACATGTCAGAGGCTAGAACCTGGGGGGGGGGGCGCCGGGGTAGTGACTCACAATAGGTGTCATTTGCCTGGCTTGGTATTTTGGTTCTGCAAGTGTTCATGGAGTGTCTGTGAGGATCCAGTCATAGAAATACAAGATTCCTCTGGGTGACTGGCAAAGAAGCAAGGGGTTGTCTGTCCCAGAGTCTGCATGTATGGCAGGAAAGACGGGCTCGCCCCTGTAGGCGAGTATGGAGGTGGAGCTTTTCCCTTCTCTATTCATATTCCTGTGTCTTTTTTTGTTTTTTCTGTTTTGTTTTGTTTTTTGTTTTTGTTTTTTTTGGGGGTGGGTTTACCAGACAGGGTTTCTCTGTATTGTTTTTGAGGCTGTCGGTCCAGCCCAGCCTCGAACTCACAGAGATCACCTGCTTCTGCCTCCCGAGTGCTGAGATTAAAGGCGTGCACCACCACCGCCCGGCTTATTCCTGTGTCTCTTACTTTTACTCTTATTCCATGGATGGATGGGTGGATGGATGGATGGGTGGGTGGGTGGGTGGATGGATGGATGGATGGGTGGATGGATGGATGGATGGGTGGATGGATGGATGGATGGATGGATGGGTGGATGGATGGGTGATGGGTGGGTGGATGGATGGATGGGTGGGTGGGTGGGTGGATGGATGATGGATGGATGGGTGGATGGATGGATGATGGATGGGTGGCTGGATGGATGGATGGATGGGTGGATGGATGGATGATGGATGGGTGGCTGGCTGGATGGATGGATGGGTGGATGGATGGGTAGCGAGGTGGCTGGCCCCTAGCATCCTCCTCTCCTTGTTCTCTTGCTCCTTACTCCCTCCTTTTCTTGTTTCCTCCTCTCTTCCCAGGTTTCTCCTCTTTATTCTCTCTGACTGGCAGCCCCACCTATCCTTTCTCCTGCCTTGCTTATTGGCTGTTCAGCTCTTTATTAGACCGTCATGTGTTTTAGACAAAGTAACAGAGCTTCTCAGAGTTAAATGCAACATAAAAGAATGTGACACATCTTAGCATCATTAAAACAAATGTTCTACAACATAAACAAATGTAACACATCTTAAAATAATTTTCCACAACAGTGTCACTCATGTGTTGAAATGCCCCTGGTGCCAGTTACCCTAGACGATGTGAAAACCATGAGCAAAGCTGTTACCTCATTAAAAAATAATAATAAGGTAACCAGAGTAATACAAAAAAATCTTTAAATAAACAAGACAAGGAATGAGGTAACACTCTCAGTATTCCAGCGGTTCCACAGATTGGCAAACCAGTGTGACAAACAGTCTTTGGGTGTTCAGTGTAAATACGTGTAAATCGTGCAGCTTGGCAAGATGCTGACCCGGGGGCCTTAGTATGTCACCATTCATGTCAGTGGGGCTGTGTGCAGCTGGTCCCTGGGATGTGGGGGAACCTGATTGTACCAGGAGGGTGCGGGTGCTGGGGACTGAAGCAGAGGGATCTTCATAACTCTCTCTGTGTTCACTTTATTTTCAAGCATTCACTTGGGATCTTTTTACTCTTACTTATGTTGTGTTCAGCTTGTGAATTTTGAGCTAGGTGTGAGTAGACATCCAGGTAAACGCAGAAGCTGTAGGCAAAGTAAGCAGCATGTGGTGTTGCCATGGCCTCCCTGTGCTGTGTGGAGAAGCCACTGTCCTCCCCAGGTGAGCAAATATTCATAGAGGCCACATGCCAGGGTACATCTTTGGGTCTCAGTTTCTCCGTCTGTATTGTGTGGAGACTAGATGACCCCTAAGACTGAGTGTGACCTTCAACTTGAGCATACAGGAGGAAGTCTCATTAAGACACAGACTGACATGGTGGCTGCATGCCTATAACCCCAGCACTTGAAAGGTAGAGGCAGAGGGTTAAGTTCAAGATCCTTGGCTACATGGCAAGTTTGAGACCAGCCTGTGCTACCTGATACCTTTTCTTAAAACAACAACAACAACCAAAAGATGCAGACTGCTGTGTCCTGCCCAAAGTTCTGAGCTTTGGGTCTGTGTGTAGCAGGAACACAGGTGCTGCTGATGTTGCGGGCGTCCCAGAACTGAGAACTCACTAGAGGTTCACCCATAAATGCTCATAAATAAATCACAGTCCTGTTTGCTAAGGCATAGAGAATCACTTCCTCCAGCTCAGAATGCAGAGCCATCCTTCTCTCTCCCCAATGCTTCCAGCGTCTTCACACAGCAACAGGAGTGACATGAGCTAGCTTCCATACTTTGTGTAAGATGTCTGTGGTGAGCGACATGTGTACAGGTGTTTGCCTGAATTCGTGTATGTGCACCATCCGTGTTCCTGGTGCCCTGAGAGGTCAGATGAGATCACCTGCAGCTGGAGTGGTGGACACTGGTGAGCCACCGTGTGGGTGCTATGACGGAACCCAGGTCCTGTGCCACCGTGTGGGTGCTATGACACGGAACCCAGGTCCTGTGCCACGTGTGGGTGCTATGACAGAACCCAGGTCCTGTGCAACAGTAGCAAGCGCCCTTAGCCACTCAGCACTTTTCCTTTATTTTTTAATTTCCTTTTATTTATTTTATCTATGTATGTGCTTGTGCATACATACCCTTGTGTAAGTCAGAACACAACTGGGAGAGTCAGCTCTCTCCCTCCACCACGTGAGCCCCAGGGATTGAACTCAGGTCGACAGGCTTGGCAGCAAGCCCCTTTCCCTCTGAGCCATCTCACCAGCCCTGCTGGTGAGTTTCTGATGAGAACGTGGCGCTTCAGTGTGGACACGTGGTCGTATGACTTCATTCACGGTGTCCCCTTCTCTGGAGCACTCCTGGGTCCCCTTCCCCACTCAAGTCCTGTTTGTCTATGGAGAAAGCGGACTGCTCTGACTTCTGTCGTTCCTCGGAGACCGCACCGTCGTTACTGGCTTTCCCTTGTCCACTGGCACAGGTCACGTTGGGACGTTTTCTGCGGATAAATAAGCAAGTGGTCGGATCTAGACTCTGAAGGTGGGGCAGGCTGAGCTTTCTTGGAAAGGGTTAAGCTGAGCTTCAGAGACACCAGAGAGGAGCCTAGAAGAGAAAACAGGAGAAGGGAGGGTTTTCCAACTGAGGCATAGTGTGTGCATAGACCCGTGCTGGGGCAAGCTCTACAAACTCCAGGGACTGAGAAATGACCAGAACGGGTGAGGGAGGGAAGAGGGGAGTGGAGAAGAGAGTAAAGAAGGAAGAGTTGAGCATGGACCAGGCTGTGCAGAGCCTGGCTGGCCTTGGTGACAGTTTCGGTTTCTAACCAAGAGCGTGAAGATGCCTGTTTACCTTGTGGGATGAGACAGTGGACCGTTTTCAAAGTCCATTATGCTGCTGTCTGGCCGCTGGGAAGAATGGAATCGAGGGTCAGGGGTCAGGAGACAAGCTGCAGGCTGCTGAATAGTTCCCAAGGCAGATGCAGGTCTTACCCTAGGATCACAGGGGCGAAAACCGAGAAGTGGGAATAGAGTTAAGAAAGTGGTAAGGGTTGGCAGAGGGTTCATGGGGTAAAGGGCTTTTCTGTACAAGCCTAATGACTTGTTCGGTCCCCAGAATACGCATAAAGGTAGGGGGGGCTCCACAAAGTTGTCCTCCGACCTCCACATGAGCACGCCACACCAGACACACACACACGCACACGCACACCCACACGCACACACCAAGTGCACACGCTACAAATTATAATTTTTATTCTTAACTATGTGTGTGGGTGTGTGGGCATAATGAATGCACGTGCCCGTGGAAGCCAGAGGCCTCTGATGTCACCGGAGATATCATCACAGGTGGTGTGGGCCACCTGATGTGGGCACTGGGAACACATTGTGGGCCTCTTGCCACTGCTAACTGTCCAGCCATCTTTTCAGCACCAAATAGGTCATTTCTTAAAGAACCTGTTGGGAGGGGCCTGGGCATGTAGCTCAGATCGTAGCCTGTTTTTCTTGTACGGATGAAGCCCTGGGTTGATTCTCCAGCACTGCATAAACCAGTCTTGGCAGCAGCAGGGTCAGAAGTTCAAGCACATTATGAGTTCAAGGCTAACCTGGCTACATGAGACCCTGTCTCAAAAAACAAAGCAGATGGTTAGGAGACGCTGCTGAGGTGTGGAGGTTGATTAAGGGAGACGAGGCAATATGAAGGAAACAGTTCTATGACAGAATATAAGAAAGCGGCCTAAGGGATGGAGAAGGGCTCGGCCGTTAAGGGTTCTCGCTGATCTTCCAGAGACTTTAGTGTGCTTTCCAGCACCCACAGTGAGCAGCTCACAACACCTGTGATCCCAGTGCTGAGGGATCTGGTGCCCTCTTCTGGCCTCCGGGAACACACACAGAAACATATGCTTCAATCACTTCTTTAAAGAAAGAATGGAACCTCGTATGGATGTAGGGTCAGCTGACGTCCTGAGAATGTCTAGTTTGAAATGAGCGCTGAAAGTGACCTAACAAGTGGCTAGTTGGGGATGGGCTGGGGAGAGGAACAACCCTTCATCACGGGGAGACAGCATGTCCCAAGGTCCTGTGGTGGGACAGAGCATGCCAGGTCTAATGCAAAGGACCCTTTGAAAGCTCAGCCAGTCCGTGACTGATGAGGTTGAGTTGTTTTGAACTTGGCAGTGGTGGTTGGAGCTGGCAGGTGATCTGGGTTGAGATAGAGTGTCTCCTCCGACTGGCCACAAGGCTCTGAGGACAAGACATTACAGGAGTGGTTCTCCTGTCTGTCCCTCTCCATGCTCACTCTTGACATAGGTTTAAGTCTTCGCCTGGACCCAGCTAGGTCAGCGCTTCCTGCCTGGTGTGCACACAGCCCCCTGGTCAGAGCTGGAGTCCTTGATAAAATGCAGTTTCTGTCTGGGGTTGTGGCCTAGTTTAATGTCTGCTTCTCTGATCAAATGCCCTGATGATAAGCAAGTCACAGAAGCTGGAGAGTTGTCTCAGTGGTTAATCACACTGGCTGCCCTTCCAAAGGACCTGGGTTCTGTTCCCAGCACCTACATGACTGCTCTCAACCCTCTGCAACTCCAGCCCCAAGGCATCCAATGCCCTCTTTTGGCCTCCACAGGCACCACACACGTGGTACCCAGACTTGCATGCAGGGAAAACACTCATACATAAAAATAAAAACAAAGGGAAAAAATTGAGCAACTTTGAGAAGAAAATTGTTTATTTTAGTTCACAATTCCAGATTACAGCCCGTCACTATGGGGAAATCCAGTGGCAGGAGCCTGGAGACAGCTGGTCACATCATGTCCACAGTCCAGAGCACGCATGCTCACGTCTTCTGACATACTTGTGTTCCCCTTGATCTCTCTGTGTTCATGCAGCTCAGTAGCCCCTGCCTAAGGAACGGTGCTGCCCACAGTGGGCAGTTAATCCGTTAATCAAGGCAGTCCTGCATAGACACGCCCACAGCCAAGCCAATGCAGACAATCCCTCACTGACAATCTCTTTCCCCGGTAACTCTGGGTTGTGTCAAGTTGCCCATCGCAGTGGGGCTGGGTGAGAGCCTCTAACCCGCACCCTGGTGATGCCACCCCTGTCCCCAGCACCTTGTGCATCTGCCGAGAAGCCTTCGTGACCACCCCCTCCCTTTCCATACCACCTCAAATCCAGGGTCAATCCTGAAAAAATCCTCCCTAAATTAAGGTTGTAAAACTCCTTTGTCCTTAGGCTTTTGAGCCAGGATCTCACGTAGCCCAGAGTGACCTTCTACCCTCCTGATTTTCCTGCCTCTGAGCATGTGTCACCACACCCAACTTTGGGTTTTGTGGAACTCTTTGCTCCCTCACACATGTTCAAGTTTACATCTGCAGTTTTTATCATGTTTGCAGATGTGATTTCCAGCATAGTATAAATATTGATATTTTTAAGTGAAACTATGACATCATTTTTTAAATTTATCCCATGGAATCTAAACACCCTAGCCTTCCAATATCCACCCATTACTCATTTAAAACACACACACACACACACACACACACACACACTGTGTCCTTCATTTTTCCCTAAAATCTTATTTGTATTTCACTTCCTCCAGGAGTTTTATGTATGATATATTTTAGGTTTAAAGCTCTTTTGTTTGTGTCCTCATCCTATTTGTCTGTAACAACTTTGTATAAAGTTAACGTTTCCTGAATCATGAAGCTATATTGAAAGTTTCTTCTGATTTGATTTATAGTTATAATTTTTAATAGTACACAATTGATCAAACCATGCAGATGTATAACACATGTATAGATGTTGAAAGTGTACTTTGGGACAGTGGTACCGAGTGCCTTTTTTAAAGCCGACTTCCGCTGGGCTGGAGTGTCGCTCCGTGCGTGGTTTGCCTCGCGTGCATCAGGCCCTCGGTTTGATCACCAACACTTTGTAAAGCAGGAGCCCCACTCCTGAAGTCCCAGCACTTAGGAGGTGGAGTCAAGAGAATCAGAAACTAAAGGCCATCCTCAGCTCCATCCAAGGCCAGTTCAGGGCCAGCCTGAGCTACATGAAACCAGGAGACAGCTCAATGGTTAAGTGTGCTTCCTGCTCTTCAGAAAATTAGTTCAGTTGTCAGCATCCGTGCTGGAGGATTGATAACACCTGTCACTCCAGCTGCAAAGCTTCCATGAACACCCACATTCATGTGTGTATAAACACATGCACACATGAATGTGTGTAAACACATGCATACATGAATGTGTGTGTACATAAACATATGTACACATGAATGTCTAAGAATGTTGTCTGTTGCTAATGTGAGAGCAGGGCCAGTATTTTCCATCTGTGCAGGCATAAGCTCAGGAAGCCATTGTTCATACTTGATAGGAGGAACATAGGGTTTTATCTTAAGAAACAAATCCGGGAAAACCTCAGGGCTGCAGAGATGGCTATGGTTAAGAGCATGGCTGCTCTTTCAGGGGACCCAGGTTCAGTTCTCAGCACCCACATCAGGCAGCTCTCTCTCTCTCTCTCTCTCTCTCTCTCTCTCTCTCTCTCTCTCTCTCTCTCTCTCTCTCTCTCTCTCTCTCTCTCTCTCCCCCAGCTCCAAGAATCCAGTGCTCCCCGGCACCAGCAGGCACTGCACACATAAATTCACACAAACACACACACACACATGCACGCACGCACGCACACAGGCACTCATAAATTTTAAAATGAGGAAATAAGCTAGGCATTGGTGGCTCGCACTTTTAATCTCAGCACTTGGGAGGCAGAGGCAGGTGGATCTCTGTGAATCCAAGGCCAGCCTTGTCTACAGAGAGAGTTGCAGGGCAGGCTCCAAAGCTACACAGGGAAACCCAGTCTCAAACCCCCCCCCTAAAAGCGAGGAATAAGTAAAAAAAATCAAACAAAGCTCATTACTGTTGAGTATGTGTGGTGCCAGGACTCAGCCCCCCAGCCCCTGGATCTTTGTTCCTGTGGCCACTGAGCCTCCGGCCATTCTGTTATGTACACGTGTTGTTAAAGCAAGTTGTTCATTCTGCTTCTGAGTTCTATGCCAAAAATCACCCACAATTTGTATCCAGTTATTTATCTTATAACTTCCTTTTAAATCTTATTTATTACTGTGTAAGTGTGTTTGGGAATGGCTGTGCATGCCATGGCATGGGTGTTGGGGTCTGAAGACAACTGTGTAGAGTCATAGAACTTCCTTCGGGAACTTTTTTTTAGATTTATTTTTATGTGTGTGTTTACATGTGTGTTCATGTGTGCAAATGTCCCAGGAAGCCCGAAAAGGGTGTCAGCTTCCCCTGGAGATGGAGTTACAGGAGGCTGTAAACTTCCTGCCTTGGGTGCTGGCAACTGAACTCAGGATCTTCTGCAAGGATGCCCTTTAACCACTGGGCCATCTCTCCAGCCCCATGGAAACAGAAAGAGGGCCAGTGAGATGCCTCAGCAGGTACAGGAACCTGCTGCCAAGCCTGGCGATTCAAGTTTGGTCCCCAGAACCCACCATGTGGGAGGAGAGGGCTGACTTCCGTGTGCGCAGGGCCACTGAATTCTCACATGGGTTTACTCTCACCCGAGCACACACACATGAATGAATGAATGAGGGAGGGATCCAGCTGACAGCTGCGATGGAGCTGGTGAGTTTACCTCTTTGTAAAACAGGAGGGCATATGGAAGAGCCCCTCAGTTCCAGAAGAGGGCCCTGTAGGAGTTGAGGAATCTGAGAACTGTTCCTCCTGGCATCTGGGGTGTATGTGCAGTGCTTGCAACGCCCCCACATGCTCGCAGAGGTTCCTGGCCCAGTTTGAAAATGACTGAAGAACTGGGATTGGGGGGGCTTGGAAGGTGGCTCCCTTGCTGCACAAACATGAGGACCTGAGTTCAAATCTCCAGCACCCATGTAAAAAGCTGGGCGTGGCTATCCAGCTGTAACTGGCCACTGGTCTAACACAAGGTTCACTGAGAGACCTCGGAATAAATAACGGGGGAGGTGGTGTCTCTGATCTGCACAGTCACTTACACTCCCTACGTGTGAGTGTGCACACCACACGCCGTGGCACTCCTGCGAAGGTCGGGGCACAGTTTGTGGATGTCAGCTCCCTCCTTCCGCCATGTGGGCCCCTGGATTTGAACTCAGCTTAGCAGCAAGTGCCTACCCTGCTGGCCACTGCGCTAGCCCTCCGTCAGTCTCCTTTTGTGAATGATCACAATGTATGTGATGGCTTGTTAAGAAACATCCAGGGAAATAATTTTGTCCCTTGCATCCTGTCTTGCAGGTGTGAACGACATTTCCCCGCCACGGTGGTGTCTGGTCCATACCCCAGCCCGGGGGAGGATGTAGACACCTCGGCTCTGCAGATGAGTGGTTCAAGCCGACCCGAGCCCCTGCCTGCGGCCACCCTCACAGACATGTCAGCCGTGGAGTAGGGTGGACACTTTCTCTCATCTTCTCAGGGTTTCAGGATTTTTTTATTTTCTTCACTTCCTTTTATTTTATTATTAATTTTTTGTGGCTGAACACTCATAACCCAGGAGGACATCATGGGGGACCAGCAGCTGTACAAGACCAACCATGTGGCTCACGGTGGCGAGAACCTCTTCTATCAGCAGCCACCCCTTGGTGTCCACGGCGGGCTGAACCACAGCTACGGGAATACAATCTCGGGGGCTGGGATGGACGCCCCTCAGGTCTCGCCCATCTCGCCCCATTTCCCTCCAGACACTCGGGATAGTCTTGGCTTGCCGATTGGCTCCAAAAACCTTGGTCAAATGGATGCCTCCAGGCAAGGAGGATGGGGAAGCCACGCGGGGCCTGGGAACCACGTCCAGCTTCGTAGCAACTTGAGCAACTCAAACATGATGTGGGGAGCACCGGCCCAGGTGGAGGCCACGGATGGCTACCAATACACTTACTCCCAGGCCAGTGAGATCCGCACCCAGAAACTCACCAGCGGTGTTTTACACAAGCTGGACTCTTTCACCCAGGTGTTCGCCAACCAAAACCTGCGGATTCAGGTCAACAACATGGCCCAGGTGCTGCACACCCAGTCAGCGGTGATGGACGGAGCCCCTGACAGCGCCCTTCGTCAGCTGCTGTCCCAGAAGCCCGTGGAGCCCCCGGCATCGGCTATAGCTTCCCGCTACCAGCAGGTGCCCCAGCAGCCTCACCCTGGCTTCACAGGTGGACTGCCCAAACCGGCCCTTCCGGTCGGGCAGCACACTCCCCAAGGGCACCTGTATTATGACTACCAGCAGCCCCTGGCCCAGATGTCACTGCAAGGAGGACAGCCACTGCAAGCCCCTCAGGTGCTGTCCAGCCATATGCAACCAATGCAGCAGCACCAGTATTACCCACAGCCACCACCTCAGCAGCAGCAAGCCGGGCTGCAGCGGATCTCCATGCAAGACATGCAGCAGCAACCGCAGCAGCAGATCCGCCCCTCACAGCCTCAGCAGCAGCAGCAGCAGCAGCTCCAGCTGCAGCAGCGGCAGGGGTCGCTGCAGATACCTCAGTATTATCAGCCCCAACCCATGATGCAACACTTGCAAGAGCAGCAGCAGCCCCCAATGCACCTGCAGCCCCCTTCCTATCACAGGGACCCTCACCAGTACACCCCGGAGCAGGCACACGCTGTCCAGCTGATCCAGCTGGGCTCCATGCCCCAGTATTACTATCAGGAGCCTCAACAACCCTACAGCCACCCCCTCTACCAGCAGAGCCACCTGGCCCAGCACCAGCAGCGTGAAGACAGTCAGTTGAAGACATACTCTAGCGACAGGCAGACTCCGGCCATGCTGAGCTCCCACGGGGACATGGTACCTCCTGATACAGGGGTGGCAGACCCGGCAAACTCGGAAATGGCCCGAGTCAGCAGTACCCTTCCTCACCAACCGCTCCTGTCCCCCAGTGGCGTCCACCTCAACAACATGGGACCTCCACATCAGCAGCCGTCTCCCAGTGCGATGTGGCCCCAGGTATCTCAGCGGCCAAGTTTCTCCCCATATCTGCATGTGCAACAGGCTCTGCCAGGCGCGAGTCTCGGCAGTACCCAATTCTCTCTCCACCCTTCATCCTTTCCACTCTTTATACATTTCACAAGGGTTAACACGCGTGTGCCAGGCGCTATGTGTGCCAGGCACTTGGAACACAAAGTCAATATGGATTTAGTCCTTGGCTCTGGAGGTTTGTCATCTCACTAAGGGGATGGCCAGAATATTGTAGTACGTCCTAATGGTTGCTATGATGATCAAGACCCAGAGTCGGGGGTTAGGGGGTTGCTCGGGTCAGTCATGGGGTACAGGGGGGAGCTTGGCAGCATGAGCTCACAGTCCCAACCCCGGGGAGGATCCTGGGCTCACTGACCAGTTAGCCTAGCTAACTTATAAAATCCAAGCCAGTAAAAAACCCAGTCTCAAAAATAACAAGTTGGGCTGTCATGATATCTCAGTGGGAAAAGGCATTTGCTGCCATACCTGAGGACCTGAGTTCCATCCCCCAGGACACAAATGGAGAGAGGAGAGTGCTGACCCCCAAAAAAGTTGTGTTTTGACCTCCACACACATGCTGTGGCACACACATGACCTCCACACACATGCTGTGGCACACACATGACCTCCACACACATGCTGTGGTACACATAGGCACACATGATAAACAAGTATAATAAGTGTGGACAGGACCTGGAGAACAACAGCCAAAGCTGACCTCTGCCCTCCACTCATGTGCCCACATGCGCATACCTAACCACATGCATCTAAACACGTGCAAACACACGTGCACAGACACCGTACATGCACATACAGATGTTTTTATTCTATCTAATCTCCCGGAGTGATCTCTACCACCCATTTCCTCTCTGTCCTTTATGGGCATGGACCCTGCCAGTTCAGAGTGGATGCAAACAGAATAAGGAGGGTAGAGGAGGCTGTGTCCCAGTAGGCTGGGGTCAGGCGTGAGTGTGAAGCCGTGTCCTTGTTAGGGACTAGGAAAAAAATTAGATGCAGAACAAAGGCATGAGAATACATGTGCAGGGTCATCATGAGCAGAGAAAATTCTAGAAGGGTAGACCATGGTGTTGGGACCTCTTGAGGCTCCTCCCTTTACAAATACATGTTTGTGTTTTCTCTTTTCTTGTTTTCTTAAAATTAGATGCACCTACCTGATGGGAGAACCCAGCCAGGGTCCCCGGAATCGAGGTATGCTCAAAGGTCTGGGAAATCGGGGAGGCTGTGGGTTTTCTGGGTTGCTTAAATGGCCCATTTCAAGGCCAGTGTTTCAAATAAAGTATGGAACAGCAGTAGCGACCGTGTTTGAGCACTTAACTGTGTGCTTAACCCGTGTGTTATGTGAAGTGAAATACCAGTAAGGCAGACATTGCTGTCAGGCGCCTGTCAGTTGCAAGTCCTCATTATCGTCAGCTACTGCTACTCTCCCTTTAGAAACGGGAGAGCTGGGTTCAGAGCCGAACGTACATCTAGAGCAGGGAGCAGTGGTGGGTCTGGCTCCCAGCCTGTGCTCTGCTCTCTATCAGTGAGGACTTCTGGGAACCAGGCTTGGCGCTGGGCTGTGAGCATGTGACAGCAAATAGTTGAGACTGGCTTCCTTGTCTCCTGGCCGTGGTGGGTGGGCATTGAAAGCTGAGGATGAGAAAGCCCCGGAGCCTGGAAAGATGGAGGCTGTGTCCTGTGTGACAGGATCTTAAGAAAGCCCTGTCTTAGGGAGATGGATTAGCAGTGGAGAGAACTTGCTGGTGTTGCAGCAGACCAGAGCTGGGGTCCCAGCACCCACACCAGGTGGCTCACAGCTGCCTACAACTCCAGCTCTGGGGGATCTGGTGCCCTCTACTGATCTCCCCAGTACACACACACACACACACACACACACACACACACACACACACACACTCAATGCACATACATGCAAGCAATTGGAACACACATACACACACAGTATTATGTATGTATGTATGTATGTATGTATGTATGTATGTATGTATGTAATTTTTTAAAGGAGAGAAAGTCCCTCCCTGGCCAGTGAGATGGCTCAGATAGAGATGCTTACTCCTAAGCCCGATGACCTGAATTTGAAAGGAAAGAACTGACCCCAAATTGTCCTCCATACACACACTATGGCATACATATGCACGCATGCACATGTGCACACACGCACACACTAAACAAATTTAATTTAAAATTTTACTTTTTTAAAGAAAGACTGTCCTGGCTCCTTCTGAGCCTCAGTTTTTCCATCAGTACAATGGGCTTGGTTCTCTACAGGATATTAAGGCCATGGACAGTGGAAGATTAGATAAATAAAATGGGTGCATTGTAGTTGTGAGGTCTGGTGATAAATTTGTGTTTCCTGTCCTCAATGTGTGTGTCCTTTCCATGTGGCCCTACCCGTCAGCAGTGGCCAAACCAAAGGAGCGTTTGGGGAACAGTTTGATGCCAAGAACAAGCTGACTTGCTCCATCTGCCTGAAGGAGTTCAAAAGCCTGCCTGCCCTGAATGGCCACATGCGGTCCCACGGGGGAATGAGGGCCTCCCCCAGTCTCAAACAGGTCAGCAAGAGCCCGCCCCTCCCTTGTAGGTCATACGCTGCTTGCTTTGCTTGCCGCTGTCAGCGTGAGACAGGGACGTGTGCCTTTTGTGGGTGCCAGGGAGACGCGGTCCTCTCTGGGAGCAAGCCAGACCACACAGTCCCCCTTCCTGGTTTCATAGACAAGTGTTGTGTCAAAAGAAGGGTGCTGGAACACCCTTCTCTTTAGGGAACACCATCCCTTCTAGAGAAGGAACTGTGTAAATGAAAAGTATATAAATATGTAAATGCAGACTGTGTGAGCTTGTAAATGCAAAGTATGCTACTTGGAGCACTCAAACCCATAACCAGGTGGTCTTTGAGATCAGTGGGCAGTGGCTGAGAAAAAAGTGTATAACTCTCGAGAGCTTGGCCAGAACTTTCTATTCATCCATGCAGTGGTGGGCTGAAGGTAGGGTCCAGTGATCCTGTGATGCCCTCAGCATGCAGGTGGCTAGTCGGGTAGGACATCATCTTTGGATTAGGTTAGAACTCACAGAGCTTTAGGGAAAGCCTCTGAGCATTGATTTTATGAGAGTCACTCTCCTATCTCGATTTCCTGGCTGTGATGGATAGAGTTTGTCTTCCCTTTTTAAAGTGTTTTGCCAGGCCGGTCACGGCTCATGCCTGTGTAATGCCAGTGCTCAAGAGGGTCACCGCAGGTTGGAAGCCAGCCTAGTTTATGCAGCAGTTTATATAACCAAGACCACAGAGCAAGACCCTGCCTCAAAAACAGAAAAATGTGCTGTAACCCTGGTGTCATTACACGCCTGTAACACCAGCACTCGGAGGGAGGCTGAGGCAGGGTGACCCTGAGTTTGAGGCCAGTTTGTGCTACCTATAGAGACCCTGTCTTCAAGAGACAAATAAACCACAGCATGTTTTGCATTTTCCGTGTGGTTTCCCAACTGCATAAGATTCAGGCTGCCATGACTTTCCGTCAGATGCCAGAATAAACTGAGGCCCAAGGAGTGGAAAGATCCTACGTAAGATCACGTTCGATTTGACTGAATAGCAGTCCACGTTCTTGACTTCGAAGAGGCATGAAAGCCAACAACTGTTTAAAAATAGTTTCATGTAGTGTAGCTCAGGGACCCAGAGTTAGAGGAAGGAACCCCCCCAGCTGTGGTAGTCTGCTCTCCCCTCCACTGATGCCCTAGAAACTCTGAGGAAAAGCAAGTGTATCCTCCTTGGGAGAGCTGCTCTCAGCCCAGGATCAAAGCGTTTATTGTCTGTGTAGGAGGAAGGAGAGAAGGCCCCACCACCACCGCCTCAGCCTCAGCCCCAGCCGCCACTGCCGCCTCCGCCTCCGCCGCCACCGCTCCCTCCTGAGGCAGAACGCCTCACGCCTATGGTCATGCCTGTGTCTGTCCCTGTCAAGCTTCTCCCACCCAAGCCCAGCTCTCAGGGGTTCGCCGACAGCGTCGCTGCCACCCCCTCGGCCAGAGACAAGCCAGCCAGCTCGATGTCGGACGACGAAATGCCTGTGCTCGTGAGGATGACCCTCTCCCCCCCTCACTCTCCCCAAGGGGCTGCCCCCTGTGCGCCTGCTGTGAGTCGCTGCGCTGCCACGCCTGCCTGGGGTGGGGACCTCTCTTTGCTTTCTTGGAGATGAGGACAGTGTTTCCAGTCACTGGCCTAGCCCGAGCTCAGACATCGTGTGGTCTCCCCCTCAGGGTCAACCTCTCCAGGCCACCTGCACTTAACCAGCCATTCCATACCTGTTACTCCAGGCTGATGGTGCCGATCCGACCCTCAGAATTGAGGTGTTCTCCTGTTTAAACATAAATGGCAGTCCTGCTGGCAGAAAGCAATGTAACCTTACCAGTTCGTAAGATACGAAAAGTATCTCTGCCCTGCATAATGAAAAGCTGTTACCCTGCCCTGGCCCTTTTCCCAAGACCTCCGGGTCTCCCCCGATCCAGCTGCCAAAGAGGTACCGCTCGGATGGCAGGCCCTCGGGGAAGTAGCCCCACCATCCGCTCACCTTGACAATAGCTTCAGCGTCACACCTCCTTAAATACCAGGGGACTCAAATCCATTACAGTTCCCATAGTACGCCCAATGAGAGCCATCCCCGTAAATCTCAGGAAAGCAAAGTGGTTTGTGTTTCTCACTCACTGTTAAGTTCTCTCTGCCTTTGTCACCCCCTTCTCTCTGCCTCTTCTCTCTACCCTGGGGATCTATGACCTCCGTGGATGGCCCTGTCAGACCTGTCCCTTCCCACACAGTAGTATGTTGGGTCGTAGGTGTCCTTGGAGGATGAGTGGCCCCTGGGAATCTAGAAGACATGAGGGTAGGGTTGAAACATCCTGAAAGAACTGGTTTGGGTTCTTGTGTGACATTGAGGCTCAGGAGAAAAGAGACTGAGGGACAGCCCCCATATTCTGGTCAGAGAGGGCTAGCAGTCGGCAAAGACAAAAAACTGTATCTACACACAGACTTGCGCACGCGCACACACGCACGCACGCACGCCCTTGCCTGGGGAAGTCATGAGATTTGGTGTGATAGGCACCGTGTCTACCCTGGATTGTAGCCACCCACCTCATTCAGGGCAGTGAGAGGTGAGAAACCTGTGTCCTGGAAACACGCATGTCTCCTGGCCAAATGATTCCTCTTACACATTTTCAGCTTTACTATGATTAAAACTTCTACTCGCTGTCCTTTATTTGGACCTTGATCTTCTCCCAGGCCGGCGACATACACCTGTATATATAGTGACTTATACAATACACTCTTCTCTGCCAACACTGAGCAACGGCATTAAGCCACAACTCCAAGTCTGGAAAGAATAGAGACTGTTACGCACTGGGCTGTGGAGCTAGGGTGCTCTGTGGGTGAGGTGCGTTAAATTCATTCTTGACTTTGCAACGTTTTAGATTTACTGTGGATTGGTGCACCTGTATACCGGGTGTGTGGGTCCAACAAGCAAGAGCGTGTGGTGGTGGTTTTCATTAGATCATTAGAGGCTGTGAGTAGGCTGAATCAGAAGGGGTGGGCTTGGTTTAATGCAGGGTGAGAGAGACCCCGTCTGTTGACAGGCAGGCTGGAGCAGAAGCATGTATGTGGATATAAAACAATGTGATACAAAAACAATTTTACAATCCAGGAAAGGGCTCTGAATTCAGCTCTGCAGTGAAGCCAACTTAAGACTGTCCCTGTTTCCCCCTCCGAGTCTCGGTTTCTCCCAGAATGTTGGACTTCCCAGTGGCCTTCTCCGTCCTCTGGGGGACAGAAGCTTTATAAAACACCGTGTTTGGCTCTGCCCCCCCCCAGAGTCCATTATTAAAATACTTAGTTCAGTTGTGACCCAAGTGTGACATTCTAGTGGCCCCTCTGGTCCGGGTGGCTCAGAGTGGCTTGCCTGGGAGATAATAAAGCATTATTTAGAGGTGGAAATATCAGAAAGAGCCTAAAAAGGACTTTTGACCCTGCGGTCGTGAAGTTTTGAGTTAAGATCACCAAGAGCCCCACATTACTTAGATGACCCCCTGAGTGAGCCAGGGACAGGACTTAAAAGTTTCCAGATTAGCTCCTCGGTTAAGAGCGGGATAGGAAAGCCGCGTTTTCCAAGCATTCTCCTCAGCATCCTCTCTGCTTCTCAGCCATGCTGGTCCCTCGGGGTCCCTTCCGGGCCCCGGGCTGAGAGGAAGCGAGGGAGGCTGGAGCACACTGGTCGAAGGAGACCCACGTTAGCGCTCAGGAACCTGGCCGCTGGCGCCCGAGCCCTTCTGCTCCCTCTTCCCCCACCTCCCACTCCCCAAGCGACCGGTCCTGGAGGCCGAGGGGGCTCCGTGGAGGGAAGGGAGCTGAGGGGCGCTGGGCAGGTCACATGGCCTAGAGGCGGCTGGTCATGTGACCGTGGAAGCCCTTCCCATCACCCCTTGCTGCTGTCTTCACTCGCCACTGTGGCTCTGGAGCTGCTGGGCACTGCAGCCGTGCCCGGGCGCCCCAGCCGCCCGGAGCCTCTCCGCAGGTATCCGCGGCTGCCCGCCACACCCAGCCGTTCTGGGTCCATGCCGGCCTCCGCCCCAGTCTGTTTCCGTCGGCTTTGGCATGCCCCGCTTCTCCACCTGACGTGCATGTGTGGAGTCCCCAGTGTCCCTGCCTCCGTGCGGCAGGCTCCCCACACGAGGCTCCGCTCCCCGCCGTGTCCCCGCCCCGGCGGACGGGAAGCTGGCGACCCGGGCGCCTTCGCGGGCCGTGACGGGGAGCGGCCCCTGCTCCATCTCCAGGAGAGCCCGTTCAAACGGCCTTGGGGACTGTGGGCCACCGTGCCCCGCACTCGGGTCGCCCCGAGAGGCGTGGGCGAGGCTGAGGAGCCCGTGCGAGGCGCGAACCTCCGCCTGCCCCTCAGCCTTGGGCCCTGCACCCCCGGAGGGACCGCTGCCTCCTGCTCGGGGCACTGTGGTCTGTCCCTGCAGGAGCATGGGGGGACCCGGGAGCCGCTCTGCTGGCTCCACTCAGAACAGAGGGCAAGGGAGCGATAAGCCAGAAGAAATTGAATCCGTTCCTTCTTGCCGACCCGCTCTACCCTTTGCAGACCCTTCCGATTTCCTTTCCGAACCAGCCCCAGGCCGATGTGGTGGGAGGGGATGAGCAGAAGGGAGACAGTCGCTCCCCCACCCCCTTAGAACTTTCGAGATCCCTGGCCAGATCTGTGGAAAGGGGCGACGGCGGCGAGGAGAGGCCGCTCTGTGCTAAGAAGGGGGCTAGTGGCTGGGACGTCCACGTTTGAGTCCCAACTATTCCTCTCCCTCTAGGAAATCCCCCGGAAACATCACCAAGCCGGCTCCGCAAAAGTTGAGGAGCCCCTCAAGGCCCTACCCGAGAAGAAGAAATTCCGGCACCGGCCTGAGCCGCTCTTCATCCCGCCGCCGCCTTCTTCCTATGCTCCCAACCCCACCTCTTACTCGGGGGCCACCCTGTACCAGAGCCAGCTGCGCTCGCCGCGCGTCCTCGGGGACCACCTGCTCCTGGACCCCGCCCGAGAGCTGCCCCCCTACACGCCGCCACCCATGCTGAGCCCGGTGCGCCAGGGCTCGGGGCTCTTCAGCAACGTCCTCATCTCGGGCCACGGCCCCGGCGTGCACCCCCAGCTGCCCCTCACGCCCCTCACGCCCACGCCACGCGTGCTGCTGTGCCGCTCCAGTGAGTCCTCCCTTCGCCCCCACTGTCACCCTGTCCGTTCTGGAAACTGCCCGAGTGCGCGGGGAGGCCTGCTTCCTTCGCCCGGCGGGCTAACCCCCGATTGCGTGTTCCAGATACTCTGCATGTGTTACACCTCGCTATGTGTTCCAGATACTCTGCATGCTGAGTGTTCTTTAATTCTCAGCGTCTCATTTAGTAGCTCGTGGGAATCGATCCGAGGAGAAAAGCATGTGAAGTATCTTTGGGACTAAAAAATGGGGGGACGTGCATCCTAAGACTGCCTTGGGTAGTCAGACAAGGTGCTTAAGATAAATATTTAATGCCGGACGTTGGTGGCGCACGCCTTTAATCCCAGCACTCGAGAGGCAGAGGCAGGCGGATCTCTGAGGCCAGCCTGGTCTACAAGAGCGAGTTCCAGGACAGCCTCCAAAGCCACAGAGAAACCCTGTCTCGAAAAACCAAACAAGACAAAACAAAACAAAAAGATAAATATTTAACATGTCAATGGGGGGGCCTTGGGTGTTATAGGCAAGAGTAAATCTTAATATTTAGCATGTTTTATAAAAAAATAACAGAACCAATCCTGACTCTGTAGGCAGCACACAGTGTAACTCCAACACCTCAGGAAACTGAGGCAGAAGGCTGGGGCAGCACAGGAAAACTCCATCTCCTCAGAGCTGGGGAGCACGGAAGGGAGGAGAGAGATCTTTGTAGCAGGCTTCTTTCTGGTTGCCTGGAAACCATGTAGCAGGACAACTTTCCCTCAGACTGTGTGAGAAACAGTTATCTTGCTCCCGTAGTCCCAAGCACTGGGTAGGCTGTGGTATAAAGCTGGGGTCAGGAAGTTCAAAACCAAACTGAGCTAAAGATCAAGACCCTTGTCGGGGGCTGAAGGAGGAGGAGAAGAGAAAGAAACAGGAAACCCCACGTATCCATCCAATCCTCTGGAACTTGGTTTGGGTTGGCTAGGAAAGAGCCTTGTTATTGCCGATTGGCTAATTACTGGTCAGCTGATCGCTCATTGTTCTCATGTCTTAGGAAGTTTTCTTTGTTGGCCAGTAAACCCTAGTTTCTGTGTTTCAGGCAGCATCGATGGCAGCAATGTGACAGTCACCCCAGGACCTGGAGAGCAGACTGTGGATGTTGAACCGTAAGGAAAAGCCGATTATTCTTCAGATTAAGAAATGGTCTGGAAGCTTCTAGAAGGGCAGTTAGTACTTCTGTAGTCAGTAGCCACTGAGAGGGGAGAGTTGTGGAAATGGTAGGAACATGACTTCTCTTGAGTACTATTGTTTCCTCATAGCTGCTAGCATTTCAGAGTCTTCTTAGGACTAGTTCATATCCCCAGTGACACTGTGCCCCCCCTCAATTTTATGTGCATTACTGCTGGATCCCATGGAACTGGAGTTAGACAGTTGTGAGCGGCCATGTGGGTGCTGGGAATTGAACCTGGGTCCTCCTGAAGAGCAGTCAGTGCCCTTACCCCTGGGCCATCTCTCCAACCCCTTGAGGGGCTCTCTCTTGGAGGTGCTTAGGTAGAAGTCTTCCAAAGGGCTTGTTGAGTGTTTGTCTCATTCATGACCTAAAGGAGGTTCAGCACCCATACACAGTGGTGGCTTAGACGTTCTGAGACCTCCAGCTCTGGGTACCTGAAACCTGGGATAGTGCGTATAATCACTACAGTGCCTCCATCTGGTACCCGAGACATGTCTGTCTGGAACATCAAGACTGCTCCCGGCTGAGTAACAGGCAGCTGTCTTATTCAGTGCAGACACGATAGACACGGGGTTGTTCACACCTGAGGCAGGTAAAAGTGGGCTGGCTTGTCATTTCATCACAGTGCTTAAAATGGTGGAAGTAATTGTTTATTTCTGGATTTTCCATCTAATATTTACCAACATGAGTTGATCTCAGATAGCTGTCGATAGAGAGGCACTGCTTTACCATGGAAGAGAAAGTGGTTCATCTCATGAATGAACTTAGAAAAGGGGCCTCGTGATACAGAAATTTGTAGAGTCCAGAGTCAGAAAGCTTGAGTGGACACCATTCTGGTTTTGATCTGTACTAGGTCAGTTTCCTAACGCCTTCGTTGGTTCCTTGAATGGCAATCGTGATTGCTGCCAACCAACCATGATTACTGCCTTGTTCATATCACAGACCTTCGTGAGCTTAGATGACATAATATATGGGAAAGAGGTCTAGAAGGGATAAATACATAAATTTTTACATTGTTGCACACACGTGCCCACTTCCAGTTCTGTGTTCTAGGCAACTCCTCTCTTGGAATTAGCTGTCTTCCATTCCAGTTTCAGGGAGCTGAGACTCTCCAGGCAAACGACTGCCTTGCCCCTACCCCAGCCCCCAGCATTAAAGATGTCTGTACTAGTGACAAGGCCTGGACTTGGAGGGCCATGCCACGAGGAGATGCTCCGGCATCCTTCTTGTGGGAGGAACTGCTTTCCCATGTCTTCGGTTCCTGACTGTGGCCCCTGGTCTAGGCCATCACAGTCAAGACCCCACTGTTTTTCTTGTCCTTAAAGACGCATCAACATTGGCTTGAGATTCCAAGCAGAGATCCCAGAACTGCAAGATGTCTCCGCCCTGGCTCAGGACACACACAAGGCCACACTAGTGTGGAAGCCGTGGCCTGAGCTGGAAAACCAGGCCCTCCAGCAACAAGGTACGGGCACGCAGGAGGAGCGGGGTGGCTGCTCTAGCAGGGACGTCTGACTCCAGGATGGGTGTGGCTTTTCATGGCACAGAACCTGATGCAGTGACTTCTTACTCTCAACAGTGGAGAACCTTCTGAACCTGTGCTGTTCCAGTGCACTGCCAGGCGGAGGGACCAATTCTGAATTTGCTTTGCACTCTCTCTTTGAGGCCAAAGGTGATGTGATGGTAAGGAAACTAGAGAAGGGAGAGGCTTTGTGGGTGTGTCATCTCAGTGAGGAGGTCCAGACCTGAAAGCCTACAGAAAAAAGAAAATCTCCAGTTAGACCACAGCTGACATGGTTCTGAATGGAGGCTGGAGAGATGGCTCAGCAGTTAAAAGCACTGGCGCTCTTCCAGAGGTCCTGAGTTCAATTCCCAGCAATCACAAGGCCGCTCACAACCATTTTTAATGGGATCTGGTGCCCTCTTCTGGCATGCAGACATACATTTAAAAAAAATACATAAATTTAAAAATTTAAACAAAAACAGTATTTAGAACCATGAAGCCATTTTCCCTGTCAAAGCTGACCATCTGTCTAGTCAGCCTTCACCACTGACCAGATGAGTCCATCTAGCCTCAGTTTCCCTTTTATAGACGTACAGGGTTCCTCCTAGTACGAGAACCGGGTTTCTGCTTTTGGATTGTATGAAAATACAGAAAATAAGTAAACGTGCCAACACTTCAGGTGTGATTTAGAATGTTCCAGTCTGCCTTTTGTGGTTAGTGCTGCTCTTGAACTTCCAACATAACTGTGGGAAAATCCTAAGGTGCTCACGGTGATTCACCAGATGGCAGTGGGGCTCTGCGCTCTGGATCTTTCTCTTTTTTCCCTGTTTTTATTATCTGTAACTGCCTGTGTGAATGTCTGTTCACCTCATGGGCGGTGTCAGCGGAGGCCAGGAGAGGCCATCAGGCCCCTGGCCCTGGAAGTACAGGCTTGTGATCCAGCGTGGGGGTGCTGGGAACTGAACCCAGGTCCTCTGGAAGAGCAGCCGGTGCTCGTAACCGCTGAGCCACCTCTCTATCAAAGATTCTTGGTTTCTAAGCAGCTCCTTAGAGATTCTGAATAGCAAAATTCCCCTGCCTTGCTCAGCCCAAACCCATCCACTGTGAGAGCTGCTGCTGCTTTTTCGTAAGGAAACAAAAACAAGTTGGGGGCTTTTCCAGAGGACCCGGGTTGAGCCCTGGCAACCATGAAGCAGTTCACAACTGTCTGTTACTCCAGTTCCAGCACAATCCAAGTCTGCTTTCGGGGCCACATGGACACCAGGCACACTCATGATGTACAGACTTGCATGTAGACGAAATACACATACACATAAAATATAGATAAATCTTACACACACACACCTGGATTGGGTGGCGTGTACTTGTAATCCCAGCGCTGGAGAGGCAAGCACTGGCAAATCCTTGGGTTTCACTAGCCAGCTGGCCTAGTCACTAGTCTAGTGATCTCCAGGCCAGTGAGAGATGCTATCTCAATGTGAGCAGCACTTGAGGAATGATGGCAAGCTGACATGTGACCTCCACATGCCCACACACACACACACACACACTTGCTGAAGAAGGCAGATCTGAAGGGTTTCCTTGGTGACACTCTGGAAGGACAGTATGTGGCACACTTATTCCTAATACAGCTGTTTTCATTCAATGATGAGACCTATGGTTTGTCTGTGAAACAGTCACCACCCACCCACTCCTTCCTCTCAAGCTCCTCCCGAGAGACTCGGCCTCCACTCAGACACCTCACTTCTCTGAAGCAAACGTGTCTGAGGAAGCACTTGAGTCTCTGCTGCTGCTGTTTGCTCTGTCTTGCCACTAGCTTCAGGCATGAACTAATGGGTTGGGGGTTAGCGTTAAAATGTTGGGGCCTGCCGAGCATTGGTGGCGCACGCCTTTAATCCCAGCACTTGGGAGGCAGAGGCAGGCGGATCTCTGTGAGTTTGAGACCAGCCTTGTGTACAGAGTGAGTTCCAGGACAGCCTCCAAAACAATACAGAGAAACCCTGTCTCAGAAAAAAAAAAAAAAAAAGAAAAGAAAAAGAGTTGGGTCCTGTTGGAGCTGACCAGAGAGTAATTCTCATTTTCACCATCTGCCCTGGGTTTCTTTCCAGCCCCACTGCAGTGCTGGCCCTGCTCTCCCCTGGGGCAGATGGGTGCTCTTCCCCAGGACGCACACATGACTGACTTTTGCCTGTTCTCTCTGAATCTGCAGGCTACCCTGGAGATGCTGCTGCTGCGGAAGCCAGTCAGGTTAAAATGTCATCCTTTAGCAAATTACCACTATGCCGGTAGGTGGCCAGGAAGCCTGTGCCCTGTTGCTTCCCAAGCGTGGGCAGCACACACACTTGTGTCATTTGTGAACACATAGATAACACTGGGTCTATTAGGCCATCACTGCCAGGCATGTGTCAGTGTAAGCAGCTGCCCCTTGTGAATGCTTTAAGACCTGGGAGACGGTGCCCAGGGGCTGCCCACAGGGCAGACAACTATAGCAGCCCCCATGGCTTTGGAATCTTTAAAGGTAGGTTCAGGCTTTGATCCCTGAGGCTCTAGACTGTCTATGGACTTGAATTTTTCCCACTCAGAATGAAGTTTCATCCCATCCTTTACAGACTATTTGTGATGACTAGAGCCAGTGTATGTAGCTCAGTGTTGAAGCATCCTCTAGCTACTGGGATTCACATTCTACAGCTGTTTACTGGGTATAGAGGAGTGTACTGAGCACAGGTACCTAAGAGTCTGGAGTGGGTGTGGGCTGGAGATGTAACTCACTGCTTGCCTAGGGTATACAAGATCCTGGGTTCTATTCCCAGTACCAAAAAAAAAAAAAAAAAACTACCCCAAGGCTAGGATAAAAACTTCATTAGGTGAGTGTCTGGTGTGTGTGTGTGTAGTAGTAGTAGTAGTAGTTGTTGTTGTTGTAGAAAACACCTTTAGATTTAAATGGATTAAGAAGGAAATAGGTTGAAGAGCCTGGAGCCATGACTTGAGGGTTCCACTGACTATGGAAATCCATGCGTTCTGTTGTCTCCAGTCTCTCCTTAGTTCTCCATTTCACAGTGGCTGGGTCTTCCATTGCCCTTGATTTTTTTTTAAGGGTTTGTGTGTGTGTGTGTGTGTGTGAGAGAGAGAGAGAGAGTGAGAGAGAGAGAGTGAGAGAGAGAGAGAGTACAATCCCCAAAGAAGTCAGAAGAGGGCACCAGATCCCCAAAGCTCGAGTTGAAGCAATTTTGAGTCACCTGATGGGTGCCGTGAACCAAACTCCTGCCCTTTGCAAGAGCAGCGTACACCATGGACCACTGGTGTCTCTCCAGTCCCTGCCCCTTGGTTCTTAATCATTTGAGGGTGTCTTTGGTGCCTTAGGCAGGCCTCCCCTAGGTAGAGGCTTAATGCATGGTCTTAGGGATCTGATAGCACTATTTCCAGTCCGTCACCAGGCAACCAAACACAGCCCGAAAGTGAAGGTTTCTTTTTTTTTTTTTTTTTTTTTTTTTTTTGGTTTTACGAGACAAGGTTTCTCTGTATTGTTTTGGAGGCTGTCGGTCCAGCCTGGCCTCGAACTCACAGAGATCCTCCTGCCTCTGCCTCCCGAGTGCTGGGATTAAAGCCATGCGCCACCACCGCCCGGCTGAAGGTTTCTTTACAGGTACCGGTCACCCACCATTTGACTCTCCCTTCATCCTGTCCTCCACTCATGAGTCAGCTTTGACAGCTGTTGTCACAAGGTAGAAAGGCCTCAAAGCTGTTTAAGTAGTGAGCCCAAAGACACCTCCCTATGGGTGGATTCCAGCTGACAGCAGCTGGAAGAAAGTACAAGCTCAAAATGGACAATGAGATAAAGGCATCACATGACCAGAGGAGCCAGCGTCATTTCCTGCCTGTGTGGGTAGAAAGATGTGGGAGCCTCCAGGCTGCCCCGAGAACTGTTTCGTCTCCTCTTCATTTCCAGCGCCATCTGCTGTCCATTAAACCCCATCGGACCCTCCCAACCCCCTGGATCCTGTCCCAAACTTCTCTGCACGATGGGTGGGACTGTGGGCTGGCTAAAAGAAGCTCCCAGCCACTGGCAGAGAGACGCTGTGCCCTTGGCCTCAGGTGACACTGCCTAGCAGACCCTGGGGTTGGTCATAGCCAGCTGTGAGCACTTCGTCTAGGACAGGGTTCCTGGCCAGTTGTTCCCAGTATGGTAAACAAGTGCTATTTCATTTTTATGTGCATCGTGACGTGAAAAGAACTGGAAAGCCTTGGACTAGACCACACCCACCCCAGCCCGGAGCAAACAAAACAGGAAAATGTTACCAAGAACTTAAAATCTTCTGAAATACATGAGCTTTTTGGATTGCTATTTAATCCTCCCTGACTCCTTCCCCCTCAGGTAGCTCAAGAGAAACTCTTGCTTTGAAATTATTTCAGCCCTTGGAGAGAAGAACTGGATATTACCATCACCTACATCTTCCAGTCAGTTGCTTTCTTTCTGGAAGTGATTATAACCCAAGCCTCAGAGAATATTCTAGAGTTATGAGAGATGGGGCAGAAGATACGGTCCCTAGAGTCAGGCACAAGTCCATGCCTTTATCAAATCCTGGGAGACAGCTCTTTGTTCCATCCTATGTCCCAGTCACCGTGCCATACTCTGGCCCTTCTCCGAATCTGGATCCTACATGTCACTGAATTCTGTCCCACCATAGCCCTGACCTGCCTTGGTCTTTGTGCCCAGAGCGGTTCTGTCGCTCCCGTTGGACAGCCAGCCTTGTTAGAACACTTCTAGTTCTCCTTTGGCTTCCAGCTCTGAGACTGTGAACCGCCAGACTCCTGGGATTTCGCTTTAGGCTTCTAGTTACTGTTCTCATTTGGTCTCCATTGCTGTGATAAAGCACTAACCAGTACCAACAGAGGGGAGGAAGGGGTCTGTTTGACTTCTATCTTACATTCTGTCATTGAGGAAGGCTAAAGCAGGAACCAGGAAGTAGGAACTGAAGCAGATCGTGGTGGAATAGTCTGCTTAATCTGGTCGTGCTTACACAGTCCAGGCCCACCTCACCAGGGATAGCACCGTCCACAGATTGGGGCCCTCCTCCATCAATTAGCAATTAAAATGGCTCATGACATGGTCACAGGCCAATCCGATGGAGGCAATCTTGTGTCAAGTTGACCAAAAGCCAGCTGGGATATCTGGAGAAGGAAGTCAGATCCAGGCTCTGCCATGCCCTGGAGATAAGACAGACAGCAAAGCAGGGTTCCTGAGCCGAGAGACACAAGCCTATAGGAACTCTTGTCCTTCACTCAGGACCGGGGAAGTGGGCATCTTGCCCAGAGCTGGGGAGCCTGTCTAGCATCCTCAGAACAGCTGTGCGATGCCTCCACAGCTCTGTTCACACCAGGACATCCACCCATGTACGGCTAGCAGGCTTCTCTCAGCACCCGTATTGGGTGGGGAGTGTCGCGCTTCAGGGGGCCATGGTGGAGAGGCACCTGGTGGTGGTCAGACAGCTGAAGCAGCCTAGATTTCTCCACAGAACAGCTCCTTGTGTAGATGTGTGGGATGGTAGAATTGGATCTAGCTTCTTCACAGGGTACATCGAAGACTTCTGCCGCATCCTACCACAACCACGAGCACCCTCTGGGTCCTCAAACCCTGCCTTGAGTTTTAAAAGGTGAATGAAAGCTGGGAGAGACATCCTCTCCATAAGGAACGACCCGGCCCTTGTCTTGGATGCTGCCCAAGATTAATAGAGACAGAATTATGTGCTTGCTAGAATCACTTTACAAAAAAAAAAAGTTGTGGATGCCTTTTTGCTTTTTAAACTGTATAGTGGACTTCTCGTGGCAGGACTCAAGTCATTACCTTCCCTGTTACCTCACCTGACACAGCATTTGCATAGAAAATGTTCAGTGACAAGTTCAAAATGTGGGTTCAGATTGAGGCTTCCTTCCTTCCTTTCTGCACCTAGAAGAACCTGGAGAAGTGACCTGCATCCACGGGAAATTGACTTCACTTGCATTCGACACTGCATGACCCTGAAGTCTGCTAGAAAGCCTGCCGTTTTCTGTAGCAAGCATGTCTTTCTGCCGTAACCACAAGAACGACATCAATAAAAGTTTGTTTTTTAATCCCCAAAAGAAGCCAGGTAGACCTTCTGAAAAGATACTGTGTCCAAGTTTTCTCTACCCCAGGAATGTCTGCTTTTAATTGCCTGGATTTGCTATAGATTGCCCCCAAATTAGCCACCGTCCAGAGCCTGTTTCCCAGCAACCAAAGCTCTGTGCATTTTTCCTCTAGATACTACTCCAGTGCCCATCTCATCCAGTTAATTAGGCTCTCTGTCATTAGCCTTAATCGGCTTGTTAGGGACCCTGCTGATAATAGCCCAATAGCCAGGAACCCCAGGCGGAAGAAGTGAGTGGGGGGCGTCAGCCCACTAACCCCACTTGCCAGCTAAGGGGGGCGGGGCTCTTACAGAGAGGCCGGGCTGTGAGAACGCAGGCACCGAGTTCCAGAGTTCTGGCAGGGACAGGCAGCCCTGTGGTAGCCACATATCAGAGGGACAGTGCATGGCCCATAGCCTGCGCTGCTACAAGTGACCAATAAAGACACCGAACATCTATTGAGCTCCTACCTATGACTGAGCAGTTTCGGTCTCAGTGAACTGGCTACCGTCCCAATTCAAGGGTAAAGAAACCAAGTGGACTTCCCTGCTGTCACAGAAGGAAGAAATTCCAGGGCACCTTCACAGCTGAAGCTCTCCTGACAAAAGTCACCCTAGTGATGTCAGATGCTCAGATGTCACTTATAAGATTTCAGTCCAAGGCCCGGGGTGGCGCTTCACCTCCTGTGGGTAGCCCTCGTCTCTAGAGGCCATCTCTGGTTGTGTGGATTCATTGTCGGGCACATGCACATAGAAATATACATGCAAGCGCTGTTCTTTCCACTGTAGCGCACACTCTAGGACTGGACAAGATCGCTCGTGCTTCCCTGTCACTGTAGCCTCCAAGTAAGAGTGACACGAAAAGAAAGGAAGCCGCCATCGCACCTCTTTCCTGGAAGGGGGTATGTCTGTGATGGAAGACCTCATTGCAGAACAACATCCCAAGATATGCCCCCCCAAGAGGTCTTCTTTCTTCTCGAAGTGTGGGCCTGCTGCCTAGCAGAGGGATCAGCCAGCCTTGTGGACACACAGAGGAGTGGATGTCTCAAAAGGATGCGGAGCTGGGAAGTTAGCCCTGCTCTTGGGGCCAACAGAGAGATGTGAGCCCAGCAGGGGTAAGTGTAGCCTGCATAGGTATGCCGCTGGCTCGAGCAGACTGGACGACCCTGCCCGTGTCTCTGTGATCTCAAGCTGGGAAGCATCCTCACTGATCTGCTTGAGGGTGGGTGTTATCAGCATCGGGTGCTTCATCTGAGGGAGCATCAAGAGCCACCATCCTTGGCCTGCAGGGGCAGCAAAATACCCCCTGCTGTGACTGAGCTGTGCAACAGGACAGTATCATCTTCTGACACTGTCTGATTCTTTCGCCTCTGCTGTTTTGATGGACGCCTGAAAGGAACCACGGCTGTTCTGTGGTCATTCAGCTAAAGTTGCTCTCTCCTCCTTTCAACCTCTGCAGCAGAGAGAGGAGCTGAAAACCCATCCACCGCCCCCCCTACCAGACCCAGAACGCTGGGCACAACCTGAGGAACATTATGCAATGGCTAAAAGGCACAGATGTTCCCGCCTCCCTTCACACATGTTCAGGTCCCTTCACCCCAGCTGTGGTCTGCACGGACCATGAAGTCAGGCTTTGCAGATGCTTCTCCACAGCATTCCCTTCAAAACTGTAAAAATGCAACCTTGCAAACAAAAGGAAATGAGTGGCTACTCCGCTTTCAGAGGCTTGAACCAGCCAGCCGGACTATGACCCGTTCAGTCTAGAGCCAGAGCTCTCGGCTGGGAGACCCACCAAAGATTTATGTGGGCAGGATGTTTATTTCAGACACCTGCACCTACATCACTAAGCCGCAGGCTTCCTCAACAGTCCTAGGATGGCTGCCCACCCAGAGCAGCTGCTCTGCATTCACTGATCTTGCATATGCTTAAATGGAAACACTATACAGATTGCCTGTGCTTAAGGCCTAGCAGCTGGCCAGAGTAGAATGGAAACCTTGGACCTCCCTGCCCTAGCTAGGAGTAAAGATGCTATGGGGGTCAGGTGTGGTGGCACATACCTGTAATTCCAGCACCTTGGAGGTGGAGGCGGAGGCAGACTTCTGTAGGAGGCCAGCTTGGTCTTCATAGTGAGTTCCAGGCTAGCCATGTGCCATCCAGGAATCAAAGATGGAGAGAATTTGGGAGCCAAAGGAACAGTGTTGTCTTCTGTATAACCAACATGGTGACTGAACCTTCCCTAGTGCACCCAGAACCAAGAGCCCTGTGTTTTCTGTGGCTGTAATGAAATGCTTGGGGTTCAGTGGTTAGGTGTCCTCTGGTAAGGACTGCCTTACGGTATACAGGTGGCGCCCTCTGGTAAGGACTGCCTTACCGTATACAGGTGGTGCCCTCTTTGCAAACTAAGAGGGAACTGACTGTGGAGGTGGCTAGGCCCCACCTCTCAAAGATCACCCCTCAACACCAGCACCCCAGGGACCACAATAATAGCCTAATGCTAGGAGTACATGTAACAAGAAGCTTTCCTTGCTAGCCTTTCTCTGAGACAAGTACACACTTAAACCCATCCAAACCACAGCAGGCCTCCTGCCCGCCATGTGGGCTTATTCTCTCACTCTGAGTAAACCAGTCTCCATTGTGAAGTCAGTCTCCCAGCAAATCCTATTGTGCAACGAAGGAAAAACCATTGGTCAAGTTTGAACAGCAAGACAAGCACTTTTGTCCCAACAGCCTGAAAATCTGCTAACTGTCGCCACTCATCTCTTCAGCCTAATGTTCTTCCCCTCTCCTGAAACCTAGACCCAAACCATGCTAGAAAGACCCGTTTCCTCATCTGTAAAGTAGGACAGGTCAGTGATGAGCATTACAAGGTTGTTAGTGAAACCCAATGACTAAAAGATACAAAGTACTTCACACCCGAGACATAGCGAACATTCTAAATGGCAGCTTCCTTTAGAGTGTGTGTGCACGCCTGTGTGCGTGTGTTTCATGCATGGGACATGCAAAAGTCATAAAAGGACAGGGTATCTTCCTGCATCCCTCTCCCCCCTATCGTTTGGGACAAGGTCTCTTTCTGAACCTGAGGCTTACTGTATCGGCCAGTGACATTGCAGAATCCACCTGGCTCTGCCTCCAGCATAGGATTGTGTGGGACACACATGCTTTAACATGAGTGCTGGGAATTTGAACTCGGGTCGCCCTGTTTTCACAGCAAGCTCCCGTATGTTCTGAGCCATCCCGCAGGCCCTGATAGCTCTTTTCCCAGGCCTTGCATAGCACACACCTAATAAACACACTTGTTAAGTGAATGAGTGGACGAAGTCTATTTTTGTCCATGAGTTTGCACTTGACTTTCTGCCCTAGAAGCCCCTACTATCTCTTTCTTGCCTCACTGACTTATGTGTTACCTATAAAACTCAAATCTGATATTTTTTTCTACCTCATGGCCTTTCCTGCTGCCCTGGCCCTAACCTGAATGCAATATTCCTTCTGTGTCCCACTTAAAAGCTCATTTACCAACATGGTTGTAACTGTCATCTTGAATACCGCGGCCTTTGGCCTTTGTAAGGGTGAAGACAGTGAACCTAACCACACCCTGAGAATTGCTTACGCTCATAAAATAATAATTAGGTGAAAGCTATAGATATGCTACACCAATGAGTGCTCATTCTCCCAGCTGTCAAGCTGGGGCCCTTTGTATGGGTCTTTTGTTTGGGTTTGGTTTGGTTCTTTTGAGACAAGGTTCTCTGTGTAGTCCTGGCTGTCCTGAAACTCACTCTGTAGACCAGGCTAGCCTCGAACTCACAGAGATCCACCTACCTCTGCCTCCTGAGTACTGGGATTAAAGGCGTGTGCCATCACCACCTGGCCCATATGGGATTGTTTCTAGCCTTCACAAAAATCTAATTACTAATGGGGGCAGTTCTAGTTGTTGCCACTCATTGATTACAAACTTGAAGTGTTGAGTTGAGTGACTTGCTGAGTGTTGAATCAGAATCAGGACTTCTAACTACTGACTGCTGTTTTTTGTTTTTTGTTTTTTTTTTAAAGCAAGGCTTTACTGTGTAGCCCAGGCTGGCATTGGGCTCTTGGCCCTCCCGCTTCCTCCTGCTGGGGTTACAGGCACTGTTCAAAGCTCTACACTAGCTTTTCATTCAAACATGAATTTCATATTTATTGCCCCTTTTTCTAGACAGTTGGATCTTGACTTAGACCAAGTGAATGTTCAGAGAACTGGGTTCTGCTCTTTTTATTTTTCTTGTTTGGGGACAGAATCTCACGTAGCACAGGTTAGCCTTATATTCGCTATATAGCCCAGGCTAGGGTGGAACTCCTCAATCTCCTGCCACCTCTTCCTCCTCCTGAGTTGTGGGATGGTGGACATGTACCACCACCATACTAGACTTTTACTCTGGAGAAAGAGAGACAGAGACACACAGAGAGACAGAGACACAGACAGAGAGAGCACGGTCCCTAATGAAAGTTCTGTTTTGTTCCAGGTTCTGACAAGTGGACATCTCTAGAAAGAAAACTGTTTAATAAAGCATTGGCCACTTACAGCAAGGACTTTATTTTTGTACAGAAGATGGTAAGCCTCTTTTCCTACTGCTCATTTGAAAGGAACTTTGAGGTTCTGGACATCACCTTAGTGATATGTTTTCGTTTATTGCTTTTATAACATTCTCACGAAAGGCCTGTCTTCCACCGTCATGGAGAATGATGGTGGTCACTACAGGGGTGGCATGGAGCTGGGGTGGGGTGAGGAGGTGATGGAGCTGGGGTGGGGTGAGGAGGTGATGGAGCTGGGGTGGGGTGAAGGAGGTGATGGAGCTGGGGTGGGGTGATGGGGGTGATAGGTAAAGTACACAGATTATTAAGACTCTGCAGTATTAAGGTTTCTGTGTGTGTGTGTGTTCACATGTGTGTATGCACACATATGTGCAAGTATGTTGAGGTCAGGGGCTAACCTTGGATATTGTTCCTCAGATACTTTCGCTTCTCCCCCCCCCCCAAGACAGGGTTTCTCTGTGGCTTTGGAGCCTGTCCTGGAACTAGCTCTTGTAGACCAGGCTGGTCTCACACTCACAGAGATCCTCCTGCATCTGCCTCCCAAGTGCTGGGATTAAAGGCGTGTGCCACCACTGCCCGGAGATACTTTCTCTTCTTACTGGTTTATTTTTATTGTATGTGTATGAAAGTTTGTCTGCATGTATATATGGACACTGCATGTATGTCTGGTGCCCACAGAGTCAGGAAGAAGGTAACGGATCTCCTGGAACTAGAATTCCGGAGAGTTGTGAGCCACTATGTGGGCGCTGAGCATCGAGCTGGGTCCCCTGCAAGAGCAGCCAGTGCTCTCAGCCACTGAGCAGGCTACGCTGACTGCCCCTCCCCAGGCTGTGCTTATCAGTGTGCTCCACCATGCCTGTCTCTTGTGTGGGCCCTTGGGATTGAACTTGGGTCCTCTTGCTTACAAGTAAAGCATCTTACTAGCCACTCTTCCTCCTCAGCCCCTGGGTTTCTGTTTTAACGGATATGTGTCAGATGTGCAATTCTTTCAGAACAATTAGAATTGGAGCTGAGTCCCAACCTCATAGTTTACTGTGTATCTAGGCAAGTGATCGAATTTCTGATGGCATTTTCCCAGGACATTGTAGAGGTAGGGAGTATGTGGCCTTCCCTTACCTAGTGTCAGGATTTCTGGAGTCAGATCCCATAGTCATGATAGGAATGACAAAAAATAATAATAATAATTGCCAAGCATGGTGGCACACACCTTTAATCTCAGTACTCTGGAGGCAGAGGTAGGTGGGTCTCTGTTGCATTCAGTGCCAACCTGGTCTACATGGCAAGCTACAGGCCATCTTGGGCTACATAGTGAGATACTGTCTCAAAAACAACAGCAATGCCCCCCCAAAAGAGGGGAGTGATAACTATATAGCATTTTATAGAATACAGACAGAAGGAACCTTCCAGGATTACAATATAGCTCAGTAACAGAATGCCTTTCTACCATTCATGAGGCCCTAGATTCAAAAGGGAAAATAAAAAGAAGAGATAAGACACCCACAGAGGAACTCATAGTTTAATAGAAAACAAATTTCATAGGCTTTAATTGGCTGAGAGTGGTTTAGACAAAAAAAAAAATCCAAAATGTTTCAAAGTATTTCAATAGCTTTATAAAGAAAAGAGGCCACCATTTGATACCTAATGGCTATGCATGTACCTGTAACCCCACTGTTTTGGAGGCAGAGACAGGAAGGTCAGTGGAGTCTGCTGAATGCTGAGTGGGCTCCAGGTTCACCAAGAGACCATGTCTTAAAGAAACAAGGCAGCGAGCACCAGAGTGGAACACCTGGCATCCTCCTGTCTCTGTCTGTCCCTCCCTCCCTCCCCCCCCTCTCTCTCACACACACACACATACACACACACACACACACACACACCTACTGCTTCCCAGGGTAGTATCCCTCGAGACCTACTGACCTTTACTGAGAGGCCCCAGCCCCATTTTAGCAACTTCTCACTCTGTAGACCAGGCTGGCCTAGAACTCACAGAGATTTACCTGCTTCTACTTCCCAAGTGCTGTCAATCCTGACAAGCCCCGCTTCTTAGAGGTGTCACACCTGACCCTGGGGACAAGCCACACTGGAACTGTAGCTCTCTGCCTGCACCTCAGTTCTTAAGGACCCTGCCGTGGGTGCCATAACTAGTTGCTGTGCAGTGTTTACAAGCCAGCGCCATTTTTTACCCAAGGGCTCTTTGGGACAGCATCTCGTCCCTCAGGCGGGGAGCACGCGTAGTGATTCCAAGCGGCAGGCAGACACTGAAGAAGGCAAGCAACACTTCTGGTGCCCTCGTCTCATCGAGTAGGTGGCTGTGTAACCCCTTCCATCTCCATACCAGGGTGACGGAACCCCACCTGAGCATAGAGGTCTATGAACTAAGCCAAGGAGGGCTTCACTCCAAAACATATGTGCAGGTTGAGCATCCCTAATGGAAGACCTAAAATCCGGAATGCTCTGAGGGTTTAGAGCAGCTGATTTTCAAGTGAGAAACTGCAGCCAGGAAAGGTTGTGCAGTGTGTAAATCCAAGCCTGAAGCTCCTGGTCCTGTGTGCGTGCATGTGTGTGTGTGTATTTAGTTATGTTGTTTATGAAGAGTTGAGGCCAGAGGACAGCTTGTAGCAGTGAGTTCTCTCCTCCCACCACGTGGGTCCCAAGGACTAAACTTGGGCTTGACAGCACACACTTTTACCCACTGAGTCAGCTCCTGTATCCCGGGCTGTCTCCCTACTCAGTATGTATCCAAGGATGATGCCTGGTCCTCCTGCCTGCACCCCCTGAGAACTGGGATTACAGGCATGTGCTATCACTGGCCTGAAGCATCTTGGGTAAGAGATACCTCGCTTCTTTGGGGCTCACAGGGCACAGCTGGCCCCTGCGTTAGGGAGGCTCTTGCACCTACAGTGCTTAGTCTGTTGCTGAGGACTCGTTCATAAATAGGTTTGGGTTGGTTTTGAGACAGGGTCTCTCATAGCCCAGGCTAACCTGGAACTGGCTATGTAGCTAAGTCTGAACTTGAACTTCTGATCCCTTGGCCCCATTTACAAATGCTGGGATTACAGGTGTGCACGACACCTACATCATAAATAGGTTTTGAGAGTCATCAAGACGGTTGAGCACTTCAGCCTTTTAAATGGAAAAGCATTTATTTTGCAGCATAGAAAGAGATGGCTGAGCCAGGTGGTGGAGGCGCACGCCTTTAATCCCAGCACTCGGGAGGCAGAGGCAGGAGGATCTCTTGAGTTCAAGGCCAGGCTGGACCGACAGCCTCCAAAACAATACAGAGAAACCCTGTGTCGTAAAAAAAAAAAAAAAAAGAGAGATGGCTGAGCTGGGCATTGGTGGCCCACGCCTTTAATCCCAGCACTTGGGAGGCAGAGGCTGGTGGATCTCTGTCAGTTCAAGACCAGCCAGGTCTACAGGGTGAGTTCCAGGACAGTCTCCAAAGCCACAGAGAAACCCTGTCTTGAAAAACCAAAAAAATAAAAAAATAAAAATAAATAAAATAAAAAATAAAAAGGAAAGAAAGAGAGGTCTGCAGACCGCTCTATAGGCCTCCAAGCTGTGTCACGGAGGCAGAGGTTGTGACGTCACAGAACAGAGTTTATGGAGTGCTCACTTCCTCTTGTGAGGAAAACATGGTGGAAGGAAGAATATGCATTTGTGCTGTTGTTATCATCTGCATAAAGATTTCTGGAATGAGACCTAAGGTAAATGGATAATACGGGGTCAGTTAGATGGCTCGAGGAGCTTGCTGCCAAGCCCAACAACATGAGTTCAATCCCCAGGACTCACATGGTGAGAGGTGTCCCACAAGTTGTCCTCTGACCTCCACACATGTGTGGACACACTCAAGAAAATACACATGAGCTGGGCGGTGGTGGCACACACCTTTAATCCCAGCACGCGGGAGGCAGAGGCAGGCGGATCTCAGTGAGTTTGAGACCAACATGGTCTACAAAGCAACTTCCAGGACAGTTAGGGCTGTTATACAGAGAAACCCTGTCTTGAGAAAAAAAGAAAAGAAAATACAAATGAATAAATGTTACAATTTTTTTTTAAAGAAATGATTAGGAGAACCTACTTGTGTTGCAACTGTCCAGGGTAAAAAAAAAAAAAATGGAAAGAATAGTTCCTGCTGTTTTGTTTTGGTTTTGTCTTCGTTATCTAAGAAAGACTCTCACCATGTAGTCTAGTCCTGGCTGGCCTGGAACTCAGTCTGTGGACCAGGTTAGCCTTGAACTCTCAGAGATGGGCATGCCTCTACCTATTACAGAATTATATGTTCCACAAAGCTTGCCTACCATCTAGTGCTGGAGCTAATCGCAGGTGCGCTTTCTTGGCAGGTGAAGTCCAAGACAGTGGCTCAGTGCGTGGAGTACTACTACACTTGGAAGAAGATAATGCGGTTAGGGAGGAGACACCGGACACGCCTGGCGGAGATCATTGATGACTGCATGGTGAGTGATGTACTCGCTTGGCTCCTCTGCCTCTGCCCCCACTCTGCCCCTGGGCTAGTAGTGACTGGTGTGTTTCAGCTTTCCCGGACAGCAACTAGGAAAAGTGGCAGAGTCCCTGCTCACCTGTGAGACTTAGGACTTGATCCCTGGGAGTAGGCAGAAGGAAGGCATCCCCCGGTTCGGGCTGTAACCCTTCCTTTAGTAAAAGATGTAATTGCTTCGTATTTCTAAGCAGGCAGGAGGGCCCACTCTTGGCTTGGCTGACTTATAGGAAGGTGTCCTCACCTCCTCTGAGCCTTTCATGTCACAGGTGTCATTGGCCTGAGAACATAACATGGGGGGGTCTCTGCAGCCCCTATGGCCAGTAGAGCAACAATGTGCAGGGGGCAAGACAGTGGTTCAGCTCAACACGACGCAGGAGCCAGCGTCAGTTCAAACTTCGGGAGTCTGACCTAAGTAGTTTTTTAGCATAGCTAAGCACAGCACAGTTTAGTGAAAACTCTCCTGGTGACAATTAACTCAGTTCTGTGTAACAAACTTTGTAAAGCACATGTAACAAGTTCCATGAAGATGGGCTCTACAGATTGACCACATGGGACATTGCCCATAAAAAAAGGTTCTGTAGATTGACCAGCTCATGATAAGGATATGGGGAAGAATCCAGTATCCTTTCTGCCACACAGATAGCACAAAGGTCACCGGGCTATTCACCACGTCTCTTCCCAGCCTTCTGGGTGGGTAACAAGTTAGTCATCCCTTCTTTTAAAAACATAGCCCTGTGTGTTTAATGTTCTTAGTTCCACTAGTGCTTATTGGTGAGCACAAGGACCTGCCCCTGCCACAGTAATACACCTCAGAAAGGTGGAGGGGTTCTGGGATTTCGTGGCATGAGCAAGGGGCACTTTGACCTGTAGGTAGTAACATGAAGCCACTGAAGAGCCACTGAGTGAGTGTGGATGATTCCAGTCCCTGTATCAGCATCTGCTATGGGCGTCGATGTCCTTTAGTAGAGACAGTCCAGGCTCACCTTCATATTCTATCCCTGAGACCTAAGGCGGAAGCTGAAAATGTGGCTCAGGTGGTGGACTGCCTGTCTAGCATGCACAAAGCCCTGAGTTTGAATCCCAGCACTGCATAAACCTGGGTGTGGTGGCACTCACTTGTCGTGCCAGCTCTCAGGTGGTGACAAGAAAAATCAGAAGGTTTGGGTTGTTTGGTTACATAATTCATGGCTAACCTGGACTATAGAGGACCTGAGTTTGGCTCCCAAGACCCAAATGCGGAGGGCTCACAACTGCACGGAACCTCCGTCTCCACGGGATCAGTTTCCTCTCCTAGACTTCTGTGACACCTGCTTTCACATGTACACACACTAAATATTTTATAGCCAAGAGTGGTGGCACACACCTTTAATCTCAGCACTTGGGGTGGGGATGGGGAGGCGGGGAACAGAGGCAGGCAGATCTCTGAGTTCGAGGCCAGCCTGATCTACAGAGTGAATTCCAGGACAGCCAACGCTAGACAGAGAGACCCGATCTCAAAAAAAACAAAATAAAGTCAGTCAGTCTATCTTTTAAAAATGAATGCATCAAATGAGAGAGAAAGGAAAAAAAGAAGGACAAAACAGCCTCCTACGGTTTAGTCAACTGAAAGCAATTAAATGCTACCACATAAACACCAGTGTATGGGCTGGAGAGGCAGCTCAGTAGGTGAGAGCACGGGCTGCTATTGCAGAGGACTGGGTTAGGTTCCCTGAACTCCCTCGGTGACTCACAGCTGTCTCTAACTCCAGGCTCAGGGGATGCAGTGCCCTCCTCTGGCCTCCTCAAGCATCGGGCACAAACATGGTACACGTACAAACATACCGGCAAAACACTCACGCACATCATGTAATTGTCTTATGCGGTTGAAGAAAGCATGTATTGAGAATGAGGAGACACACACATGCACCAGACATGCAGAGACAAAGACCCTCTGCAGAGGGCGACTCAGGAAGCCAAAAAGTCCCTAATTTCCCCCTTAACGTTTAAACAGCAGTGTGTGTGGGTGTCAGCAGTCAAGATGCTAAGTGGTGTCTGCCTCCCCCTTCCCCCACCACTCACAGGACATAGTCTAGTTGGGATGATGTCATGCTTACAATGAAAGCTTGACCATGAATTCCAGCAGTATTTGAGAACAATATAAGATGAGTGAGAACCAGGAAGTCTTAGAACTGCAAAAGGATGCTCAGTTTCACTGGCTGCAGCCCCAGAAGGAGGCTTGCCCAGTGTCACCAAGCCATGCTGTCCACATGAGTAGAACAGACAGGAATCATGGGAAATGCCAGCCTTACAGCTAGGACCTTGTTCCCTGCTGAACTGGAAAGTGGGACAGATGATTTCAGTGATTTGGAAAGCCCCTTTTGTTTCTGGAATGCTCCAAACCATGTCAATGCTGTGTTTGGGAAAAAGACAAAATCAGATATCAGGGACTGGGGAGGGGGCTCAGAGGTTAAAGTGCTTGCCCTGCAAGTGTGAGGACCAGAGTTTGGGTCCCCAGAACCCATGTAAACGTCATTGGAGCATGGCTACATAGCCATGATTGTAATGTTCAGGATGCTCAGACATCGGGGACCCTGTAGCCACATCTGAGCTCTGCCTCAATGGACATGGTGGAGAGTGATAGAGGAAGGCTCCTCACACCAGCCTCAGGCTTCCACACACATGCACATGAGGGAAAATCACACGATGTGGTCTGCTAAGACCACATCATTTCCCAAGTTCTGGTGTAACAAGGCCTACGGACAGTGCCCAGGGAAATACTTGTAATGATCCTCGCTAAATATTTGTCCAATGAAACGAACATTTTTCTGAGACAGGCAGGAGTCACCGGTCCATAGTAGCATCCCTCTGTGAACTCTGGAGGGAGACGGAGTGAGCAAAAGGACTGCAGCTAGAGAGACGTTATCACTCCATGCAGACATGCCATCTTGGCCAGTGAACGTTAATGGAGGAGAGGCAGGCCACAGTGCAGCATCGGTTGAGAAGTGGAGAAGGCCCCACACCTCCTGGCTCGCTGACAACCAGCCAGCATGAGGCTGGACCAGTAGCGTCCACACCCTGGTCCCTTGAATGTTCTGGGAAAGCAAAAGGCTTATATGAAAAGATGACTCAGGCCCATAAAAACAGTCTTTGTTTAGGAGTCGTGGTTCCAGCTTCCCCTTCGGCTCTGGGAGTAGTCGAGCACCAGTCGTCAAGAAGAAACAGAACCCTGGAGGACAGGGTCGGATACAGAAGGCCCAGCCCTGGCACATGGTCCCGTTCCTTGGTGTCTTATTCAAGGGCAAATGAGGGGCCAGCAAGATGGCAGAGCAGGCAAAGGTGCTTGCTGCCAAGCCTGCTGATCTGAGTTCCATCACTAGGACCACTAGATAGAGGAGAGAACCCACTACTAAAAGTTGTCCTCTGACCTTAACACGTGGGTCTTGCATGGTATGGTATGTGGGTGAGTGTACACACACACTCTCTCTCTCTGAAAGGCAAGTGAGCATCTCTCACAGAGGACTTCTGAGGGAGCTCGGGGACGGTTGAGGACCTAAAGGGTCAGTAAGGACTGCTTCTGCCGGTGGTCGGGTGGATGCAGCATGGTTACCTGCTCAGCAGGACAGTGTGAGACCCACCTGGGCCATCAATGGCCCTGTCTCTTAGAGGAAGGTCACAGCAAAAGTGTGTCTCCCACCTTGCTTTTAGAGTCCTGGTCTCACTGGGATGGATCCAGATCTCGCTAGTGAGGTTTGGCTGGCTGTCTCCACCTTCACAACTCTGGGATTACAGGCATATGCTACCAAGCCAAGCTTTCTCAGTAGATTCTGGGACTAGAACAAACACTTTCCCAGCTGAGCTGTCTCCCAGCCCCTCCGTTGAGTTTCTTTGTCAGCTGTATGGGCTTAGGAATGACTTTCTGATTTGCGTAATAAAGAAATCTGTACAGAGTTTGGGAGAATTGGAAGTCTTCAGGGGCAGGGGAGGGTGCCTGATTGACACCACACATTTAACACCTTTTCTTCATTTCTTCATTGCTGTCAAGAGCAACCCTGACGCTGAGATGTAAGTCTCTGGCAGATTCGGGCTGAAAGTCTGTATCCGTTTCCCTGTTTCTTGAAGCATGGGTATAAAAGCACCGTCCCCCACGAGGAGCTCTTGGTATGCAGAGTCTAGGGTCGGGCACTATGTCAAATACGGTTCCTCAGGCTGGAGAGATGGCTGGAGGGTTCAGAGCACTGGCTGCTCCCTCAGAGAAGCTGGGGTTTAGTTCCAGCACCCACAGAAGGCTGCCCACAATTGCCTGTAACTGCAGATACAGAGGGTCTAACACCCTCTTCTGGCTTCTGCAGGCAGGGCATGCTAGTAGCATACACACACACACACACACACACACACACACACACACACACTTATATCCAGATGTAATTGTGTACACACATGTGCATGTATCTCCCTCCCCCTCCCTCCCCTATGCCTGCCTGATTTCCATCTGAAGTCGCTCTAAAGGCTTCTGTCTGCAGGGCACCGTAAAATGACCAGCATGTAGCTACAGAGTGCTACATGTTAGGTTTGGTCCTCCTATCTCTGCATCTCTGAGTCACTGAGTCTGGTGATAAATACACTGTGAACTTGTACAGATTGCCAACTGAAATAAAAACCCATCTGAACTCCTGAAATGTGCATAGCACCATAGAGTCTAATTCAATCTGTAACTCTGTGGCTACATGAAATGTGTCTTCAGAGTTCTTACGCCAGTAGATAGCATTGTGAGAAAACTAATTACAGTGAGTACCATGGAGCAAACGCCATTGTTATTAAAAGTTTTATTATGAAGCATGTTTCATAAATGCCAAACTGGAGACCAGGTTCCACTTACGAACTGAGATTACAAAGCCCCAGTTCTTTGAAAGTAGGCATTTGCCGTCTTGCCTGAGACTCTGGATTTGAAAGGTCATGGGTACATACTGGAAGAAGGCACCTATGTAAAATCAACCTGTGTGCTCTGAACTAACAAGGGCCCTTATTCTAGAAACTACTCCACAATAGGTACTGGGCCTGTTCAAGTTCGCACTGACCGCATACTCATTACTGGTCAATAGCTGGCTGTAAACATACCTTGCCAATGCAGCCTCTTGAATATGTGTCTATGTGGAGTTCCCTGTGACTAGCACTGAAACAGGGAACCATGGTAACTGCCTCAGGTTGGCTGGTATTATCTCCGTCATTCTCCAACAACCCTCCCCTAAATCAGAACTGTAGAGAGGCCACATATGGTATTGTACACTTGTAATCCCAGCACTCAGAAGATAGAGGCACAAATTATCTATGAGTTATTCCAGCTTGGAATACATACATAGTGAATTTTAGACCAGTTTGGACTATGGAGTGGCACTTGGTCTTAAAGTGGGAGGAGAGAGAAGGGGCTGGAGAGATGGCTCAGTGGTTAAGAGCACTCGCTGCTCTTCCAGAGGACCTGAGTTTGATTCCTAGCTCCTCACAGCAGCCTTTACCTCCAGCTCCAGGAGATCTGAAGCTTCTGACTTTCAAGGACACCCACATGCACATACTCACATGCAAGGACATACACATAATTTTAAAAAATGCCAGGTGTGGTATCACACACCTTTAATCCCAGCACTTGGGAGGCAGAGGCAGGTGGATCTCTGTACGTTCAAGGTCAGCCTGGTCTACAGAGTGGGTTAGGGCAGCCAGAGTTATGTAGTGATGAGACCTTGCTTTAAAAAATTAAAAATAACACATGAGAGAGGAAACCTGTGGTTTCTGGATTCAGAGTGCCACTGTTCTCAGAAATCTTTATTCTTCTTGGAAATTCTTGCTTCTAGATTGTGAGAATCAAAATGCTTGCCTAGAGCTACATGGCTCAGGAGACAAGCAAACTGGAGCTCGCCCACTATAACAGAGTAGTATACGGGCCTGGCAGACAAGTATAACAGAGTAGTATACAGGACGGGCCTGGCAGACAAGTGGCCGTTGGACCGACAGCTGGGCGTGCCTTCTACGTCCTCATTTCTACAACGGGATGACTGTTGACAGGCTGCTCGGTGGCATAATTAGTATGCAGCTTCTCGTGAATGGTAAAAATCTAGCTATATCAGAGAATTCCTGTGTCCTGGTCCTCAGCCACTTCTGGGCATGCAGGAGCTGGCCACCCTCATTCTACCCCGGACGATAGAGCAGAGGCAAGTTCCTTAAAATCTTGTGTTTAGCCAGGCATGGTGATGCATGTCTGTAATCCATCATGGGGAAGGGAGAGAGGGAGGGAAGGGCTAGTAGTAATAGGCTATGCTTATAATTCTTGCACTTGGAAGATAGAAGTAGGAGAATCAGGGGTCAAGGGCAGCCTTGGCTGTATAGCAGGGTGAGCTACAGGAGACCCTGTCTAAAAAGGGAGAAATAGAAAAATTGGAGAGATGGTTCATCTCACTCACTGCTCTTACCCAAGACCCCGGTCTGGTACCCAGCACGCACATTAGGCAGCTCATAACTATCTGCAACTCCATCTCCAGGAACTGCATGCTCTCTGGCCGTCTTGGGCACTGGTGCACACATGGTGCACATAAACTCATGCAGATTAAACACAGACGGGCAAATCAAAATACATCTATTTTAAAATCAAATTAACCTCTGAACCCACCCACACCATACTGCTCAGTGACTTGCTACCTCGATGCCTTACGTGTGTTTGTGAGTGTTTTACCAGCGTATGGTGGCTCATGCCCATGGAGTTCAGAAGAGTAAAGCACCCACATGGTCCCCTTGAACCACGTGGGTGCTGGGAACCGAACCTGTGTCCTCTGCAGGAGCAGCCAGTGCTCTTAACTGCTGAGCCCTCGCTCTAGCCCCACCTCCACTAAAGTTTTTTTAGAGATTCATTTTATTATTTTACGTGTTTGTGTTGTGGGCCTGAATGTGTATTATATATGTGCCCCACATTCACACAGGTGCCTCATGAGGACATCATATACCCTCCAACTAGAGTTACAAGTGGTTCAGAGCCACCTAGTGAGGGTGCTGAGAGCTGAACTCTGCTCACCTACAAGACCAGTATTCTCTCTTGACTGCTGAGCCATCTCTCCAGCCCTTATTTCTGTGTATATGTACACGTAGCTTTATAAATGTGTACCACGTGTGTGCAGTGCCCAGGAAAGCCAGAAGAGGGCATCAGATCTCCTGGAGCTGGAGTTACTGAGACTGGCCTGTTAGGCATGGGTGCTGGGAACTGAACTTAGGTCCTCTGAAAGAGCAGCAAGTGGTCCATTGCTCCAGGCCCCCCACCATATTTTTGAGACAGGGTCTCTCCATGAGACCGGGACTTAACTTCTTGGCTAGATTGGCTGGCCAGCAACCTACAGGGATCCTATTGTTTCCGGCTTGCAGCCCTGGTGTTCCAGGCACCCACACACGCCTGGCTTTTATGTGGGGATGGGCACTCAGGTCCTCACGCTTGTGTAGCAAGCACTTACCCTTTGTGCTGTCTCCCACCCCTAGGCACGTCCTTCCCGTCTGCTTTAGCATGACTTTCTAGAAGGGGTCATGGGCACCCAAAGTGCAGTAGGAGAGTTCTTGACCGAAAGTTCCCGAGAATCCAGAGACCAGCCCCACAGCCTCTGTCACCTAGCACAGGAAAAGAGTGACACAGCCCCAGTGTCCCATGACCGCCAGGCGTGGGATTTCTATCCACCACTAAAAATATCTTTTGGGGAATCTCCCCTTCTTGCTTCTATTAACACCAGACGAGTGAAGAGGAGGAAGAGGCAGAGGAGGAAGAGGAGGACCTGGAGGAAGATAGGAAATCCATAAAAGAGGAGGAGAGTGAAGTGCCCAAGTCACCAGAGCCACCACCTGCCCCTGCCCTGGCTCCCACTGAAGGGCCACCCGTGCAGGCTGTTGGCCAACCATCAGGCTCTTTCATCTGTGAAATGCCCAACTGCGGGGCTGTAAGTATCTGTGTTGTCCCTGGCTCTGGGAGATGTGAGGTCTTACAGCTGTGCCTAGTTCTAAGAGCAATGGACATCTGGCAGAGGTCACACTGTATAGCTGTCACTTTCTTAATCAGCTTAGCCAAGGGAGCATGACTATGCGTGTTCTCTGTCAAGCACGATGCTGCGTCTGTAGAGTTGAGACGGCCCCTAAAGCCAAGTGTGCTGGCACAGACTTGTAATCCCAGCGCTCCGGAGGCTGTGGCAGGGGAACTGAGACTCTGAGGCCAACCTGGGGTGTATAGTGAGACCTAGTCTCCAGGCAAAAACACCAGAAAGGCTCCTGCCTTCCGGAAGTGTGTGATTGACAGCTCCATGGTGAGAGCTGGCCTCCAGAAGGGACACTTGTCTGCTGTACTGTTTCCTGATTTATCTTGTCAGCATGCATTTAAATTCATTGGAGAGCCCTCCAGGGTGTCCCTTTTATAACACGGTGACCTGACTGGGCCACCTCCAGCTTTGTATCAGGGAGGGTTAGCTTTCACATTCTATAGTGTCACTAAGTCTAACTTAAGTTATGACATTTGAGAAAGTTGTTTCTAAGCAATTAAACTTTGTCTTTGCACTCTGAGGGGACAGAAATTCACTAAGCAAATTAGTGGTGTGAACAGGCTAAAAGGGAGTCCGGGGGACCCCTCACATAGAAGGACCCCTCACATAGAAGGCTCCACATATCCTAGAGACTATCTGGCAAGGACTCTGTATTCTGCCAGTCCCCACCAAACCAGGTTTCTTAAAGCCTGACACACGTGTATAGCCAGTTTCCAGAGGTCCTACCCCAAGATGGGTGTCCCTCCCTTCCCAGGATGCATCATTGTCCTCCGCCCATCTTTGCTTATCTGGTGCAAAGTTTGAATGCTGTTTATGAAGTCTACCATCTAAAGAAATCTTTAAAGTACTTATATCCTGGCTGGGCAAGTGGCTCGTGCCTTTAGTCCCAGCACTCCGGAGACAGAAGCAGGCTTCTCTGGTTTGAGGCCAGCCAGGACTAAGTAGTGAGACCCTGTCTCAAAATAAATAAATAAATAAAATGTTTAAGTACTAATACTGAAATTCATCTTATTTACATTTTTAAAAAATGAAAAAATTAAAAAAAAAACCAGGAGTGTATACACCTTCCATTCACGTTGTGGAGAATATGAGAAATGGCCAGCGTGTTGGGCCACTAATGGCCTCTGCACTCCATCACTGCCGTTTGACCCAGATCGCTTCAGTTCTGAGCTGATTAAGATGTGACCTTAAATGACAATGTTCCTTAGTAAATTTTTTCAGAAATTGGGTGTTTTTCAGTTCATGGTTTTAGGGTAAATGTTTAGGTTTGGGAGTTTTTACCAAGCAGGGAGGAAAACCATCTTTTACTTTGCCTGATCAGACATGCTAAGCAAGACAGACAACTCTTAATGCCTGCTTAAGTCCCATCAAGGACAGTATGATGACCCATGCCTAACAATGACCTCAGTAACTCAGGAACAGATTTGTTTACCTGTAATACAATAAAAAGGGCCCATGAGCTCAACATGAGGGGCCTCTAAACCCAGAAATATGGGAAGGGGGGCTGCAGGATTTAGGGGTGTGGATTATAGCCCCATACTTCAGTGGTTCTGGACTGGGAAAGTATGGCCCGCATCTGGTGGGTGGAGGCCATGAGGCCACTGCACACCCTGCTGTGCACAGGACAGTCCCCAGCTGTCCAGCATAATTCTGAGGCCAAGAAGCCCTGTTCTGTGTCAGTATTTGAAAAATTAGCCAGGCGTGTGGCGGACATCTGCGCTCCCAGCACTCGGGAGATGAAGGCAGGAGGACAAGGAATTGAGCTACACAGTGAGGCCAATGCCACCTGAGCTGTAGATTGAGACTAAACTCAAAGTCATTGGTCTGCATATTTCCGGTCAGCCACTGTGATACACACCTGTAATTCTAGCACTCAGGAGACAGAGGCAGGAGGATTGGTGCGTGTTTAGAACCAGTCTGCTCTGCATACTAAGTTTCAGGTCAGCCAGGCCTGCAGAGTGACACCCTGTCTCCAAAGCTACAAGATAACCTGGTCCCTTGTTTAATCCTGTTTGGGGACCTTAAACGTGACTTCTGCAGTGCACGTGGGTTGCAGGTGTAGCATTCACTTAGCAAGTATGGGGCCCATGTTCCATCCCCTGTATCACAGAAAGCAACAAGAATTAAAGCAGTGGGTTCCCGAGGGAGGCTCCAACTCCTCTCATTTTGCACATGACAGGTGTACTTGAAAACCAAGTTGGTTCAACAGCCTCTGTTAGTTCCAACAGAGATAGAGGTTAGAGCTAGACGCTGGGTCTCCTGACTTGAGGATGACAGCTTTGTTCTTAGTACTGAGCCACACTGTCTGGGCTCAGGTTAGACCAGTGAGGACGTGTTGCTACAGAGTTTGTGGTTGGGATATCTGAGCTTTGCTATTGTGGCACATGCCCAGTGTTTGCATGTATGAAACGTGTGCTGTTTCGTGTATCACATGTTTTACCACTGAGTAACTAACAACCCTAATTTCCTTTTCAGGACTGTAGATGTCATGTGACTCCCTTTCTTCCCCAGGTGTTCAGCTCCCGACAGGCACTGAATGGCCATGCCCGCATCCATGGCGGCACCAACCAAGTGACCAAGACCCGAGGTGCTGTGCCCTCTGGGAAGCAGAAGCCAGGTGGCACTCAGAGCGGGTACTGCTCAGTAAAGAGTTCACCATCTCACAGCACCACCAGTGGAGAAACAGACCCCACCACCATCTTCCCCTGCAAGGAATGTGGCAAGTAGGTACACTGGAACCAAGGACCAAACCCAGAGTCGCAGTGAATGACTGTCCTGAGGGGGCTGCTTCTTCAGCTAGAAAAACACCCCGACTCCCCTCGATACCACCCATGGGATGTGCAGCTAGACCTTCTCTGTCCCTGCGTCTGCCCACAGCAGACATCACTAATCAATTACCACATTCTCTAACATCACATCAAGACAAGGTGTTCTCTCCTTTGTATAATGATGCCGCACAGCTAATAGATTAGAGTCCAGTAATGGGACAAAGTCTATTTTTATCCCTGTCCCTTCACATATACCTTAGAACAACAGCTGATGGAGGAAGAGAACAGCGGGTGAGAATAGTAACAACTAGTTACCTCATCACACACTTCATCTGTGTGAACTCACTTAATCCTCACAGGAAAACTCCTTCCAGTTCAAGTGTTTTCATGTTTATTTGACAAGACTTAAAGTCTGGTAAAATGACTTGTCCCAAGTCACGCTGCCAGGAAAGCACAGCTGATATTTAAACCTCGCCATGTCCAGATGCCGTGCCCGTCTTCCCCACGCTGCCCCAGCCTTCGCTATGTTTTGATTAGCTACTTTTCAGAGTGCCTAACTAGTGGTAAAATAAAGGTGTCTTCGGTTTCCTTCTGGTGAATCTGCCGTATCATCAGACCTTGGTGGCCATTAGGGGCCTTGAGGAGGTTCTCTGTATAGTCTCTGTGTCTCAAACACATAAGGATTGAAGAGACACTTACCGATGGCTCCAAAACTGTCAGGAAAATGTTCTAATCCCCTAAGTGAGGCCAGTGGGGGCCTCTGCTTCCACGTCCTCATAGACTGTGTCAGGTGGGCTGGGGAGCTGAGCTGGCTGGGAACACTGGCTGCTCTTCCAGAGGACCTGGGTTTGCTCCCAGATGATAGCTAACAACCATCTGTACCTCCAGTTCCTGGAGATCTGATGACTTTTAGCATCCACAGGTGCTGCACTCATGCACTGCACAAAATTACATGCAGCCAAACACCCATTCACGTAAAAAATAACAATAAAATAAAAAGAACAATTGTGATATTTTAAAGGCTGGGTGGTGGTGGTGCATACCTTTAAGCCTACCACTCAGGAGACAAAGGCAGGAGGATCTCTGTGAGTTCAAGGCCAACCTTGAGTTCCAGAATAGCCAGGGCTGTTACACAGAGAAACCCTGTCTTAAAAAACCAAAACCAAAAAAAAAAGTATGAAAGTACCTTCATCTGTGTGTAAGAAGTGGGTAAAAAATACATGAGCCTTGCACTTAGGAAGGGTCCCATCTGCAGGCTCACTGTGTATACACATGTGCGTGTGTATGAACATCAGGCAGGCTCACTGTGTGTTCACATGTGCGTGCAGGGAGCATTTTTCTTGCCTTTGCCTTTGTTGTTAGTGTGTGTGCACCTGTCGTACATGTCAGGGCACGTGGAAGGCCGGGGACAGTGCCATGGAGTCAGGTCTCGCCTTCCATCTCTGTGTGCACGCCAGGGCTGGAACTCAAGATGGCCGGGCTTTCTCTGCTGCTGCTTTTGCAGCTGAGCCTCTCACCTGCCTCTTTTCCTATCAAAAGTTCCAGTGAGACTTTGCAAAAACTAGAACTGTTTCCTGGGTTTTCCAGTTAGGAATAACACTGAACAAGTTCACAGACAGCCTCTGCCTGCTGCTCAAATCATGTGCCATTTCAACATGGTGGTCTAGGGCTGAGTTGCTTGGTTGGTCAATTGGTTGGTTAGCTTGGGAGAGTCACATAATTGTATTTATGCTACTCTTTCTCCATAAACACAAGCTCGTGTCTGGAGTAACTTTCCTGAAAATGGCCTGGACGGTAAATCACACAGAATGTGCAGGCCATGCTGTCTCAACACCTCACTTTCCCACCATATTCCAAAAGCAGTAGCGAAAGCAACAGGCAGACACGGTTGTGTGCTGGTGGCTAGAATAAAGAGGCTGGACCCTTCGTCTGGGGAATCGGGCGTCCTTTTATCCCAGGGCTGTGGGCACCATTGACATTTTACATCACATGACTCCTTGCCTGGGGGAGAAGGGCTCGCCTTTAAAATAAGACATTTAGCAGCATCCTCCCAACCCTGATATAGCCGTCAAGTTTGTCTCCAGACATTGACAATGTTTCCTGGGAGGGCACAGCCTCTCCTAGCTGAGCCCCACTTTCATTCTAAAGAAAACAGTATGAAATTATGATAATTATGGTGGCCAAGAGGGGTCTACAGCAAAAGGGAGTGATAGATGGGGCTTGGCAGCCCAGCACAATAAAACCCAAAGAAAGGCCACTGGAATTAGCCACATAGGGTTACTGGTTCAATGAGGTCCAAGTGGAAGGGACAAGAGTCTCACTGGAAAAGGTGGATGAAAAGAAGTGTACCAAGGGTGTGTGGTCTTTGACTGGGAGAAGAGGGCCAGAAGCCAGGGGTAAGGGATGGCCTGTTTTACGGAAGGACCGTCAGAGCTCATCAGCAGGGTAGAGGGTGCTGTTGGTGATGGGAACAAGAGGAGGCCAAAGGAGAAAAAGCACCAGCCTGACTGGATAGACAGGACAGCCTTTGCGTCTCCACTAGACTGGATACACAGGACAGCCTTTGCGTCTCCACCAGCACAGGCAGGAAGCAGGACTCACCACCAGTGTCTTCCTGTCCCGTCCCTCTTGCTCATAATGCTCAGAGAGATGACTGGCCACAGCAGGAAGAGACCTGCAACCTGCAATCCCCCAGTCCCTGCAGGACTGAGATCTCCCAGAGGTTTCACAATGCTCTCTTCCTCCTTTTCAGGGTCTTCTTCAAGATCAAAAGCCGGAACGCACACATGAAAACTCACCGGCAGCAAGAGGAGCAGCAGAGGCAGAAGGCTCAGAAGGCAGCTTTCGCAGCAGAGATGGCAGCCACCATTGACAGGACTACTGGGCCGGTGGGGGCACCTGAGCTGCTGCCCCTGGACCAGCTGGGTCTGATGAAGCCGGTCAAGGATGTGGACATCCTGGACGACGATGTGGCCCAGCAGTTAGGGGTCATGGATGAGGCCGAGGTGGTGGGCACGGACCTTCTCCTGGATGACCAAGATTCGGTTTTGCTTCAGGGTGATACAGAACTCTAAGCCCCGTTCATCACCTAGAGACACAGAAGCCACGGCCTCCACCTTCGTTGGTCAGGAAAACCTGGACTTCCTGCTCCTTTGAAACCCTTTTAAACTACCTGTTTAAAAAGTGGTCCTTTTCTTCAGGTTAAGGGACGGGAAAAAATCCAGTTCTTTTCTCTTTTACCTTCTTTTAAATTGTTTTTGTTGGGGGTTGGGGGGAATAAAAAATTGGCACAACTATCTTTAAGAGGTGTCTCATCTGGGCTGTGTTCTCGAGAGGCCGTTTCCCGCGGGGATGAGCCCCACATTCCTGTTGCTTTGCTTTCAGATGCCAGCCACCTTGGTTGCCTTTTATCTCTAAACTTGCTGCGAGTGTGTACGTGTGAATGTGTGTGCGTGCATGAGTGGTGTGTGTGTGCGTGCATGAGTGGTGTGTGTGTGCGTGCATGAGTGGTGTGTGTGTGCATGAGTGGTGTGTGTGTGCGTGCATGAGTGGTGTGTGTGTGTGTGAATGTGTGTGCGTGCATGAGTGGTGTGTGTGTGCGTGCATGAGTGGTGTGTGTGTGCATGAGTGGTGTGTGTGTGCGTGCATGAGTGGTGTGTGTGTGCATGAGTGGTGTGTGTGTGCGTGCATGAGTGGTGTGTGTGTGCATGAGTGGTGTGTGTGTGTGTGAATGTGTGTGCGTGCATGAGTGGTGTGTGTGTGCATGAGTGTGTGTGCGTGCATGAGTGGTGTGTGTGTGCATGAGTGGTGTGTGTGTGTGTGTGTGTGTGTGTGTGTGTGTGTGTGTGTGTGTGTGTGTAGAAAGCAGATTAGCCCATTCATGCTGGGACTCTAGGCCATGTTTTCCTGTCAAGGATTATTTTTATTCTGCTCTGACCTGTAAGGGAGTGTCCTTTCTCTCGGGTCAGAAGAGCCTATTTCTTTCTCCCTTTCTTTTTCAACATGGTTTATGGCCAGTGCAGCTCTAAACTTACTTCGCACCACTTGAACATACTGTGAAAACTTTTCACCCCATTCGTTCTGCATCGTGTGTGCTGGACTGAGGTTTGCCTAGACATTAGCTGCGAGAGACAGAGTTTTCTAACACATAGAAATAGCAGATGCATTGGAAACTGCTTTGAAAGCCAACAAAAATGGGCTCAGATTTAATGCTTGCATTCAAATGCTGAATGTATTCGCTACAAGTCACTTACCAAAGCAATTGTGGACTTCTCTAAGCTACATGACTTTGCTTTGCCCCTGACAGCAGGGGGCGCCATTTGTACTTGAAGGCAATAAACCCGTAATCCTTCAAAAAACGTCATTGCCCAGGTCTCTGGGCTCAGTTGAAGTGACCCCTCCCACTGTCAGTGCACCAGACTGGAACCCTGCCCCTGGGACAAAGGAGCGTCTGTCAGCCCCCTTCTGTGTTCATGCCTGTGGCCTGCAGGCCAGGTGTCTTCAGGTCTTATGCTCCTTGAGTAGACGAGCTCTCCAGTTCTGTGTAAGTGTAGCTGTCAAGCTGGGTCATTATGCTGGCCCCTCATCAGCTTGGCATTAGAGAGCATCCTAGTGGGGCTGGACATCCTTCACATTGGATTCTACAAAGCCATTTGGCACATACTCAGGGGCCAGGGCACCAGGCACCATGGCCCACCACAGCCCCCACTCAGGCAGTGGCTTCTAAGTCTCAGGAAAGCCACAAACAAGACTATTTTCAAAGATTCTTTTCCTTTCCATCCTTGTTTTTAGAACTATATTGAAGTCCTTTCTCGGTGCGGGGGACGGGGTGTTTCTTTGCTATCGTTTCAAAGGGTTACTGTAGCCTGTGTATGATTTCAGCAGTGTTGGGTTAAAACCTGCCTGGGCATCGTGCATGAGCTAGCTTCCTTTCAGCCCTGTCTAGCTGCCACTCAGGGCAGACCACAAGGCCTGCCTGTACGTCTAGAAAAGCAGCCATGCTAAAGAGCAAATGTCCAGAGAACCTTAGCAAGTCCATGCTCTTCTGCTTGGGAATTTGCCCAGTTTGAAACCTTAGAAATAAACTGCCCTGCCACCACCAATATCCAATGCACAATGTTATTTTGATTTTTTCATGCAGTATAGCAAAAGGAATATTTTGACTTGAAACAACCAAAGAGCTCCTCCTCAATAAGACAGTTCACATACATGAGTTAGTATTTCCTGACGCTCAACTTAAAAAAATTGACTTCTTATTAAAATATTGCACTTTTTCTGGAAATGATTCTGCCTGCATGTGCTGTTGTGATTTAGCTTTCTCCACAACCCCGCAGCCCCAAAGAACTTTCCTTCCTATGGTTAATGTCTCCACACGGCTCCTAGTTGACGCGATGGTTTTTCAGTAATGAATTTAGACTCCTTTGAGAAAGCTTGTATATAAAAAGTTAACAGATATATTTTATGGAAAAACCCATCTTATTTTCAAATATATTTAACTGCTGTTATATTTTATTAGAGGAAGGTTGTAAATATTTTCTAGGAGTTCTATTGTAAAGAAAAGTATTTTTGAAACAAATTAATGTAATAAAAAGGAAAACATTTTTAAATCGTGGCTGTGACTGCTTCCTCCTCTGCTTTCGACCCACCGTGTTCTCTGCCAGTGACTTGCATGCCTTCATATCAGGATGTAATTCAGGTTTGCACTGTGCTAAGTTGACGTCATAGTTTCCAATGTGCTTAACTGTGTGTTTCCGGAATGCAGCTCCCTCAGTCCACAGCAAAGTGCTGTGTGTAGTCTGCTCATGGTTTTTCTTTTGTAATGTGTGTATTTTTAATAAGGATTTTATGTAAAATTTGGTAAAAACAAAAAACCAAGAGGACAGTATTTTCTATGAATTTTATAATAACATTTTGCTAAAAATGTTTCTTCCTAGGTCAGTTTTTGTTAAGGTAAACCAAAAGTCTTATTTTCCAGGGTTTAACAAATAAAGTTTGAAGCTGGAAAGCAAAGTTCTATTTAAACATCATATGTGGCAAATGAATAAAGATGTTTTACAGACCTGTCCTTAAAAGGTGCATTCCTTAAATTAAAATAATGATTTTGGGGATCTCAAGTGTCCTGGATGGTAACCTTGTGTTGGGGCAGTCCTGCACTGTCTCCTGTCTCCGATGGTAAACCTTGTGCTGTTTTTGTTTTGATTTTTTTCTTTTTGTAATGATCACAATGCATCTGCAGAATCGGACCAGGAGACTATTGACAGAGTTCCAGAAACCTGACTGTCCCCACAGATGACCATTTATCCGGTAGCAGAATAGCCAAACAACCAAATACACAATCAGATTTGTTTGTGGAATATGATACAGTGTTGCCCTGAAATAAACTTACCTTTTGAGTCTCACTGCTCACTCATTCCTTCTTTCGGCCACACTGGATGCAGGGTCAATGCTGGCTCTGTATCTCGCCTGTCCAGTGACTTCTGTAGACAGTGGGTTTATATCTGCTGGACAGATACTATTCTCAGTAAGTGTTCCTGCCTAGGGAAACAAGGACTTACCTTGGCTCTAGTAGAAGAGCCACTTGAAGACAGAGCATTCTCCGAACTGTGCCACCCAAGAAGTATTTGGTCCCAGCACTTGGGAAGCAGGGGCAGGCAGATCTCTTGAGAGTCTGAGGCCAGTCTGGTCTATATACTGAGTTCCAGGCCAGCCAGGGCTACACAGTGAGATAGATCCTCTACCCCCTCCTATCCACTCCTCCCACACACCAAGCAAGAAAGGAAATCTTGCTGTAAGTCCTCAACAACAGCTGTGTCCGCCTGATTTATTTGCATTTTAATATGAATTTCCAAACTGATATGCATTTACTTTTCAGTAGTCAGCAGCAAGCTTGAGAAGACATTTGGAATTCTGTGTTTTACACAGTTTTCCCTCAATCAGCACCTTGATCTTCTAAGGCGCTTTTTTAACTTTAATTTAATCATTCTTTTAGATGGTCCTGTATAATAAAACAGCTGATCTAGCTGCAGTGCGCATGCAGCCAGGGTTGTGAGTGGAATCGGCTTCTAGGGGCGGGGCTCCAATCTCACTACTGCACTCTCTCGGTGGGTCTACATCAGCCGGTCAGTCCTCGTGAGTCACTCTGTACTAGACACTGTGTATGTAATGTATGGATGCTAAGACTGTGCCATCCCTGCACTCAGAACTGAACACCAAACAAAAGCAGACGCGGCTGGTCCACTGAGCCACCGGAAGAACGGAGTTTAGACTTTGTAACAGGAACTGCTCCACACACACACACACACACACACACACACACACACACACACACACACACACACGCATGCACGCACACAGAACCAACTTCTGAGTTACATGCTGACCTCCAAGATATGACACTCAAGACACACACACACAGAGAACCAACTTCTGAGTTATATGCTGACCTCCAGGACAAGACACACACACACACACACAGACACACACACACACATATAACCAACTTCCGAGTTATACACTGACCTCCAAGACATGACACTCAAGACACAGAGAGAGAGAGAGAGAGAGAGAGAGAGAGAGAGAGAGAGAACCAACTTCCGAGTTATACACCGACTTCCAAGACATGACACTTAAGACACACACACACACACACACACACACACGCACAGAGAGAGAGAGAGAGAGAGAGAGAGAGAGAGAGAGAGAGAGAGAGAGAGAGAGAGAGAGAGAGAACCAACTTCTGAGTTATATGCTGACCTCCAGGACAAGACACACACACACACACAGAATCAACTTCTGAGAGTTACACGCTGACCTTCAAGACATGACACTCAGGGGACACACACACACAGTGCATGCATACATACATACATGCATGCATAAAGGGAAAGAATGAATCTGTTGAAGAGGGGTTGCATTAAAAACGGAACAACTGCTACAGTCAAAATAGGACTTAACCTAGAATTGCTTGCACCTCTCTTCTGGGCCCAAAGCAAGGTGCCCCTGCAGGAACGCTCTAGATCTGCTCCTCTCAGCTGGGCCAGATGATTAAAAGTTCCAGCTGTAGGAAACGTAACTGCAATGACTGCCCAGCTTCAGAACACTGCCGGTGCCCACACAGCATGTTCTAAGGACCCTGGACAAACCCGGAGTTTCCAGACCCACCTGCTGCCTGTGGCCTAAAGAATCCATGAGCAGAGAGAGACAAGTATTGCATCTTTCAAACTGCACTTCATTCAAGGAGCTGTCACGTGGAAGAGACTGGACGAACAGCCTAAAAACTGACCTAAGTCTCATCTCTTTGGGGGGACAAAGGCAGTCTGTCATTCAGAGGTCAGTCTCTCCCCTCCGGGCAGCCAGGTCTCTGAGATTTGAGGTGTCTATGCCTCTCATTATTATCTCCTTCATTCCATGGATCTTTGGCCCCAAACACTGCTTCAAACCCTGAATGTAGACACCACCAAGATATGACTCAACAGGTAAAGGTTCTTGCTGCCAAGCCTGGAGCCCTGAGTTCAATTCCCCAGGACCCACATGGTGGAAGGAGAGAACCACTTGCCAAAAGTGTTCTGTCCTGTGACTTACACACACACACACACACACACACACACACACACACACACACACACACACGATTAATAAACAAAATATGTTGTGGAAATACCATGAATCTAGTTAGTGTCTGTCAGTATCAAACCTCTTCCAGGGACATGTGGGCTTGGAGGAAGAGTAAACGCAGAAAAAGCAAACCATTATCAGTATGTATTGCTAAGTTAATAAACTCCTTTTTGCAACATGCAATACAAGTGTGTGTTTCATACAGAATGTGAAAGTAGCTGACCCTATCATGCCAGCTCTACTGATGGCAAAACCTGGCTTTTTCCTTTACAGCATGTCACGGATAGTTTTGTGTCAACTTGACCAAGCTAAAGTCATCTTAGAGGAGGGAACCTCAATTAAGAAAATGTCTCTCTAAGATTGGGCTGTAGGCAAGTCTATAGGGCATTTTCTTAATTAGTGATTGATGTGGGAGGACCCAGCACACTGTGGGTGGGGCTACCCTTGGGCTGGTGGTCCTGGGTTCTGTAAGAAAGCAGGCTGTGCAAGCCATGAGGAGCTAGCCTGTAAGGAGCACCCTCCATGGCCTCTGCATCAGCGCCTGCTCCAGGTCCCTGGCCTGGCTTCCTTTAACGATGAACTGTGATATGGAAGTGTAAGCCAAATAAACCCTTTTGTCTTCATGTTTGCTTTGGTCATGGTGTTTGGTCGCAGCAATAGAAACCCTAATTTAGACAGGGTGACTCCCACCTTGTCCCGGTAAACTGCACAAGGTCCCACTTGCCCCTGAGGCCTTACGCTGAAATACAGTTTTATGACTTATGACTTCCGTGAGGAAAATGAGGGGATCTCAGTAAACCCCCACACCTGGGCACAGATGTGGAGAAATCTGATGAACCAAAGGCAGCTGCAGTGACCACATGCTGAGGCCTGAGCAAGCTGAATCTCTGCTGAGAGAGGCCATCAAGAGAGAGGCCAAGGCCTCTGAGGAGTGGGGGACAGCCAGGCCTAAGGTCCTTAGAACACACCTCTCTGGTTCCAATTAGCAGATCATGTCACCAAGTCAATGAAGACTGCTGCTTTTTCCTTGTGCTGTGGGTGTAGGGAAGGGTGGGTGCCTTCAGTCCTCCAAAAGAGACAGAACCAGCCCACAGCACAGGGCAGGGCAGGCCTTGAACTAAGATTATGAAGATGACTGCATGTTCAGTTGTAACTCACCATTTGAACTTGGCCAAGTCAACTCATCTCTGAGCCTCAGTTTCCCCACCTAGAAATCAAGATACAATTATTTTCATGAGGATGAGAGTAGGTAAGCTAAGTAAAAGCCATTTTCAAGCTGTTCTCTCACCATCATTATCGGTGCGGCACACTCACCTACCTGAGACCATCCGGAAGGGCAGGCGGCTGACTGAAGAGCCACCCTGGAGGGTACCTCACGGAGAGAAGTAGCAGGGAGATGACGGTCGGGGTACGGTCAGAACAGACCGTTGACTGGGAGGGACCACCCTGAATTAGAGAGCTTAATTCTGAGAAGGTTGCCTCCAGGTTACCTGCCCGGGTAGGGCATTGCCAAATCCAGCCAAATACGACTGAGGACTCTGTTTCCATAGAGAGGCTTAGGCATACCGCCACAGAGGACAGCCCGAGGAGCAGGCAAGTGGTTCATGCTCTCAGATCTTTCGCCAGTTTTCGCCTTCTGGACCAAGTCATTCTAGATCTCGTCTGCCAACTGAGGCGAGCAATGCTTGCTTGTGGGAGACACAACTTTACGTTTGCACGGTGGTTTAGTGAGATTCTATGTAGTCTCCTCATTAAGTTAATCTTCACTCATATCCCCAGCAACCACTGAAGACCCAGGACACAGACCTATGTGACAAATGACGGCATGTATCATGTGGCAGGTATTGCAGTGAACACTATACCAGTATCTTACTTAATCCTTTCTTATAAGAATAATTTATCCTCTCACCTCTACTTGGCAAATGGGAAAACGGGTTCAGAGAAGGGAAGAAATTTGATCAAGTCACCCAGAGCTCCCAGCTGTAGCGCTTTTCAGTATGTTGAATTGCACATAAAGGCATTTCGGGGGGGCTTAGAAATTTGAATTAACAAGCCAACATTCCAATTGGTGTGGAGAAAAGTTTAAGAACAAAATAGCTTTTGTAATAAGACAAAATGTTAGAATTTGGACTCAGTAGCAGCAGTAAATTTCTTTCCAAGCAGCCAGGCATTGGTGGTGCACGCCTTTAATCTCAGCACTGGGGAGGCAGAGGCAGGCAGATCTCTGTTGAGTTCGAGACCAGCCTAGTCTACAGAGCGAGTTCCAGGACAACCTCCAAAACAATACAGAGAAACCCTGTCTCGAAAAACCAAAAAAAAAAAAAAAATCTTTCCAAGCATGTGTTTTCTTGTTTGTCTGTAACCAAACTGAACCACCCAAGACAAACAGGATTTTAGGATTAAACAGCATTTAGATAAAACTTGGTAACTAGGTAGGGGCTGAAGCCAGTTTATCCAAACCACAAAAGCAACGCACCCATTCAAAAAGATAAGCGAGTAAATAAATAATAAAGTTGAAATTTAAAAAAAAAATCGAAGACCCACGTTTCTATGGTTGTTTCAGTGCCGGAACACAAGGAGACACTCTCTCTCTCTTTCTCTCGTTATCGAACTCTATGGTCGGAGGACAACGTTGTGACCCCGGAAGCGATCGTGGGGTCAGGGCGTCAAGATGGCGGCGCGCGCGGCGTGTGCGGCTGTGTGCCGGCGCCTGGGGCAGGTAAAGGGGTGCGCGCGGGGCCCCGCGGGCGGAAGGCGCAGCCGCCGGCTCTCGCTGCCCCCCGCTGCCCGGCGGGCTCCGAGTCCTCCCCGGAGACGGGAGCAGCGGGTTCGGAAGCCTCGAGGCCGCGGGGCTCGGGGAGACGGGGCGCTGACTGAGAGGCTCCGCCCGCCGCTCTCGGGGGCCGGGCGGCGCGGCCGGGGCGCCCTCGCGGGGTTCTTCGAAGAAGGGAGCCCTGCCCGGCGTCCGCAGCCCCGGGGAGGCCGAGGGGGGCGGGTTCTGAGCTCCAGGGCAGCCGGGCGCCGTGGATCATTCAAACAAACCCTGGGAGTAGGCGGTTCTCGGCATCGCCACCCCCGTGCGCCCCGTCAGTGGCCGTTCAGCTGAGGACTGGACGGGACGGCTCGCTGTGAAACCGGCTCTTAGAGAGCAGGAGGAAGAGTGCCACCAGCCTGGCCTGCGTGCCCAGACCCTGTCTCCAGAAGTAAACATCGCCGCACGCGGGAGGCAGAGCAGGCGGGTCTCTTGTGAGTTTGAGGCCAGCCTGGTCTACAGAGCGAGTTCCGGGACAGCCAGGGCTACACAGAGAAACCCTGTTTCAAACACATACATACATAATAATACATACACAGGAAAACCCTGTTTCGAACACACACAAATAAATAAATAAAAGAATCGAATGAAAAGAGGAGGTGCCGAGAATGTAGCTCAGTTGCCAGAGGCTTGACTGGCCTGCCTAAAGTTGGTTGCACGGCACCCCATCACCAGAAGTGTGGCTCGCACCTTGTTTACCAACCAGCGCTTGAGGGGTAGAGACCAGACGCTCACCCGCTCGGAATCATTCTCAGCTGCGCATAGAGTTAAGATTCAGTCTGGCTCCATGAGCTTGTCTCAAAGGAAAAAAAAATTCATGCTAGAGATTGAACCCACGGCCTTGCCCGCACCAGACAAAGGTTCTGCCGCGGAACCGCTCTTAGCCCTCGGTGGAATTGTCCTCAGCAAGAATTACTGAGCCATCACTCCAGCCTTAGTAGTTAACACTTTAGAGAAACTGTGTGCCAAAGCAAAGGCAAATCTAACGAAGAGTAATGTTTTGGTGTCTGGCCTTTAGAAGCAGCAGCTCTATTCTCGGGTCTGTTTCTGCATTCCGTATTTAGTACGTAGTACAAACTCACGCAGCTTTGGAAACAGCACTGCGCACCACTGAGAGAAGGGAAGTAGAAAAGTCTTAGTGTTACCGTGCAGAGCTTTGCTTTCAGGGCTCCTGGAAGTCTCAGTGAGTCATGAGAGGTCCAGTGGCTGTGAGCACTTGCTGCAGAGCCGTGAGCATGGGGGTTCAGCCTAAGGAGCAGGAAGTTCGTGCTCACCTGTGACCCCTGCTGCCAGCAGTCACAGGAGGGCCCCTGGAGCTTTCTGGCCCCCAAACTAGTTTGGGGATGGGAGACACCCAAGCCCTCAGAGATTAGAGCTAGGTCAGTGCTCACAGCCCTCACTTGGAGGTGGAGGCAGACACGCCGGGAGCTCAAGGCCATTCTCTGTCCAGTTGGAGGCTAGGTTGTGCTGAGTGCACCCCGTCTCAGACAAGTGTTTTAGAGGAAGACTGTGGCTGGGAAGCGTCCCGAGCCTTGGGTTTGGGTCACCAGCATAGGGCTACTATGTGAGTATAGTGAGGAATGAGGCGTGCCCTGCTTGTGAGGCAAGTGAAAGCTGCCGTCTCACTGCAGGAGTAAAGAAAGACCAAGGGACCGGAAGCATGGGCTGGCTTGGGCATTCCTTTGCTTGTTTGGAGACAGGGTTTCTCTACATAGTCCTGGCTGTCCTGGAGCTTGTTGTGTAGACCAGGCTAGCCCAAACTCACAAGTCCTCCTCCTGCCTCCCAAGTGCTGGGTGGGAATAATGGCGGTCATGCACCACTATGCCAAGTGCAGGCTGTTTTAAGTGCACCGTTAGTTGTTTAATTAAGCTTTTCTTGTACTTCCCAGTCATTTCCATCTTTGTTGTATTTTTAAAGATTTTATTTTACTGCTTTCTAGGGTTCAATCTCAGGCAGGTTTAAAGGGTTACTTGGTGGGTAAGAAACCACACAGTCTGTTTGGTGCTGTTTGCCTCCTAAAACAGTTCCACCAGGGGGCGCTCACTAAAAGGGGTTGGGCAGTGCTGAGTTAGGGCTGCTTGCCCAGCAGTAGTGATGGGTATGGGCATGATGTGTGCTGTATTTCTTTAAAGGCAAGGTGCTTTAGCCAAGCAAAGCGTATGCCAGCTGTTAACAGAGTCAATTATACAGACGTGTAGCTCTAAAGGACTTTTGCTCTGTTTGGTCTGTGTCCTTGAACTCATAGATCTCGGCGCTCCATCTCCCAGCTGCTCTCATGAAAGGCACACAGCACCATGCCTAGCCAAGTTGTTGGTTTTTGTTAGGTTGGAGTTTTAGTTCATTTGTCTGTGTGTGTACCTGTGTGGGTTTTCTGTGTACCACGTGATTGTGGTGCCCATGGGGGCAGAGGGCACCCATGCCCTGGCAGTAGCGTTACTAGGTCCTAAGAACAGTAAGCACTTTGTCGTTGATGAAGTCTAGTCTGGTCGTTTTCGTGCCCACGGTCCTCCTCTGAGAAATGGAGACCTTGGCTGAGCGCAGGCACCTGTGACTTCTGGTGGAAACCACCAGTGCTCTGGGAGCTGACTCCATCTCTGACACCTGCCCCTCCGTTCTTTTTAGGAGTTGGGGAGTTTGTCTGTAAATGGTTCTAAGAGCAGTACAGCCCAAGCTGGTGGCCTCCTGCTGTAAGTATGCGACTAGATGTGCTTTAATTGTGCTAGAAAATGTGGCTCCATGCTGACTGAGGTCTCTCTTCCCCACACAGCAGCTCCAGTGTGAAGCGGGCTCCGTCGTCAAGCCTGCACATCGATGTTCCAAAGGATCTGATCAAACCCACGGTAGGTACCCCGTTAGGCAGGATGTGGCAGTGTAGGCCCGAGGTAAGATATCTCAATCACATAGCAAGGGCTGCCTGGGCTACATGCAACCCCATCTCAAAAAGCAGCAGCAGCAGGAGTTACGTTAGCAGTTGCGTTTCTTTTTCCATTCTATTTCATTCCACCTACTTCCCAAACACCTGCGTGTGTTTATACTAGAATACGGGCAAGTGTACACTGCAGGCCGTCTGATGTCCCTGGGAAGAGCACCTGTGCTGTTTTTCATGCTATCGAAGTAAGTCCTAAAGGAATATATTATTTATTCCAAGTAACTGGTAATGAGCACTGTCCTGCTCTTTTAGTTTACATAATTCAAGAGTTCCTTAATTAGCGATGACCCTGAGTTCCTTAATTAGTGATGACCCTGATTGCATAAAAATCATCTTTCCATGGCCTTGGAGTCTTTTCTTTTGAATGCTGAGCCTGGGCGTGTGCAGTGCTCGGTTCACACTGATGCAGATCTGCAGGAATACACCAGTAGCTAGCTGTGTGACCTTATGGAGTTTAAGACAAGATGCTGTCTAGCCCAGGCTAGCCTTGAGCTAGCCTTGTAGCCAAGGATGACCTTGAACTCCTAATCCTCCTACCTTGTATTAAGTGAGAAGGTTACAGGTGTGTCACCACTCCAAACTCTTACTTGGGAATTTTTTCTTTTTTTCAGCTTTTGTTGTTTTTTCGAGGCAGGGTTTCTCTGTGTAGCCCTGGTTGTCCTGGAACTCACTGTAGACCAGGCTGGCCTCAAACTCAGAGAACCACCTGCCTCTGTCTCCTGAGTGCTAGGATTAAAGGAGTGCATTACCACAGCACATCAGAATTTTTTTCTAGAGTTCTAAAAATTCCAAATCCTCCCATTTCCACCTTCAAAAAAAAATCTGCGCGTGCGTGCGTGCGTGCGTGCGTGCGTGCGTGCGTGCGTGCGTGTGTGTGTGTGTTTGTCCTGGCCACTAAGAAATCAGACCTTGTAATGTTAGATGTCTAACCATTCCAAGCTAAATTGATAATGATTTAACAAAACATTTCCAGAAATCTTTTGAGATTTGTTGCAAATTCACAATAACTTTAAAAGCCAATAGAGGAGCTTGAGGCTAGCTCAGTAGTAGAGTTCTTGCCTGGCACTCTCTAATACCACAAAAATTACAATAAGTAAATAGAATAAGCTCTATAGGAGTCCAACCACACATCTTAGGACTATAGGCCCTCTCTACATACCCAATTGTGATTAAAGGTCAGAGGTCAGTTAATTCTGTTTTCCCAGCCATCTTACTTGAGTAATTGAGCAGATGTCTCCCTTCCTGTTTGTTACATAGCTCTCTTTACAGGGTGAGGTCTTTAACCCTGACTCACTGGGTTAGTAATAGCATTTACCAGTTAATGGGTGAAGGAAATGAAGATAATTCACCTCCTAGAAGAAGCCAGAAATGTCAAGCCCATTATTCTAAGGTCTTTAGGTATTAGTGTAGAAGGTCCAGCCAGTGTCATAACATTTTAATTAGACATGAGTAATTTCTGTATGAAGACAGGCCAACCATACATGAATAAATCTAATAAAAAGGATGAATAGAGCTAGCTGGGCTTTGTATAACAATTACAATGTTTAACAGTTGTATAGCAGTGTTTAGCGATTTATAAGCACTTTAATTTGTGTCTTCGTAGCTTTTCCTTGCAAAAATGCCATGAGCTTTAGCACAAGTGTCATTACCCAGCCTTAAACATGAGTACAGGGAGAGCCAGGAAGTCATACAGTTCTCTCATCACCCAGCCACAGTAGGTAGCTCTTCAGTGCAGGCCTTCTCACTAGCTCGCTTGTCAGTAGACCCTGACCCTGTCTCAGCAGATTCTGGGGCTCGGAAGTAAGTAATTTGGAACATTCGCAGTGATTTTGTAGTGACATTGAAGGTTGTCTGATCCTCAGTGGGTTTTGACAGGTTTGGAAGGTCATTTTTGCAGATGTGTGTGATACTGGAAATAGTTAAGCTAGTAGTTTTAAACATTGCTTGCCATTTTCACATTTATTAGTAAACTGAAGTCATTCAGCCAATAATACATTAAATTTGCTGGTTATAGGTATGACAAACACCAAAATCAAAACTCTTATTTATTTCAGATAACAACTTCCGATGAACCGGACACATTGTATAAACGCCTGTCCATTTTAGTGAAAGCCCATGACAAGGCTGTATTAGACAGTTATGAGTATTTTGCCGTGCTTGCTGCTAAAGAACTTGGCATTTCTATTGATGTGTGAGTATGACCTTTCTTAACCTGACTTGTTGTCTGTCACCATGTGAGCCGGGAACCTGACTGGTCTGAGCTTGTAAAATAGGATAAGTTGAAGCTTGTCCTGTGTTATCCTGAGCAGTGGTGTCTCTTCGTGTCTGCTAGAATTGCTAAGTACTAGATGCATAAACAAGGAAAACGAAAGAAACCATTTCTGGAGATTGCACTGACATAAGTAAACCCAGGAAGCCTTCTGTCTGGGATCTGCATGAGGGGAGGCTCTGTGGCACTGCTCCGTTCAGACCCTTTGCCTTGATGGTTCATTGTGACACTCCACTATGAGCAGCCACCTGAGCGCCACCACCTCCCTGGGAGCTTTGAGTAAGGTGAACTCTAGGCCTTGAAGCCACTGCAGGGCGAATCAGAACTGCCTTTTGGTGCCTCCTCCTTCTGGTGTTGAACGGGCTCCTTGGAGGCATTGCAAAAACAGAAGACTAAATTGTTTCCCGAAACAATAAATAAATTATCCTGGCACAGCAGACATTGCAATTATGTCCAGCGCCATTGCCACTCTTCATAGCTGGCATGCTTGGAGCATGAGGGAGGGAGTTAGGAGGTGTGCCCGCTCTTGGTTTGCACTGCTTGGCTGGGTGTGGGCAGGGTTCCTCTTGCTATCTGCAGTATTTCTTTTTTTTTTTTTTTAAATTATTTATTTATTATGCGTCCAGTTTTTTATCTGTGTACATGCATGTACCCCAGGAGAAGGCATCAGACCTCATTATAGATGGTTGTGAGCCACCATGTGGTTGCTGGGAGTTGAACTCAGGACCTCTGGAAGAACATGCAGTGCTCTTAACCTCTGGGCCATCTCTCCAGCCCGCAGTATTTCTTTTGGCCTGAGGTTTGTGAAAGTAGCTGTTACAGGGGAGGCTTGACAAATGGAAGTCAGTGCGTGGCAGTGAGTCCTGTGAGGGAGCGAGTCTGACTGCACAGCTGTGGAGTGGCGCTTTGATAGCGTGACTCACGTGTGACACCACCGAGCGTAAGTGTTGTGTCCCTTGTTTCAGACATGAGCCGCCCAGGAAGATGGAGCGGCTCACTCTTCTCAAGTCGGTGCACATTTTCAAGAAGCACAGGGTTCAGTATGAGATGAGGACACTCTACAGGCGCTTCGAGGTGGGTCCCTCCCTGCGGCCCACCGTGCGTCTGCAGCACCCAGGGCTTTCTGCTAGCGTGTAGCATGGCTCCACTCGGGTCTGGAAGGTGGTTCTTGTTCTCACGTACACTGTCCAGTAAGAAAGGCAGGTAGATATCTGAGCTTGAGGCCCGCCTGATCTATGAGTTCCAGGACAGCCAGGGCTACACAGAGAAGCCCTGTCTTGAAAACAAAACAACAAACAAAAACATTTATTTATTTGTGGGGATGGGGCACATGCCACAAGCCATGTGTGGAGGTCAGAGGACATTTGTGGTGGCCAGCTCTCTCCTTTGACCATGGGAGTGTCGGGTTGTTCTCAGGTTGTCGGGCTTAGAGGGCAGGGCCTTTTCCCACTAAGCCATCTCACTGGCTTATTGATGTTCTGTGTAGGACTGCCTGCCTGCCTGCATGTGTGCCTACCGCCAGCAGAGCTCAGAGAGAGAGAGATGGATCCCCTGGAGCTGGAGTTACAGATGGTTGTGAGGTGTTATGTGGGTGCTGGGAACTGAACCTGAGTCCTCTTCAAGATCAGCCAGGGCTCATAACTACTACTCCCTCCAGCACTCCTGTATATTTAAAATGAGATTCTGTGTAAGGTCTCGCAGAACAGGCTCCATCTCTGAGGGAACATGGTAGGAGTGACAGAGAGACAAAGAACCTCAAAGACCTGTGATCTGACATTGTGTCAGGGCATTGTCATTTTTCTCTTTTAGTTAAAGCACTTGACCGGATGCACAGCCAATGTCTACTTGGAATATATCCAGAGAAACTTACCCGAAGGGGTTGCCATGGAAGTAACAAAGGTATGGCTTAAGTCCTGCCTCAAGAGGGCTGGCTGGGTTGTCTTGCTGTATAGCCTTGTCCCAGCTGTGGGGCTGAGGGCCTGTGGCACACGGGAAACAGAGCTAGGCCCGCCCCACCACTACCTAAGTCCTCCCTGAGCCACCTTGGAAGTCTCCCTAATAGTTGTTTAGACTTGGGGACCACAGGACGGCCCCCCTCGGAGGTCACTGGGATCAGACAGTTACCCACCATGCTTTATGCTCCCTTCTCTCCGTGAAAGCCCTCGAAGGCAGTGGGTTAACGAGAAGCAGGAGGATGCGACGGGTCAGTAGATCTGGGTTGTAGGCAGAGTTCATTTCAAAGTCCACACTGTGTTCCAGTTTGGTTTGGTTTTGGTTTTAGACACAGATACAGCAGTTGCCAGAACACATCAAGGAGCCCATGTGGGAAGCGCTCACCAAGGAAGAAGACAGCAAGTCGTAGCCCTGGGTGCCACCTGTGCTGGCGTCTGAACTAGCAGGCCTGGTGTGAGAGCTCCAGCTGAGGGAGGCCAAGGCTGCCTGACCTGCTCTGTGGAGTCATCACACCCTGAGCAGCACGTGGAGCCTGCGCGGGAGGCTTGGTCTCGGAGGAACCATTGCAGCTGCTCCTTTCTACCTGATACTGCTTGTGTTCTGGTTCGAACACACGTTAACAGACTTCTGTATAACCTGATATAAAAGATCCAGATTGAAATACTGCCGCTGACCTATTAGCTTATGCTAATTTTATTGTTTTATTCATTCATTCATTCATTTTTATTTCTTGAGCTCACAAAGATCCTTCTGCAGCTGCCTCCCAAATGCAGGGATTAAAGTCATGTACCAACACATCTGGCTTGTTTGCCCTAATTTTAAATGCTTATTTGTTCGTTCACTAGAGAGTGAGTGATACAATTTTCACACGCATTTTTATTTGAAATTCCCAAAACAACCTGTGGTTAATTGACTGCTGAGCGGTTAGAAGTGTGACCTTTTCCTCTGCCGCCTAGCGTGTGCTGCCTGGAGGTGGCCGTCAGCAAGTGACCCGATGGCAGCGCTGTCTCAGAAACTGGGCGTGCGTGTGACACCTGTATATCAATATACCCGTGATGGAATAGAGCTGTTAGGTGCACATAGTTTCCTTCAGTTCCTCCAAGACCTCGTTCTTCTTTGTCCCTGCCTTGTTCGAAGATCCCTACTTAGCTGTGAGATTCGACTGTGTTCTGCCCAGAGTGAGGCAAGACTACCCTGGGCTGAAGCTGTTGTGCCTTTCGGTTTTCCGCTTGGTAAGCAGAAAGTGGTTGGCATGGCAGCCGCAGGAGTACGCTTCTTTTAAAGCAGAAGGAGGCCCGTGTCTCGTGGTTTCCTTCACGTCAGGTGTGGGTGCTTGGAATCCACACTGCTCATGTGCTGCCTCATCACTGTCAGTACCGTGGAAAGAATCACAGCCCGTGGTCTGCGCCCTCGCTCAGGTGTCCTTCCCAAGGCAGGCCTGAAGTGTACCCCCCCCCCCCCCCCCCACACACACACCCGGAGTTTCCATTGTTTTCAGGCGAATATCCATAAACCAAGTTACTTAGTTCAGTCATATACATCACATCCTGAGCCGGCAAGATGTGGACTGGGTAAGACTGCTACAAACTCCCAGAACCCACCCAAAAGGACAGAACCGCCCCCAGAAGTCCTCCGGTCTATGCCTATATAGGCCCAAACACACTACATAAAAATGAGACAGGGTTTCTCTGTGGCTTTGGAGGCTGTCTCGGAATTAGCTCTTGTAGACCAGGCTGCATCACCACCCAGGTATAAAAATGAAATTTTAAAATCTTACTTTAAGATAAAGATACAGTTGACAGCAACCCCCCTAGAATCCACATCAAAAAGCCAGGCATGGCGGGGCGGTGGTGACGCACTCCTTTAATCCCAGCACTCAGGAGGCAGAGGCAGGAGGATCTCTGGGAGTTCGAGACCAGCCTGTTCTGCAGAGCGAGTTCTAGGACAGCCTCCAAAACAATACAAGAGAAACCCTGTCTTGAAAAAAAAAAAAAAAGAGAGCGAGAGAAAAGAAAAAGAAGTCAGGCATGGTGTACTCCTGTAACCCCAGCACTGGGGAAATGGACAGGAAGTTCTAGGATTGCTGTCAGCCAGGCTATCTGAATGGCAGATTCCAGGCTCAGTGAGAAAGCCTGGTAGAGGGCCTAGGGAGATGGCTCTGTGGTTAAGTGCTTACCGTGAAAGCAGGAGAGCTCTGTACATAGCAGGTTACATGGCGACCCACCTGTAACCAGATCCCCCAACAAGCTGCCTGGTGAAAAAAGCCACCGAGTCAGAGCTCCAGGCCCAGTGAGGAAGGTCATTGCGATGACTTCCCATGTAAACCTCAGGTCTCCACATACGTGCACACCCTTGTGCAGCCACACTCATACATGTGTGCTCACATACATACAAGAATGTACTCATGAAAACAGAAGAAACATGGAGAGCAACTGAGAAACAGATCCAACTTCCGCCCTGGCCTCCACATGTATGGACATGCATAGGACGAGAGGACAGTCATGTGTGGACACACATAGCACGAGAGGACAGTCATGTGTGGACACGCATAGCACGAGAGGACAGTCGTGTGTGGACACGCATAGCGCGAGAGGACAGTCGTGTGTGGACAGAAAGTCGTGTGTGGACATGCATAGCGCGAGAGGAAAGTCATGTGTGGACACGCATAGCGCGAGAGGAAAGTCATGTGTGGACACGCATAGCGCGAGAGGAAAGTCATGTGTGGACACGCATAGCGCGAGAGGAAAGTCATGTGTGGACATGCATAGCACGAGAGGAAAGTCATGTGTGGACACGCATAGCACGAGAGGAATCCACATGTGTAGCACGAGAGGAATCCACATGCGTAGCACGAGAGGAAGCCACATGTGTGGACACGCATAGTGCGAGAGGAAAGTCATGTGTGGACACGCATAGCACGAGAGGAAAGTCATGTGTGGACACGCATAGCATGAGAGGAAAGTCATGTGTGGACATGCATAGCACGAGAGGAAAGTCGTGTGGACACGCATAGCACCAGAGGAAAGTCATGTGTGGACACGCATAGCACGAGAGGAATCCACATGCGTAGCACGAGAGGAAGCCACATGTGTGGACACGCATAGCATGAGAGGAAAGTCATGTGTGGACATGCATAGCACGAGAGGAAAGTCGTGTGGACACGCATAGCACCAGAGGAAAGTCATGTGTGGACACGCATAGCACGAGAGGAATCCACATGCGTAGCACGAGAGGAAGCCACATGTGTGGACACGCATAGCACCAGAGGAAAGTCATGTGTGGACACGCATAGCACGAGAGGAATCCACATGCGTAGCACGAGAGGAAGCCACATGTGTGGACACGCATAGCATGAGAGGACAGTCATGTGTGGACACGCATAGCATGAGAGGACAGTCATGTGTGGACACGCATAGCACCAGAGGAAAGTCATGTGTGGACACGCATAGCACGAGAGGAAAGTCATGTGTGGACACGCATAGCACGAGAGGAATCCACATGTGTAGCACGAGAGGAATCCACATGCGTAGCACGAGAGGAAGCCACATGTGTGGACACGCATAGTGCGAGAGGAAAGTTATGTGTGGACACGCATAGCACGAGAGGAAAGTCATGTGTGGACACGCATAGCATGAGAGGAAAGTCATGTGTGGACACGCATAGCACGAGAGGACAGTCATGTGTGGACACGCATAGCACGAGAGGAATCCACATGTGTAGACATGCATAGCACGAGAGGACAGTCATGTGTGGACACGCGTAGCACAAGAGGAATCCACATGTGTAGACATGCATAGCACGAGAGGACAGTCATGTGTGGACACGCATAGCACGAGAGGAAGCCACAGTGGGTGCGTGAAGCAGCTGTTTGAGCGACTTTTCAGCTGACCATCCTATTTATTAGTGTTCCTCCACTAAGAGTAGCCGGGTAGAGAAATGTGGACTTTGGAGTCAAACGGACTTAGCATGTAAGAGTTCACACGAACTGCTATAAACCCAGGCAAGGTACTTACCCTCCCCCCACAGCTTAGTTTACTCTCCAGTGGGACCGAGGGAACTACCTACCTGTTAAACTTGGGGCTCTGGTCTAGATAGAGCAGCTTGCTGGGCTCATGATAGGCATTCACTAAGCAGCCTTAGCAGGCAGAGGCGCCACTGGGCCGGCGGTATGATGGTTGTGTGCTGTGTTAAGAGACACCCAGAAAAGGGAGAGACTAGCTGAGAGCCCGGCTGGAGACGGGACACATTGTATGCTTGGTCTCTCCCAGGCGGCTGTCGTAAACAGATACCATCTGATTTTCAATACCAATAAAGCAGATGCTGACACTGACCCCTTCACAGCAGAGACAGCCAGGGCTTGGAGAGCTGCACCTCCCCACTGAGTCACGCCGCTGAAAGATGAACCCGGGGCAAGTAATGCTGAGATTGATTTAAGTTCAGGCGAGAGGCAGTGACAGATGCAGGGGCTATGAGCCAAGTGTGAATCACACATGTGACCCCAGCCCTGAAGAGACTGGGAAAGGGGGACTGCCGTAAGTCTAAGGCAGCCTGAGCTACAGCGAAGTCTATCCAAAAAAGAAAAAAAGAGGCTGTAGCCAACCAAGCATGGTGGTGCACGCCTTTACTCCCAGCACTTGGGAAGCAGAGGCAGGCAGATCTCTGAGTTCCTAGCCTTCCTGGTCTACTTAGTGAGTTCAAAGACAACCAGGGCTACATAGAGAGTCAGTGTCTAAAAAAAAAAGGAGGGAGGAGAGACAGAGACACACACACAGGGAGAGGGAGGGAGGGGAGGCAGGCAGGGAAAGAGAGAGAGGAGGCTGTGGTATGGGCCATCAAGATGTCAGCTGGTAAAGGCACTTGCCACTTCAACCTGACAACTTGAGTTTGCTTCCTGGAAAGGCGACAACTCCAGAAGTTTGTCCCCTGACCTCTGTACATACAGTTACACACACACACACACACACACACACACACACACACACACACAGCTCCAGCTCCAGAGTAAGACCTTGTCTTATAAACACAGTAAGAAAATCCCTACTCTACTGGGCCAGCAAGATGGTTCAGCAGGTGAGGTACTTGCTGCCAAGCATGGTGACCGAGTTTAATCACTAGAACCCCCATGGTGAAAAGAAAAAACTGAACTCCGCAAATGCCCTGTCACCTCCACACAGGTGCAGGACCATGCGGCATGCATGTGTACACACATACTCACATGCAAAACCTAATTCTATTTTTAAAAGGAGGATTTGAAGGACTCGTATGTCTGAGCTAACTTCAGTACATTCAAACCTTATTTCCAGTTCATTTTCTCAGTTCATTTTCCACATCTAAAGGCTGACTGGGGGAGGGGGTCTTAAGGAATAAATAACGTGTACAAAGAGAGGAGATACTTAGCGGTTCTGGGAGCCCACTGCTGGCACAGGCCGAGAGTGAGGGTCAACCCAGTGTTCGGGCTCAGCAAGGCGGGCTCGGTTGTGCGGGAACTGCTAGCAGGGTTTCAGCCGCCCTGGCTGGGTCACTGTCACTCTGGAGTGCACAAGCAGCTGGCCATCCACAGTCCCCAGGGTTCTCTGCAAATACCCTGCTCCATATTTAGTCCTGCCCTCTCCAAATCCTCACGACTGTTACTCCCTTTAAGCTGTCCTTCCCTGCTGTGGACTCCTAATCTCCTTTAAAGTGACATGTTTATACCTCAATAGGTCAGCCGTATTTATAGGGCAGGTCATGGGCAATTGGCCCCCGTGAAAACCCAACTCATTTAAGATCCCTTGGTCAGAGACTACATCAAATTGTGTTTCATTCATAGAATTTCTTTTTCTTCTACCTTCCCCCTGGATACTGGGAACTGAACCCAGGACTTCATACATGCTAGGCAAGTACTTACTGCTAAGCTAAAGTTGTTGGTGCTCTCTCTCTCTCTCTCTCTCTCTCTCTCTCTCTCTCTCTCTCTCTCTCTCTCTCTCTCTCTCTCTCTCCTCCCCCCACATACAAGGGTCTCACTAAGGCCTTAAACATAGCTTTTCTGTGCCTGCCTCCTAAGTGATTGGGATTATATGTCCACAGGTCCACATACAAGTTGCTTCTTCTTATAATTAATTTCTGAAGGTTTACCTTTTATGTGTGTAATGTTTGCCCCCATATATGTATATGCACTACATGTACGCAGTGCCCAAGGAGGCCAGAAGAGAGTGCTGGGGTCCCTGGAACTGGGATCATAGATGGGCATGAGCCACCATGTGGGTGTCAGGAACTGAAGCAGGGTCCCTTGTAAGTGCAGCAAGTGCTCTTAGCAACCGAGCCATCTCTCCAACCCCTGCTAATTTCCTTTTCCTTTGAGGCAAAGCCTTGCTATATAGCCCAGGCTGGCCCAGAACTCCCAACCCTTCTGCTTAAGCCTCCTAAGGGCTGGGATTATGGCATGAGCCACCACTCCCAACTCTCAGAGCAGTGCAGTGCGTTCTGAAGAACTTCAAGCCTCCTGCAGCTTCCCAGTTTACACTATGGCCCCTGCCCTCTCCAGCCCCTGCCCTCTCCAGCCCCTGCCCTCTCCAGCCCTGCCCTCTCCAGCCCTGCCCTCTCCAGCCCTGCCCTCTCCAGCCCTGTCCTCTCCAGCCCTGCCCTCTCCAGCCCTGCCCTCTCCAGCCCTGTCCTCTCCAGCCCCGCCCTCTGCAGCCCTGCCCTCTGCAGCCCTGCCCTCTCCAGCCCTGCCCTCTCCAGCCCTGCCCTCTCCAGCCCTGCCCTCTCCAGCCCTGCCCTCTCCAGCCCTGTCCTCTCCAGCCCTGCCCTCTCCAGCCCTGTCCTCTCCAGCCCTGCCCTCTCCAGCCCTGCCCTCTCCAGCCCTGTCCTCTCCAGCCCTGCCCTCTGCAGCCCTGCCCTCTCCAGCCCCGTCCTCTCCAGCCCCGCCCTCTCCAGCCCTGTCCTCTCCAGCCCCGTCCTCTCCAGCCCCGCCCTCTCCAGCCCCGCCCTCTCCAGCCCTGTCCTCTCCAGCCCTGTCCTCTCCAGCCCCTGTCCTCTCCAGCCCGGTCCTCTCCAGCCCTGCCCTCTCCAGCCCTGCCCTCTCCAGCCCTGCCCTCTCCAGCCCTGTCCTCTTCAGCCCTGCCCTCTGCAGCCCTGCCCTCTGCAGCCCTGCCCTCTCCAGCCCTGCCCTCTCCAGCCCCGTCCTCTCCAGCCCCGTCCTCTCCAGCCCTGCCCTCTCCAGCCCTGTCCTCTCCAGCCCCGTCCTCTCCAGCCCTGCCCTCTCCAGCCCTGCCCTCTCCAGCCCTGTCCTCTCCAGCCCTGTCCTCTCCAGCCCCTGTCCTCTCCAGCCCCGTCCTCCCCAGCCCTGCCCTCCCCAGCCCTGTCCTCTCCAGCCCTGCCCTCTCCAGCCCTGCCCTCTCCAGCCCTGTCCTCTCCAGCCCTGCCCTCTCCAGCCCTGCCCTCTCCAGCCCTGCCCTCTCCAGTCCTGTCCTCTCCAGCCCTGTCCTCTCCAGCCCTGCCCTCTCCAGCCTTGTCCTCTCCTGTCCTCTCCAGCCCTGTCCTCTCCTGTCCTCTCCAGCCCCTGCCCTCTCCAGCCCGTCTCCACGCCCCCACAGTTTCCTCCACAGACACACCAAGCTCAGGCAGGGCTTAGGGTCTCTGGGGATGAGTGAAGGTCTTGAGGGCAGACAGTCACTTGGAGGGAGTGTGACGTCATCGGTGAAGCATGCATGGGGTGACAGGAGGCAGGCAGCATCTCTCTCTCTCTCTCTCTCCCTCTCCCTCTCCCTCTCCCTCTCCCTCTCCCTCTCCCTCTCCCTCTCCTTCTCCCTCTCCCTCTCTTCTCCAGTTCTCAGCCAGGTGCAGGCCAGGGCTTAGTGCACAGGCAGGAGACAGCTTCAGAGGGGGCCCGACCCAGCCACCTGAGGGTCAGATGGGGAAGTCAGAGTTCCAGGCAGGAAACTGTGTGAGCCGAGTTGGGAAAGGACATGAGCAGGGACAGAGGGTGAAGACACGCCGGATCGGCGGGCTGCCGGTGTCGTCTGGCTGGTAAATTTCTGGAGCAATGGAGTTAGAGCGAACGAACTGGAAGGGAGGCCATACCAACAAGAGAACGGAGTTTCAGAGACAGCGGAGAAACTGGCGGGGGCAAGGCCCAGTGATTTTTAACTCCCGTGTGTTTGGGGAGCCCTGCAGGGCTTTCTGGAACAGTGCTGGGCCCCACCCTAAGGTGCCTGAGTCAGTTCGGAGTGGACGCCTGAGAAATTCTGTGCATGACAAATCCCCAGAGGCCGCTGCTGTTTGGACCACAGGTGATGGGGGAGGAGGTGATGCTCTTTACAGTCAGGGCGGAGGGCAGGAAGGCGGCTCAGCCGGCAAAAGTGCTGGTGGCACAGACCTGAGGATCTGATTCGGTCCCGGAACCCACAGAAAAAGCTGGACGCGGGTAGGGCGGGGTGCGCACCTGCAGTCCCGGCCCTCACACCGCGAGATGAGAGAGGTGAGAGGGGGAGGCGGGAGAGGAGTGTGAAGCAGAGAAACCCTGTCTCAACGAGGTAGAAGGAGAGCGCTGATTCCCGGAAACGCCCTCTGACCTCCACATGCACCGTGTAGCACACATGCGCCTGCACTCACACGGACGGGAAATAAATTAATTGACTAAATAAGAAAAAAAAAACAGCTAAGGAGGCCAAGGACCTGTGAGCTAATGTGGATGGAGGGTCAATCATTCACTTGACTGTTGAAATCATGGAAATGCTGCCTGGGGACAAGTACTGACCTTACAATTAAAGGACAGTAACAAGGAAGGATAAAACAGAACAGGACGCGGCCTCAAAGGGGCAGACATTTAAAATTCTTATTTATTTTTATGTGCACACATTGGTGTGTATGTGCACCATGTGGATGCAGATGCCTTCAGAGGCCAGAAGAGAGCGCTGGATCCCCTGAAACTGAACTCACAGGCAGTTGTGAACGCTCAGAGTTGGCTATTAGGAGCCAAACCCTTTCTCTCTGGAAGAGAAGGAAGGACTTGTAACTGCTGGGCCTCCTACTCCAGCCCCGGGACAGACAGTGTGAGAGAGAAAAGGGGCTATTTAAAGGCAAAGGTGGCATATAAGGAGAATACCAGCCTCAGACCCAGAGGAATGTGGGAGGTGGGAGAAACCGTCTCTGGTCCCAGAAAGAACAACAACGGAAGTAGGGTTCCTACCTTGGGACTGAATGGTGAGAGTCAAAGAAGCTGGGGTGTCAGGTGACAAAGATCACCGAGAGATGAGGTCAGGCCAGAGCACATCCTCAACAATTCCAAAACCAGCCTCCCTTGGGATAACAAGTGTGCACTACCAGATCCTGCTTTAAAAAAAAAAAAAGGTTCTGATGGGCTGGAGGGCTGGCTCAGTGGTTAAGAGTTTATACTGCTCTTGCAGAGGACCTGCGTTCAGACACCAGCACCCATGTTGGGTGGTTCACAACTGCCTGTAACTCCAGCACCAGGGGATCTGATGCCCTCTTCTGGCCTCCATGGGCACTGCAGTCACATGAGCACACACACACACACACACAAATACACATAATTTTAAAATAAGAAAATTAAGTCTTTTAAAAATGAAAGAAGCACAAGGATTGGAGAGATGACTTAGTGATTAAAAACACTTGTTGCTCAGCCGGGTAGTGGTGGCGCATGCCTTTAAACCCAGCACTGGGGAGGCAGAGGCAGGAGGATCTCTGTGAGTTCGAGGCCAGCCTGGTCTACGGAGCGAGTTTCAGGACTGCCTCCATAACCACTGGGAAACCCTGTCTCGAAAAACAAAACAAAACAAAAACAACAAAACAAAAGACACTTGTTGCTCTTGTAGAGGACCCAGATTCAGGTCCCAGCATCCAACGTAGAGGCTCACAATGAATATAGCTCCAGTCTAAGGGAACCAACACCTTCTTCTGGCCTCTATGAAACACTGCACACATGTGATACACACACACTTGCATATATGCAAGCAAACCCTTGTTCACATAAAAAAAATAATAAAACCCAGCCAGGCATGGTAGCCTACACCTTTAATCCCAGCAGTTGAGGCAGAAGCAGGCAGATCTCTGTGAGTTCAAGGCCATTCTGGTCTACATAGTGAGTTCCAGGATAGCCAGAGCTACAATGTGACAACCTGTATCAAAAAATATATATAAAATATAAGTCAGGCAGTGGTGGTACACGCCTATAATCCCAGCACTCGGGAGGCAGAGGCAGGCAGATCTCTGAGTTTGAGCAAGTTCCAGGACAGGCACCAAAGCTACACAGAGAAACCCTGTCTCAAAAAATCAAAAATAAATAAATAAAATATAAATGATAGCACAGATATATGATTTGTTTTCTTATTGACATGGGGTGGGCTTCCTGTGTCAACAGGGTAGCCCAGAGTGGCTTTGAACTCAAAATCCCCCTGCCTCTCCAGTGCTGGGATTATAGTTGTGCACAATGAATATGTAATTGATTCAACATGAAATGAAAATATGCTTGGTTGATATAATGAATAGGTAACTGCTTCTAAAGCAGGTTCATGTGGCCTTTAATATAAGATACTCGAAGCTACTTTAGCCTACTCTCCCAAGGTTCTGTCTGGCTGGTGCTTGGGAGAGAATCGGAGAGGTTGCTTCAGGGCTTGAGTGACGGCTGGGGAGAAGCAGTTATCATTTCAACTGGAAAATGAAAAACTCAAGACTCAGGCGTGGTCTGTGAGGGAGCCGCAGACACTGGAGAGACCAAGAAACCCCCCAGGACTCTTCTGCCCAAAGCCTGCTGTCTCTCACCAGTTCCTGGGAGGGGCGAGGCTGAGGAAGCTTAGCCATATAGAGGTCAGACACTCCCGGAAATCTTCTAATGGTCTTACACAGCTAAGCTGGCCTGGGCTGCCCCCCTTCTGGAGATCCCGCCACTACCAATCCAGTCCAGTTCCCCCTCGACAATGACAGGGCTGGTTGAGCCAAGGCAACAGGGGCAGAGGGCCGGAGCCTAAGGTCAGCCGAGGCCTTGGAGGCACGGGACTTGGCTCCTTGACATTCAGAAAGCCAAGATGGGGCAGCAGTTCAGCTGGGAGGAGGCGGAGGCTGCTGGGGAGATGGACGTGGCGGAGCTGCAGGAATGGTACAAGAGGTTTGTGGTGGAGTGTCCCAGTGGGACGCTCTTCCTGCACGAGTTCAAGCGCTTCTTCAAGGTCACGGGCGATGAGGAGGCCACCCAGTACGTGGAGGGCATGTTCCGAGCCTTCGACAAGAATGGGGTAAGGAGCCCTGCAGGGGCACCCGTGACCAAAGCGCCTGGGGCCCTTCCTGTCCGGGGGCCTCCCGCGGTCAGGTCCTCTCTCCTGCTTTCCTCCCCATGCCCTTTCTGCTCACCATCCCCCAGCCCCTCGCTCTCCCATCATCCGTCCCGTCTCCTCGTCCTCTCATTGGCTCCCTAACCCTCTTCCTGAGAGCCAAAGGTCCCTGGCACACAGCCTGGGACTTGCTGTGCATTTTGGACCAAGGAACTGCAGCAAACGGACATGGTTTTTCAAAGCCCGTAGAGCACCTGTTGCCCTAAACACAAGGGCCTGAGATGTCCCAAAGCTATCTTAGCACAGACAAAGGGCATCCCTTGCTAGGGCCGTTCAGACGGAGGCTGCTCAGCTCTCTTCCCTATTCCGGATGCTGCGGGGGCTTCACACTGACTGGGAGGTGGGTGGGTAGTTGCAAAGCCCCTTTTAACTCTTAAAAAAAAGATTAATTGTGTGTGCGCCCACACGTGTGTGTGTGTGTGTGTGTGTGTGTGTGTGTGTGTGTATACACATGGAGATCAGAAGGGGGCATCAGATAACTTAGAGCTAGAGTAACAGGTGTTTGTGGGCTGCCCAATGTGGGTACTGGCATCCAAATAATGTCCTCTGATAGACCAGTAAGTGTTCATAACTACTGAGCCCTCTCTCCAGCTCTTTTTCAACCCTTTAAGCCCTCCAATGGCACCAGCAGCTAAAAGATACTAAAATATGTAAAGCGCACATGGTAATCGGACTTTAAAATGTGTATGTGTGTGTGTTTGCATTCATGAGTTCATGCGTGGGAGGTACATTTGTGTGTGTGCATACGGAGGCCAGAAATGGGTCTCGGGTGTCATCTCTAGGAGGTATCCATCTTGTTTTAGTGACACCATCTCTTGTTGGCCTGGAGCTCACCAACTAGGATAGGCTGGCTGGTCAGTAAGCCCAGAAACCCTCCTGCATCCGCTCAGCACTGTTCTACTGAATTTTAGACTGTGTGGGTCTGTGCACATGCATGCAGTGCCCACGGTGACCAGAAGAGGGCAGTGGCCCCCTGGAACTGGAGTTAGAGGTGGTGATGGGAAGTACCTGCCCTGGACGGCTGAGCCATCTCCCCAGCCCCCATGCCCAGCCTTTTGTGTGGGCGCTAAGGCAGGAACTCTCCGGGGGCTTCACGCTCTCACAACAAGCACTGTATGGACTGAGCCATCTCCCCCATCCATTCTCAATTCGTTAATGCTACTGTCCTCAGCAGTTAGGAGCACTGGCTGCTCTTCCAGAGGATCCAGGTTCAATCCCCAGCACCCACACGGCAGCTCACAACTGTCTGTAACTCCAGTTCCAGGGATCTGACACACATGCAGGCAAAATACCAATAAATAAAATAAAATTTAAAATAAATTATCTTTAAACAATTATATGAAAAAGACTATTTTTAAAGGTTGTCTGGTCATCCTGAGGTCCTTTTTGTTGTGCTGTATTGTTTTGATTTGGGATCTTTGTTTGAGACAGGGTTTCACTATCTAGTCCTAGTTGGCCTGGAACTCACTCTGCAGACCAGGTTGGCCTTGAACTCACAGAGATCCACCTGCCTTGGCCTCCTGAGTGCTGGGATTAAAGGTGTGCGCCACCTTGTCTGGTGCCCCTGGGGTCTGCAATATGGAATAAAGCCTATTTTAGCTCCTGAATTGAGGGAATACACAGGTAATCTGAACAAAGTGTTCGCAGAAAGCTGTGCCAAGCTGACTTGGTGGGATTGCCACTGAGACCCTTAGTCCCAGTCAGAGGGCAGGCTCACCTCAGACCTGGAGGATCCACCTCCTCCTCTTCTCCCCGGGGCTGTCGGAGCCTCACCAGGGAGGGGCATAGTGTTTTTTGTCTGAATTAAATTAAATAATGAGAAAACTGGCGGCTGGGCGTGGCGGTGTATGCACCGCCCAGCTCTGGAGAGCGTCCTAGTATGAGGCCAACACTGACTCCACAGACAGACCCTGTTTTAAACAGACACATCCAGCCCAAGGAAGGGAGCCCATTTGCCCAGGGTCATCATTCCACTGTCTTAACTCCTGGTCCAGTGTCCCTACTTAGAAGGACTGGGAATCTTGTTGCTATTTTTAGATCGATTTTATCTTATGAATATGAGCATTTTGCCTGCTTGTATGCATATGCAGTGCACTGTGTGCCTGGTGCCCACAGAGGTCAGAGGGCATCTGATTCCCTAGAGCCGGAGTTGTAGATGGGTATGAGCTGCCCTGTGAGTGCTGGGAACTGAACCAAAGTTTGCTGCAAAAACAAGCGCTCGTCACCGTGGGGCCACCTCCCGGCCCGTTTGCCTTGAGACGGGGTCTTACTATGTAGCCCAGTCTGAGTTTAAAACTTGAGATCCCCCTGCCGCAGCCTCCTCCCTCTGCCCCTCCTGTCCCTTGCAGCGCCCCTCTTGAGAGTAGCCTGGGGAAGATGGGGCTGGAGAGATGCTCAGGTTCAGTGGACCCAGGCGTGATCACCAGCATCCACGTGGTGGCTCACAACCATCCGTACCTCCAGGTCCAGGGGATCCAGTGCTGTCTTCTGACCTCCGTGGGCATCCGGCACACACGTGGTATACATACATGCAGGCGAAACGTTCGTACATGAAAACAAAATAAATCCTACAGAAAAACGTAAGGGGCAGCCACAGCCATCTCTTGTTCGTCAGGATTCCTTTTGTCTGCTTGCTGACCTTTCAAGGCTGTGTCGTCTGCACTGGCCGCCAGCACAGGCACCAGTTTGAAGTTCCTGTACAACAGCTGCAGGGCCAGTGCACGCTGCAGCCGAGCCAGGGGGAGCCAGGGCAGAAAATCTCCCAAGTGCCTCCAGCCTGTGCTGAGTATATGGTGTTTCCATCCATCTCAGGCTGTGGTGGGTAATTGCTGCTGACCTGTGCACAGATGAGATTAACCCCAGGCAGAGGTGTCCCACAAACAGTCCCAGAGTTTTTATGACCTCACATGGGTGGAGGCTACACCAGGAAGGAGCTATGCCAGAAAGTGCCTCGTGAAGCATGGGGTCATTGTAGAACCTGAGTTGTGCAGAGAGATAACACTGTAACAACAGAAAATTCTGGACAAATGATGAACATCAATTCTCTAAACCTGGTGGCCTGGGCTTGCCACCCCAGCTACATGGAAGGGTGAGGCAGAGGGTGAGCAGGGTCCCGGGGTGAGGAACAGCATGCACGACGACGACTCAGCAGCCTCTTGGGTTGCAGGGAACAGGGGACGCTGAATCCGGGGCCGTAGGATCAGTGGGACTCAGCCTGCTCCCTGGGGAGGAGAGACTGGGGATCTGGGGCCTCAACACTGTGCACACTTGATGCAGGACAACACCATTGACTTCCTGGAGTACGTAGCGGCACTGAACCTCGTGCTGAGGGGCACCCTGGAGCACAAGCTTAAGTGGACCTTCAAGATCTATGACAAGGACCGCAACGGCTGCATCGACCGCCTGGAGCTGCTGGACATAGTGGAGGTCGGTATCTGCCTGTGAGCCCCACCCACTCCTCACTCCTGGGGCTGGGGACCTGCTCGACAGGGAGCCGGCTGGCCCCCCTGGACGTGGTGGAAGTGATGAAATCATTCACGGAGTGTAACTGGGGCCCGCAAGATAGATGGCCCAGCTGTTTGGTTGCCAGCAAACCTGCCAACTTAAGTCCAACCCCTGGATCTATTTGGCAGAGTAAGAGAGCAAAGTCCTGGAAGTCGTCCTCTGACCTCCTCTTGCTTGCCATAGTATGAGTGCACTCACACATACGGGACACACCCTCTGACACACACACCATCACACACACACACACAATAATAATAGTAGTGATAGCAATAACAACAAATTTCAGTTTGAGAAAAGGAAACAAGAATGCCACTGATCTAAGGAGCCACCTACTGACGTTAGAAAGGAGTAAATTAAGCCCAAAGAAATTGAAAACAAGAAATGAATTGGGTAGAAAACAAAACACAAAACTCACGCCTCAGTCTCAACACACGTGAGGCTTAAGCATGAAAATCAGAGTTCAAGGCCAGAGCACCCTACATGATGAATCCATGCCAGCTTTGGTGTCACAAGAGAAAAAAACAAAACAAGCAAATGAATGAGAGGACAATCTTGAGTCAAAACTGTCCATTCTTCTGTCTGTCACCATGGGCGGAATACCGAGGTGACTGGAGCACGTGAGGGGGAGGGCGCTCACACTGAGGCAGCCAGGAAGTAAGCAGGCCAAGTGACACCCGTCAGAGACGCCCTCCTAGAGAGCCTGTCTCCTGAGCTTCCATGATCTGCCTTCCACAGACTACTTAGGTTTCGTGTCCATCAAAGGGTGAAGCCACTCACTCTGTCAGACCCCTTTCGATCTGCTTGGCTCTAGAAAACACCTCAGTCCAATCAAGTTGACAGTTCCAGCAGACTAACATAAAAAACGAGTCAATGAAAATCAAAATTTGGGCTGGGCGGTGGTGGAGCACACCTTTAATTTCAGCACCCGGGAGACAGAGGCAGTTGGATCTCTGTGAGTTCGAGGCCAGCCTGGTGTATAGAGCCAGTTCCAGGACAACCAGGACTGTTACACAGAGAAACCCTGTCTCAAAAAATAATAATAATAATCACAATTGTTTCTTTTTGTGGGGTGGGGGAAATGTATGGTGTGTGGTTGTGGTCATCTTTTTAAGCAATTTACATTTTAGTATTTTATGTGTGTGGATGTTTTCCTACGTGTACAGTGCTGAGCCCTCAGGAGCCAGTGGTGGGGTTAGGTCCCCTAGAACTGGAGTGACAGGGGTTGTGAGCTGCCATGTGGGTACTGACAATTCAGCCCAGGTCCTCCGGAAAAGCAGCCAGTGTTCTTAACCACTGAACCATCTCTCTACCCCTCCACTTTTTGTTTGTTTTGAGACAGTCTTTTTTTGAGGCAGGGTTTCTCTGTGTAGCCCTGCCTGTCCTGGAACTGACTGAAAAGTAGTGGCTTACACCTTTAATCTCAGCACCCGGGAGGCAGAGGCAGGTGGATCTCTGTGAGTTCGAGGCCAGCTTAGTCTACAGAGTGAGTGCCAGGACAGACTCCAAAGCTACACAGACAAACTCTGTCTCAAAAAAAAAAAAAAAAAAAAAAAAACAAAAAAAAACAAAAAACAAAAACAAAAACAAAAAAAGAAAGAAAGAAAGCTCTTTGATTCCTCTAAGTGGCTGGCTAACTGGCCAATGACCTTCAGAGTAGCATCACCCACGGTGTGCTGGGCCCTCCAACATCCCTTATTAATCAAGAAAATGCTGAAGGGCCCAATAGACTTGCCCTCAGGAGGCATGTTCTCAGTTGAGGCTCCCTCTTCCCTGGTGACTCCGGCTAGTGTCAAATGAACAGAGAGCATCCAGGACATCTGGGTTAGGCGACACCAGGATGCTCATCCTGGAGGCCAGCACTAGGGAGGTGGCGCTAAGGGACACAGAGGAGCCTCGCTCTTTCTCTCTGGCAGGCAATTTACAAGCTGAAGAAAGCCTGCCGGGCAGAGCTGGACCTGGAGCAGCAGGGCCAGCTGCTCACGCCTGAGGAGGTCGTGGACAGGATCTTCCTCCTGGTGGACGAGAACGGAGACGGTAAGAGAAGCCGGGGGAAGGACCACACGAGGCATCAAAGGGCACCAAAAACACCCGAGCACACGTTTGTAGGGTACAGTGTGACATGTGCGTCCAGCGCCCGCCCACAAGAGTGCTGGGCCCCCTGAAACTGGAGCAACAGACAGTTGTGAGCCACCATGTGGGTGCTGGGCCCTGAACCTGTGTCCTGTGTAAGAGCAGCCGGTGCTCTTCACCACTGAGCCATCTCTCCAGACCCAAGTATATTTTTTAGAAGAGAAAAGGGCACCAGAGAGATGGTTCTGTGGAAGCCTGATGACCTGAATTCAATCCCTGGTTGAAGGAGAGAACCAAACACTGCAGGTTGTCCCCTAACCTTCACGTTCACAATGTGTCGAGCACGCCCCTCCCGTGTGTGTGTGTGTGTGTGTGTGTGTGTGTGTGTGGTGTGCTAATAATTAAAGGTGTGGGAGGCAGAGGCAGGAGGAGCTCTGTGAATTCAAGGCCAAGCTAGTCTCCACAGTGAGTTCCAGGCCAGCCAGGGCTGCACAGTGATACCCTGTCTCAAAAAAAAAAAATTAAAAAAAAAGAAAGGAGTTGGTGTCTGAGGAATGACACTAGAAATTGTCCTTGGGCTTTCATATTCATGCTTGAGCCTGAGCAAACACACACACACTCACACACACACTCACACACACATTCATACTCTCATGCACACTCACACACTCACTCACACACACACTCACACACACACACACACACACACACCTCCTATGGACTCAGATTTGACAAGCTACAGGTTTAGAACCAGGCCTCGGCCCTCCCCGTACGGCCAGGCCCAGCTTCCCTCCCTTGTGACCATCTCTCCACCCTTGCCAGGCCAGCTGTCTCTGACCGAGTTCGTCGAAGGTGCGCGTCGGGACAAGTGGGTGATGAAGATGCTACAGATGGATGTCAACCCTGGTGGCTGGATCAGTCAGCAAAGGCGGAGAAGTGCCATGTTCTGAGGGCCGGGGACCCTGCAGGAGCCCACACTTCCCTCTAAGCCTCCGGGTCCCCCAGGTTTTCAAAGTAGCAGGAGGCCCCTGGCCTAGTTGGCTCAGGCCCACTCTGGCTTGGTGTGGACTTCCTGATCCCCACCCCCACCCCAGTGTGGGACAGCAAGGGCCTGAGCAGCGGCTGCTGGGTCAGAAGAAGCTCACTGGGGTTCCGTCCGTCCATTGTCCATCCGTCTGTCCATCTGTCTGTCGGTCCGTCCGTCCATCCGCAGGATTTACTAGCGTTGTAGGGAACAACTTTACCCTAGTCCCCAGCTGCTCTGGAAGAGCTGGGCTTTGGCTGGAGATGTGGGGCTCCCTCTAATCTTGAGGTGTCCTTGGCGGGAATGGGGCAGCTGGGGGTGGGCGGGAGGCAGAGACCGGTAGGCGTGGTCAGGAAAGAGAATAAGGATGGGGAAGGATCACGACCCAGCACCACCCACCCTGAGCAGCCTCCTCCGCCATGGTGTGCTCACCGGGCCTGCCCAGCTTAACAGGGTGAGGGAGTGGGGGTGCGGGTGGCATTAGCTCTGCTCGGTGCTGCTCCCCAGATCCCCCTCTGCAGGGTCAGCCTGTCACCATTCCCAGTCATGGTCCACATGCCTCGTTTATGATGGAGTCACCGGCTCTTCATCTCTGGGGAGGACCAGGTGCCTGTGCATTGAGTTCCGGGCCAGGCTTTGTCTCCGACTGCTGTTGGACCCCCAACCTCCTGCAGGCTGAGGAGAAGCTAGACTTCCAGGGGCTCTAACCCTCTGCCCCTGCCATCTGTGCAGCTGGGGAAGGCACCTCAGAGGACCCGGAGTGGGGCCAGTGTCACTCAGTGATTCCCCGTGGAGCCTGGTGGATTACTGGCTTTACCTTGAGCAGATATGGTTTTATGTTAAAATAAAGTAAACCAACTTATCGACCTGGAGGGGAAGTTTCTTTGCTTGTCTGAGGAAAGCCTCTAGCTGTAGCTCAGGCTAGCCTGTAGCCCACTCTATAGCCCAGGCTAGCCAGAACTCCTGCCTCAGGCAGGAGATCACAAGTGTGAGCCATGTGCCCAGGGTTTTTGTTCCCAGGAAGGGTTATTTGTTTTCATTTTGTGGAGCAATTAGGACATTTTCCGAAGCCCATGTAAGACCCATGGCAATCCTCCTGCCTCAGCACCTTGCATGCTGGCATCACAGCTGTGCACCACTGTACCCAGCTTGAAGTAGAGGCGTGTTGTGTTTTGTTTTTTACTTTTATTTTCATTTTATGTGCATGGGTGCTTTGCCTGTATATGTCTGTGCGCCGTGTGTGTGTCCTCCACAGAGGCCAGCAAACGGTGTCCAATCCCCTGGACCTGGAGTCGAAGGTGTTTGCAAGCTACCGCGTGAGTGCTGGATCTTCTGCAGTGAGAGCAACCAGGTCTCACTGCTGAGTCCTCTCTCAGCCCCTAGGGGTTTTATATTGTCTAGGATGTTGCTATAAAGTTTCCTTTAGAAATCACTTCAGTGAAAACGATCCACAAAAGTATGAGCAGTACCTCAGATAGGAAAAGAGGTTTGTGTCCCCAAATCATGGAGGTGGATGAGGCAGGCTGGAGGGTGCCTCATCTAACACTGACAGACAGTGGATGCTCAATGAATGTTGTTCATCACTTAAAGCCTCACAAGCAGCAGCAGGCGGCAGGGGCAGGGCAGGGCGTGACTGCCTGAAGCTGTGTCAGCGGATGCCAGGGGCCCCTCTGTAACGTGTAGTCTCCCCACCAGCCGCTTGGGTCCCACTGCTGTCTCGGCCCCCAAATAACACACGAGACACTATATTAATTCTGACGCTATTGGCCGTTTGCTGTGATTTCTTACCAGCCAGCTCTGACTTAATCATTAACCCATAACTGCTAATCTAAGTATTTCCACGTGATCTTCTCTTACTGGAGAAAGGGTCCAGGCCTCTTACTTCTCCCACGTCCTACATCGTGACTGACTGTGCCTCTGTTTCCCAGAATCCTCCTCGACTCCTAGTCCCACCTATTGGCCAACAGTGCTTTATTTAATCAACCAATAAGTCAACATATACACAGAAGGACTTTCCCCCATCACCCATCAGAGTTCCAGGAGCTCTCTCTCAGAACTTCCACGAGAAGACGTGAGGGGCACGAGAGGGACGTCAGGACGGGGAGGTACCACAGGGAGCATCGAGCAGGGACCAGGGACCGTCCTCTCTGCCCCTCCGCTGGCACTGTGCGCCCAAAGAAACAAGCCGAACCTTTGAGTTCAGGAGATTCTATGTAATGCTAAGACAAGAAGAAAACAACCACACCAGGCACCACACCGGGCCAACCCTCGGCATGCAGAAGCCGTGGAGTGAGACTCAGCCTGCAGCCTCTGCTGCAGGGTCACCAGCGCCTGCGTCCTCCTGGTCACCGTTCTGGAGTCTGCGCACAATGCGGGTCAAGTCCAGGCTTCGGGTCAGGGTGTCCAGGAGCATCTGGTCCTTCTGGACGCCTTCCATGAACTCCTCCAGAGACAGCTCCCCTGGGATGGAGAGAAAGGGGTTGTCAGGATGAGGTTTCAGTAATCCAGGGTTCAGAGCTGGATGCTTGCAAAGGGCGGGGACAGAGCCAGCTCTGGGGGCAATGGCAAGGGATTCAGAACCCAACATCCGGTGCAGGGACCCCCAGATCTACTTCTGAGCCAGGGCAGAGGTGGGTGGGGGAGGTGGCCAGCAGGAGGCCCCTCTCCTTCTCCTCTCTTGCCCCTCTCCAGGGGTGACTGCCATAGCCCAGGGAAGTCCCTCCTCGGTGCCCTCACCATCCCCGTTGATGTCGATCTTGGCAAACACAGTGTCTGTGAACTCCTCCGCACTCATGGATGAGTCGCTCCAGGGATTAATGGTTCGGATGGCCTGGGAGGACAGACAGACAGAAATGAGGGGATCCGCCTCAGTAGTGGAGGTGGGAGCAGAGAGAGCTTGTCAGAACCCAGAAGCGGTTCAGAGTGGAGATCATGGTACTATGGGGCCTCTGACGCTTGGAACATGATGGGAGATGTCTTCTGTATATACGTTTGTCTTATCGGTTGATGAATAAAGCACTGTTTGGCTAGTAGCCATGCAGGGAGGATACGTGGGGCTACAAGATGAGGAGAATTCTGGGAAATATAGGCAGAGAGAAGTAGTCATGTGAGCCGGGGAAGGGAGGCTGCAAGTCAGGCGTTCTTTGGTAGGATAAGACCATGGAAATGCGTAGATTAGCAGTGACGGGTTAATGATTAAGACAGAGCTAGCCAATAAGAAGCCCTAGCCATCAGCCAACAGTTTCATAATTAATATGGCATATGTGTGTTTATTTGGGACTTCAGGGCGACGGGACCTTGCAAGGCTGAAAAACTCATGCTTACAGGAACACTACGACAGAATTGCCACAGATTTCTAGGTCAATACAGCCAAGCACCTGTGAGCCAGTCTACACTACAATGTAACACCTTGTCATTAAAGAAAGGGCAGGGTAGCCCACGCCTTTAATTCCTGTGCTGGGAGGCAGAGGCAGAGACAGGCAGATCTCCGTGAGGTCCAGACCTGCCTGGTCTACATAGTAAGACTTGGTCCCAAAAAACAAGCCCTGAGATAGTGATAAAAGTATGCTTGGTGCCCAGGTAAAAAGCCAGGTGTGGTCCTGCTCCTGTAATCCCAGTGCCAGGGGTGAGGGAGGGGGTGGGGCAAGAGGCCTGCTGGGCATTGCTGGTCCTCAGCCTAGCTCCGTAAGACAGACGACACAGAAAGACACTTGACACCCCCTCCTCTGGCCTCACACATAAACACCCCCTACACACACACACACACACACACACACACGCACACGCACGCACGCACACACGCGCATGCACGCACGCATGCACGCACGCACACGCGCGCGCATGCACACACGTACACACACAGAGTGGAACTTTAGCAGTGACTTAGTACCAATGAAGACACTAAGGCCCAGATCATGCATTTGGTGAGAAAGCTGTCTCAAATCTCATCCCAGTTCTGGGCTGCAGCTCTATCCTGGGGCTCTCAGCCCAGGGCACCCACGCTTGGCCACCCGCCACGCACCACTGGCCCAGCCCTCTGCACCTGGAGTTACCCGGATGATGGTGAGCAGCTCGTCCCTGTCTATGCACCCGTTGCCATCGACGTCGTAGAGCTTGAAATACCATCGTAACTTCTGTTCCACCTTGCCCTTGAGGACCAGGCTGAGGGCTGCCACATACTCCATGAAGTCGATGTAGCCGTCCTGGGTGAGGGCAGAGAGGTGAGGCGGGTACACACACCAGGGCTCCGCCCACTCTACTCAGAGCCCCGCCCGCTTCAGTCAGAACCCCGCCCCAAGGCCTCTGCCCAATTCTCCCCCCTCACTCCCCCATCCCACCCCTGCATCCAAAAGCCCTCAGATGCTAAGCAGAAGGGAGCAGAGGGCAGCTTATTGTAACACCAATATCTGTCTTTCCCGGCACTTCATCGCCCGCAGAGGCTGTCAATCAAACCTGTCGGAACCACCCCACTGCTTCCCTTGGATTCTCAAACAGGACCCTTCCCATAGCCAAGTGGGTGGGAGAAGGAAGAGCACGAGCCAGGGCTGGAGGCTTGATTTGGGGAAGCTCTTGAATTGCTGACCTTTCAGGGAGGGGCAGGAGACCTGTATGGAGACTCTTTCCTCTTGGCTTCAAGCTCCTGAACCCTATTGTGTGCTGAGAAAGAACTTGGAACTCAGTGAAACAGTTACCCTGTCCTGACTGGAGTGCAACATTAGAGGCACGGGTTTGAATCCTACCTCCTCGGCCATCTCTGAGTTTTAGGATGTGGGACAGAGGACTTAGCATGCCCCTTCTATGACACTCGACTTCCTGATCTAGAATAGCGGCAGTGGTACCGACTGTCGGGATTGCTCAGCGTACCTCCCAGGATGGCCATCAGGACGGAACGTGGCCCCGTGCAACAATGCTTGAAGAGGAGAGAATGTTGCTTGACACACAATAAACAATAAATGAGCAGCGTCTTGCTGTGTGGCCCAGGCTGGTCTGGAACCCAGGATCTCCCTGCCCTGCTTCTTGGATGCTGGGATAGGAGCGTACCTTGATTTTTGCTTTTTGTCTTCTTGTGTGAGTGTAGTGTGTGTCTATGTGTATAGTATGTGTGTATATCGTGTGTGAGTGTGTGTGAGTGTGTATGTGAGTGTAGTGTGTGTCTGTGCATAGTGTGTGTGAGTGTAGTGTGTGTAGTATTCACAAGTGTGAGTGTGTATGTGTGTGAGTGTCTGTGCCTGTGTCTGTGTGTGAGTGTGTGTATGTCTGTGAGTGTGAGTGTGTGAGTGTCCGTGTGTCTGTGTGTCTGTGTATGTCTTGTGTGTGTGTCTGTGTGTGTGCCTGTGTGCCTTGTGTGTCTGTGTGTGAGTGTGTCTGTGTCTGTGTCTGCATGTTTGTGCTTATCTCTGTGTGTGTGCCTGTGTGTGTCTGTGTCTGTGTCTGCATGTTTGTGCTTATCTCTGTGTGTCTGTGTGTGTGTGTGTCTGTGTCTGTGTCCGCATGTTTGTGCTTATCTCTGTGTGTGTGTGTTCTGCCGGTACTTTGGAGGTCAGAGGTTCATGTGGGGTGTCCCACTCTATCGCCCTCCACATTACTGTTGAGACAGGGTCTCTCACGGGACCTGGAACTTGCTGATTCAGCTGACCCGGCTGGCTAGTGAGCCCAGGGACCCACCTATCTCTGCCTCCCTTTCCCAGGGCTAAAGTCACAGCTGTGCACCCAGATTTTTACATGGGTGTTGGGGGTTAAATTCAGACCCTCACACTTGCATGGCAAGCATTTTCTGGCTGAGCCATTTCCCTGGCCCCCAGTCGCTTATTCCAGCACTTTCCATGTACTCCCTGCCTGAGGATGCCGACTTGCTCATTTCATCCCTAGCGCTCCCGGGAGCTGCCCGTTCCTGTCCCCATTCAGGCTGCAGTTGAGGAAGATGAGGCCACACAGTTAGTTGAATGACAAAGCCTTGCCTGGAAACTGGGTCTCCTACAGTCTACACCAGGCTTAGACACAGACTGAGAGGCCAGCACGGACCTGTGGATGGTGTGATGACCCTGCACAGCCACGCCCTGGAGAGACTAGCAGAGGGCAGGGCACAGGCTTCTCCGTTGCCTGCCTGGTTTGCCCCTCTTCTGCGTATTTGACCGGCTGCCTGGTACCCAGAGGTCTTCTCACTGGAATGGCTAACTTTTTTAAAGGGGTCAGATGAATGAAGGTATCAGCCCTGCAGCCAAATAGCAGCTAGCCAGTGTCATTCCAGGGCAGCCATGACAATTCTTTTGATAGTACCGAGAATAGAAACCCATGCCTTAAAAAACAAAACAAAGCCCAGTCTCTAGGCCTGGCTGGTCTTCAGCTCCCTGTGTAGCCCCTGGATAACTTTGAGCTTCTAATTCTCCTGCTTCCACCTCTTGGGAGCAAAGATCACAGGTGTGCACCATCACGGCAGTTTAGGTGGTGAACTGAATCCCGAGCCTGGAGCATGCTGGGTAAACACTCCACCAACGGAGCTGTACCCACAGAGCTCAGGGCCTGGAACACACTAGGCAAGCATTCTGCTATTGAGCTACAGTCCGGTCCTGCAACTCTTAAATAAATGAGTTTGTACGCTCTAATAAAACTGTGTTTACAAAGCGTGGCTAGTGGAGCGTGGTGGCGCTCACCTATGACACCAGCACCCAGGGGGCAGATAGGAGGATCAGATACAGTTCAAGGCCAGCCTTGCTACATAGTGAGACTCTGTCACTGAAGCAACAGCAGGGGCTGGGGGTGTGGCTCTGTTGGTAGAGCGCTTGATGAGCCTGCTTAGAGTCTGGGGTTTGATCCCCAGCACCGACAAACTACGTGAGCCAGTGCACAAAGGAGGCAGATAAAAAGTTCAAAGTCAGCCAGGTGATGGTGGCACACATCTCTTATCCCAGCACACGGGAGGCAGAGGCAGGCAGATCTCTGTGAGTTCGAGGCCAGCCTGGTCTACAGAGAGAGTTCCAGGACAGCCTCCAAAACAATGCAGAGAAACCCTGTCTGGAAAACACACACACACTCACACACACACACACATGCATACGCACATGCACACGCACATGCACACGCACACGCACGCACGTGCACACACATTGAAGGTCATTCTCGGCAGTGGTAGTGACTTTGAGGCAAGTCTAGACTGCATGAGACCCTGTCCTCGGACTGCCGTTTGAACAACTCTGCTTCAACCCGTCTCTAAAAGTGAGTGTCAGGGATGTGTCCCACCTCAGGGCCAGGCTGTTAAACTGCCCTGCGCTGGTGCCAATGGTCAAGGTCAGCATAGTGTGGCCCACAGAGTAACTGAATACAATGGTGTGGGAAGGCATAGTGGGTATTATTTAGATTCTGTGTATGTGTGTGAGAGAGAAATAGAGAAGCAGAGGAGAGAGAGAGAGAGAGGGAGAGAAAGAGAGAGAGAGGGAGAGTCTCCTCATTATACTGTCCAGGCTGACCTTAAACTTGTGGTGATTCTCCTGCCTCAGCCACCTAACTGCTGAAATTGCAAGCATCCACTACCGTACCCGGCGACACTCTTCATTATAATAATTGCATAATTAAATTAATGTATATTATAAATCTATACTAGCCCATAAGTCTCAGGATTTCTCATATATTCACTTACTCATAAATAGTTAGGAAGCACCTAACATGTTCCGGGCACTGTCCCAGAGCTGGAGCCGCAGAGATAAATGAGTCTCTGTTCTCACAAAGCTCACAGCCCAGCTGGGAGAATCAGACCAGAGGGGCCAGAGTTATTTAATATCTGGCACCAGGAAATAAGAAATTAAATGAGTAAATTTTAAATTAGTAATTAATAAAAATAAACTAATTCGCATTTTCATGCATGTGGGTTTTTACTTTCATGCATGTCTGTGTACTGCATGCATGCATTGCCAAGGGAGGCCAGAAGAGGGAGTGGATCTCCTGAAACTGGAGGTTGTTAGCACCATATGGGTGCTGGGAATTGAACCCAAGTCCTCTGCAAGAGCTCATTACTATTGAGCCAACTCTCCTGTGCCCCCCTCCCATTTTTTAAAATTAAAGCCAAGGCTAGGGAAGGCAGAAATGGGGCCAGACCCAGTTTTCTTTTTTTTTTTTTTTTGGTTTTTCTAGACAGGGTTTCTCTGTGGCTTTGGAGGCTGTCCTGGAACTAGCTCTTGTAGACCAGGCTGATCTTGAACTCACAGAGATCTGCCTGCCTCTGCCTCCTGAGTGCTGGGATTAAAGGCGTGTGCCACCATGATTTAAACTTTATTAAGAAAACTGGGTCATATTTACATTATGATTCATAACAGTAACAAAACCTCAGTTGTGAAGTAGTATTGAAATAGTCTTATCATTGGGGTGGGGTCACCACAACCCAAGGAACTGCATTAAAGGGTCACAGTTAGGAAGGTTGAGGGCCATTGTTACCGAGGAAGAAGGTTCCAGCAGCCCCAGGGGAAGGTGTGTAGGGTCATGGGGAACCATGTTGGGTAAAGACAAGAACTTGACTGACTTTCCTATTGTCTGGGGTTTGGGTGGGAGTGGGGATAGGCTCCCATGCATCCCATGCATCCCACGCAGGCTGGTACCTAGCTGTGAGGCTGATCTTGAACATTCCCTGCCTCTACTTCCCCACATGCTAGGATTTCAGCACCATGCCCAGCTCTTGACTTTGAAAAGGACTGAGTTCCAGAAAACACGTGACAGAAACTGCTGGGATGGCACACGTGTGACAAGGGTTAGGTGAATGCAGGGTGGTCTGTGGCTTGAAGGACTCTCCCTACAGACCGGTCTTGACCCAAGGGGCTTCCTTAGCAGGTGGAGAGACGATGTTTCGGTGACTGGAGGTTAGGTGCTGGGACCCCGCCCAACCTGGCCGGGAGAGACCACTGCTCTTCCCCTGAGCACTTGGAAATGTCCACCCTGGTGACTCCTTCACCTCAGCACCCTGCCTCAGGCTCCGTGGCTCAGCTCCCCATCAGAAGCGCCCTCAGACACCAGGACACTGCCCTTGAGCTGGTCTTTCGTTCATAATCCGACTCGGCCTCTTAACTCCCGTATTAGTGAGTTTTAAATAACCACAGGAGGATCTCGGTGTTCCCTAGGAGCCCTGACCACAGCGGTGTTTTCAAGGGGCTCTCCCTGCCACAGTGGGCACAGTGGTGCCACATCCCTGAGACCCCCCCCCCCCCATGTCCCAGTGAGAGGCCACTTTGTCAATCAGCAGAGTACAAGGCGTGGAGGCAGGTCTGCGGGTTTGGATTCCTCCAGCATTACACCTGACTGTATAGATTACCGGCAGCTTGACAGACAAGCTCCAACAAATCTCTGTCTCTCTGTCTCTGCCCCCCCCCCCCCAATCTCAGAAAGGGTCCCACAGTGTAGTTCTGACTGGTCCCTCAGAGATCAGTCCACCTCTGCCTCCTGAGTGCAAGACTAACGGTGTACACCCAGCCCCAACAGAAACCTCAACCAACAGTGCCCATCCTTGAAGCAGATCCAGGCAGATGAGCTGAACCTCCGTTCAGTCGTGAGCTCAAGGCCGCCTTCCCTCTCCCTTTAGCATCTCTGTAAGTCTCACTCAGGGCGACTTGTTCTGAGCCCGCAACTTCAGACTGCTCTGAGGAGAGGTGAGCCAAGGTCACTGGGAGTTTTGGACTTAGACACTTGGTTCCCAGTGGCCAGGCCACAATGCCTGAGCCCAGTCCTAACCATCATGGAGACTTACGTATGGTATGCCTGCCTGTCCAGCTTAGCCTGGGCTGCAGCTCAGCGCCCCTCCCTGCACCTCTCACATCCCAGGAGCTTCCAGGGGTCTCTGCATAGCATCACCCCCACCCAGGACCAGCACCTCGGGGTGCTCAGTGGCCGTCTTGCACGTGTTCACAGCCCTCTTGGGGTGCATAGCGTGAGGACAGAGAACTCCCTTGCATTCAGCCCCCGACCCCCGCTTTCCACTGCATAGAGGGTCTTGTTATCACTGCACCCCAGGGGCCCAAAGTGGAGACTCTTAACATCTGCTGAGTCAAACCTCTAACGTCAAAATCCACCTTCCAAACAAACCAGACGCCGGAAAACCCAACTGGCTCAAGCTCTCTGGTAGCTAAAACCGGGCATGGCAACTTACACTTGTGTTTCTAGCAACTAGGACGCCAAAGCAGGAGGGTCGCCGTGGGTCGAAGGCCAGCCTTGGCGCCACAATAAGACTCAGCTTCCAAAGCGGTGAAAACCGACCTGTTAGGATGGACGCTTGTTCTCTTTCCCTCACCCGCAGGCTGTTCCGGCATCAGGGGGCACCCCCCAAGAACCACGCCCTTCCCCTCCCTGCCATCCTCTGCCCACCTTGTTGAAGTCAAATGTCTCGAACATCTGTTCCACATACTGGCTGGCTGAGGGGCTCAGGTTCTTGAGGCCAAAGAACTGGCGGAACTCGTAGAGGGTGAGCTGGCCAGAGGGGCACTCCGTCATGAACTTTTTGTACCACTGGTGGCATTCGGTGCTGCTCAGCTCCTCTACCGACTTGCCCTCCATGACGTTGCCCATGGTCCAGCCCCACCAGAGACTAATGCCCTAGACGGACGGGCGGGTCCTGGTCCCAATGCCCCTTGCACAAGGGCAGCTTGGTTTTCTGAAACCTGCCCTCCCTTCTCACCCGCAACCTGGTGAGTCAGATTGTGCAGACAACGGGCAAGGGAGGTGCACAGGCCACACTCACATCCAAACCCGGGGTGCCAGAGCACTGGTATTGCAAGCAAATCCTCACTCCAGTGCCAGGGCTGGAAATAGAAAGGCTTAGAGACCCATGGTCCCAAGATTACAGCCGTGAGCTGCAGACCAGAGGATTTTGCTACCCAGTTTGCGGTCCCCCTAATCCATTAACAGGATCCAGTGGGTGGTGGCTGGCAGCAGCACTGACCCTATGACCTCCATGCCCTTCTCATAGGACTGTGTCCTCAATGCTCCGGCTCGCCTTCAGACATGGCACTGACATGTATGTCAGACAGACCCAGTTTCTCTCCCAGTCAGAAGCCATACTGAGCCCCGATGGTGCTACTGTGTGGTTTAGGGGCTCCTAAGACATGACCCCAGGAACTGGAAGGGACCCCTAACCATGCACACTCAAACCTTCACTGACCTTTCCTCTGGGTTGAAGCATTCCCTCCTGGGAGTCACGAAACTCCCAAGAACAAGACTCAAAGCCCCTGCCCCCCAGTGGGTACATAAGGAGACCTTCCTCCCTCAGGGGGCTCGGAGGATGAAGCTTTTGTGAGAGTCATCACCAACTGGAGGGTTTTCCATGACAAAGCAGCTTGTGTGTCACCCATGCTCCTGCAATTGCTGAACCCCAAAGTCAGCTGGCACTTCCCTGTAACAGATGATGGCAGGACAGACCCTGCCCATTGCTCCAAAAAGAGTTTATAATGGCAGACCTTTGAGTTTCTTGAAAATGTGTAACGGCGTCTAGGAAATCAGCAATTGAAGAGTTGGGACAATGGCACTCAACATGGGTGAAAACGTCGCCACTCAGGAGCCATAAGGTTGGTGGGTGAAAACCTCCATGCCATGGGTAGGCTGTCTCCCTAGGAGTTTTTATGAGGTCACACCACGGGGCCCCAGTGCTGTGGGTTGCAGCCCCAGCATCCAATGGCAGGTCCCCACTGCTGAAGGTGTGTGCTTTGCCTGTAGGGCATGGAGAGATCAAGCTGGGTCAGAGCTGCACGTCCCTCTGTGTCTGCGTTCATGGTCCCACAGGGACTCAGGCTCTCGAGGGAGAGTTGTCTCCAAAGGTCCTGCATGTTACACTGTGGTTAGATGTGCACTGTCCCCACAGGCTCACATGCCCCCAACTGGTGACGTGTTAAGGAAGGCTGTGTGTCCTTAGGAGGGGAAGGCTTGCTGGAAGAAGAGCATCACCAGGGTGGACCTTGAGGTTTTATGACCCAGCCTTACTTCCTGTGTTCACAGGGCATTTGGGTCACTTCCTTGTAGTCATAGGAATGTGTGGAATAGATGGAGAGCAAAGTGAAGACCAGCTGTATCTCAGCCAGTCTGTGTATTTATTGGTGGCACAGGCATACACACACACCCCACATACATACACAAGCACACACCACACATAAAATACACATACACACACCACACATACATACACATACACACACACCCCATACATACACATTCACACACCACACATACACACACATCCCACATACATATACATTCACACACCCCACATACACACACCCCATACATACACATACACACACCCCACATACACACACATACACACACACCACACATACACACACATACACACACCACACATACACACACATACACACACACCCTATACATACACATACACACACACCCCACACATACACACACATCCCACATACATACACATTCACACACCCCACATACACACACCCCATACATACACATACACACACCCCACATACACACACCCCATACATACACATACACACACCCCACATACACACACATACACACACACCACACATACACACACATACACACACACCACACATACACACACATACACACACACCACACATACACACACATACACACACACCACACATACACACACATACACACACACCCCATACATACACATACACACACACCCCACACATACAGACACCCCACATACACACACATACACACACCCCACATACACACACCACACATACATACACATACACACACCCCACATACATACACAAGCACACACACCCCACATGCACACACCCCACATACATACACATACACACACACCACACATACATACACATACACACACCCCACACATATACACACACCACACATACATACACAAGCACAGACCACACCACTCATACATACGCCACATGCGCACATACACCACATAAACATACACACACCACACATATACACCACACACACAACACCCATACATATGCCACATGTGCACACACACAACACACCATACATACACATAACACACACACCACTCATACATATACCACAGGCACACACACCACCCACACTCTACTCATACATACACCATACACACAACACACCACTCATACATACACCACATACACACACAACACACCATACATACACACCATACACACCATAAATAAAAATGTAATAAAATATTTGAAAATATATAGAAACCATCTGTTCTTTATAGTAATGAATGTGTTCTGTTCACATAACCCAAGGATAGTCATCTTTTGGAGAAGAACCAATCAGCTCTGCTTTACATCCGCTCTCCCCAAAGGATGGGTTTGAGGTTGGTTGAGTTCTATAGACTTGCAGTAGAGGGATTGTCCCCAAATCTCGCTAGAATTCATCTCCCCCTGAGCGTCACTGACATTTTGTCTGCATGCGGTATGAGATTTCTACGATGCAGAATAAATTACCACAATGCGCAGTTTAAACCCACACATTTGTCACCCCGTGTTCCTGCGGCGCAGGGCCTCACACGCTGCTGTCAGGGAGTCAGTGGGCATGGGGCAGAGTTCCGTGCTTGCCGCTGTGTGGTTGGGGCTCTAGTCCTATGCTGGATGCTGTCGGAGGGAGTCGCAGGTGTTGGCCACCTCTCTATGCTGCCCACAGCTCCTGCTCCAGAGCCTTCCACGCTCTGCCTGTTATTCTGTCAAGCCGGTAAGGGGAGTCTCCTCCGATCAGCTAACTGGGAGTCATACAATGCAGCCCCTCAAGTCAGTGACAAGCCATCACCTCTGTCACATTCCATGTAGTCTGTGGAAGCAGGTTCAGGCCTCGCCAACACCCGGGGAGACAACTGTGCCAAGACAGGACACCCGGAGGTGGAAACCACCAGCGACACTCTAAGATCTGTGGCACCATTTGCCGTTGGACAATAACAGACAGAACACTCGGTTCCTTCTGGGACTGCAAGTAGTTGTCTGCCAGGCTGCACTTAGGAACCTGGGAGCTTCCAGAAGGCAGACGTTCTAATTCATTCACCCTCAACACCTAGCACCTCCTGAGCTGTGTGTTTACATCCCCCTTCATCATGTCCATGCAGCCCTGAGCCTCAGACACTGGCCCCCAAAGACAAACCCCTGTAGACGGGCTCCCCCGTCCTCTGACTCACAGCCGGCTGGTCCAGAGACGCACTGGAGAAGACTGAAGGGCAGGAGAGATGGACTGGGTATCCCCGCCTTCACTCCTGCTGCTCCTGGGTCTCGGTATGGAGGAACAGGCTTTCTGTTGGGTCCAGTTCTTGAGTCCTGAGGCACAGTTCCCTCCCTCACTCAGCAGGTATGACGTGTGTCCCTCTGCTGATGCTGGGGACGTCACCGCTCCACAACTGTGCCCATTTCCTTGTCCTCAGTCGTTTCGTCCAGCGTTCCTCAGCGTTGTTCTTCTGACATGTAAGGGTGTTCTGACGTGTAAGGGTGGTCTGACGTGTAAGGGTGTTCTGACATGTAAGGGTGTTCTGACATGTAAGGGTGTTTTGACATGTAAGGGTGTTCTGACATGTAGGGGTGTTCTGACATGTAGGGATGTTTTGACGTGTAAGGGTGTTCTGACGTGTAGGGGTGTTTTGCCTTCGTGCTTGTCTGTGTGCTGTGTATGTGCTGCATCCATAGAGGCCAGAAGAGGGTGTGGGACCTCTGGGACTGAAGTTCCACACTGTTGCTAGCCGCTGTGGGTGCTGAGAACCAAATGGGGTCCTCTGAGAGAGCAGTCAGGACCCTGACCACTGAGCCATCTCTCTAGATCCCTCAAGTAACATTTTTCAAGAGTAACATTTTGATTTGCTTAACTGGGAACCTAACCCAGGATCTCACGCTCCACAGGCCAGCTTCTTGACCACAGACCCATCTCTCTAGACCCCTCAGTTGTTTTTCAAGAGTAACATTTTGATTTAACAGGGAATTAAACCTAGGCTCTCACACCCACTGGGCCAGCTCTCAACCACTGAGTGGCCTCCCAGGGCTTTTGTTTCGAGACAAGGCCTAACTGAAGTGCCCAGGTCTTCACTTGTGTTTCTCCAGCATCTGCCCCACGAGTAGCTGGGAATGCAGGCCTGCACTGCCAGGCCAGGCTGCAGACTACCATTAGACAGGATCCTGAGCTCAAATACACTGCCAGTGAACGAGTGTGCAAATGTGTTGAAGTGGGAGCACACACAAGTGCAGCGGCGGAAAGGGGGTGTGGAGGGTGCAGGCATGCACGACCACAGGACAGGGAAGTGAGAGGCACTTGCGTAATTAAGAAAGGCAAGGACAGGATAAAAACCCTGCATGAAGGCGCCGTGCCGAGGTGCAGGGCTTTCAGCTCACTGGGCACCGTGCTGAGGTGCGTGGCTTACAGCTCACCGGGCAGGAGAAGGAAGGCAGAGCTGGGTTGCAGAAGACAGAGGGTTCCTCCAGGGTACTGGATGAGCTCACTCTGACCCCTTAGTGACACAACAGAATCCCGAGAGAACCGTTAATCCTGGGATTCATCAACCCCAACCCGGTGGGCCTGCAGGCAATTTCTGTAAAAGGTGTCCCTGGCAGCCGTGCTGCCAATGTGAGGCTCCAGGCGTGTAGGAGCGCTGACTGGCGGAGTTAAACTCTGCCTGAGAACCCTGCCCTGCACACTCTGGCGGGCACAGATGGCTCTGGCGGGATCTCCACCTCTAAAAGAAAGACCCAGTTTGCGCTGTGGTGGGAAGACTAACTTATTGAATAAATGATTAAGACCTCTAAATATACATAGACTGAACATAGCATTTATCTCTGCTGAGTCTACAAACCTCACCAAAACTGAAATACATGATTTTTTAAAACATAAGCCCCAAGAGATTAAGGCAGACAGCAGACAAGATGAGCATAGTGGTGTGTTCCTGTAGTCAGCATTCAGGAGAAGCTGAGGCAGGAGGATGGCCAGTTCCAGTCCGGTATGGGCCACAGCAAGATCCAGGTAGCCTGGACTACAAGAAGGGACCTCACCTCAAACAAACGCGGCAGACAGAAAGTTCTGGGGAAGGGGGTACTGGAAAGGGAGCCGGGAAAACGGTTACTTATTAGAGAGAAGAACATTGAAACTTCCATCTCCTCAATGAGGAAAAGACACCTGGACTAGCACAGGAGCTACAGACACAAACCTAATCTTGCCACAGAGGCCTAGGAGTGGAGTCTGGGGTGGAGGGTGTGAGAGTCATAATAAGATCGGCCAAAAGCTTGTGCAGAAGAAATGAGCTGCCCAGATGCTGTGTGTGAGTGTGTCTGTGGGTGTGAGTACATGTGTGTGTGTGTTGTTGTTGTCTTTTTTCTTTCTTTTTTGATATAGGGTCTTACCATGTAGCCCTGGTTGACCCAGAAGTTGATATCTGGACCAGGCTGCCCTTGAACTCGTAGAAATTAGTCCACCTCTGCCTCCTGAGTGCTGGGATTAAAGGTGTGCACCACCACCAGACACCCTCTATGGCTGATTCCACAGTCACTGAATTCTCAGAAGTGGTCTACACAGTCTCTCAGGCCACTGTGTGAGACTTAGTGGGCTCTGCCTTCACCCACCCCTCCATGACCATAGGCCCATAAGACTTGCAAGGCTTAGCTGGGTGATGGCAGCACACTTCTTTAATCCCAGCAGTCAGGAGGCAGAGGCAGGCGGATCTCTGTGAGTTCAAGACCAGCCTGGTCTACAGAGTGAGTTCCAGGATAGCTAAGGCTACACAGAGAAACCCTGTCTCAAAACAAACAAAAACGTGTGAGTCTAATATTTAGCTGTTCTGGACCATATGACAGAATAGGAATGGGACCTTTAACTCCCAGGAAAAGCCTTGAGTTAGAAACCCAGGGTAGTGATACATTCTTGTAATTCCAGCACTCAGGGGACAGTGGCAGGAAGATTGTGAGTTCACGGTTAGGGTTAAGGCCAGCCTACTCTACACAGCAAAACTCTTGTCTCAAAAAGCCAGAAACAATGAGCCAGGCAGTGGTGGCGCACGCCTTTACTCCCAGCCCTTGGGAGGCAGAAGCGGGCAGATCTCTGTGAGTTTGAGGCAGCCTAGCTTACAGAGTGAGTTCCATGACAGTCAGAACTACTACACAGAGAAACTGTCTCAAAAAACAAAACAACAAAAATCCAGAAACCATTAGGAATGTAGCTTAATTTGTAGTCCTTATCTAGCAGACATGAACCCCTGAGTAAACCAGGAGTGGGGGTGCATGTCTGTGATTCCGTTCCTTGGGAAGTGAGGCAGGAGGATCAGAAGTTCAAGGTCATCCCCAGCTACACAGCAAGTCTGGGGCCAGAATGGACTGTGTGAAATCCTGCCAGAACAAAAGGATCATCTTTACAGGAGTGGCTTACTAGAGAGTGGTTCATCTCCCGTGCTTGTTACAGGGGGTGAGATGGCCTCCTGGGAGCAGGAGCCGTATAGCCAGCAGGTGAGTCTTTTTAGTTTTGGAGCCCATGGGGACGCTGGAAAGCACCGACTGTCACTTGGGTCTGGGAGAAACACATCCTTGGGGTTCAGGGGGCTGAGACTAAAACCTTCCAGCCCTTCAGGTCCCCCTGGAATACACTTACCATGTAATAACCCTATCCACTTAGAGGCCAGGAAAAGGAGGGACAAAGTTTATTTCTTCCGAGAAGAAGCCCCCCTCTGCTGTCACGGCATTCCTGGCTAGCCCAGATATAACACTGCTCCTCCAGGAATGAATGGCATTTCCCTCTGGGCCCCAGGACCACAGGGTGAAGGTGCAGGGTGGGGACTTCCAGAGATGCCAAGGACCTAGGTGCGCCACAAGATCAGGTTTGCTGGAGGAACGTCAAAAGGTTTGCGGGTGTGGTCGGTCTCCCTGCGGTACAGGTAGCCACAGGTGGGCTTCTGCAGGGTGTAGAAGGGGTTCAGAGAGTTGGAATACTGGGAGGTGTAGAAGTTGAACCTGATATTTTCCGGGTTATGCCCCCGAGGATCCACCACTACTGGTACAAAGGCTGCCACCAGAGATTGTTCTCGGTCTCGTTTCCACGTCTGTGACAACGGTGGGGACAGTGGTGCCTTCACCTTTGTGCCTGATGATGTCTTTTGCCCATGGCTGGGGATTGAGGATTTTTGTGAGTCCTAAGAAGGGAAAATGAAGTTGAAAGTTGGCAGGCCTGAAAGCCGGGGAATTGGCTTTGATTTGCTAAAGCCAGGACAGGAAGGAGAACGGGCAGCTTGCGGAGTCCCCAGAGCAACCCTGGAACACAGTTCTGTTGGGCAAGATGTCAGAAGCTCTATATCAGAGGAAAGCCTTCAGTCCCCCTCCCCGGCCCTGCCCCTGCAGACTTCTGCCTAATCATCAGGCACCTGCCCGTTCAGAAGGCAGGAAACCTGGATGCTGGCTTCAAGGTCTCTTCCTCCTCCAGCCAATCATCACTCCTCCCCGTGCCTCTGGGGCAGTGCCTTCACCCTCTTTCTCCTGAAGGGTCACCCCAGCACCCTTTGACGTCATTTCTCCTTCAACCTTTTGCCTTTTCCATTGACTCCAGAATCTGCCTTCTGTATTAATAGATAGCTACGTAATCACCCAGCTGTTCTCCTAAAAGCACCTTTTGTGTCTTCCATCTGGAAAATAAACCCCAAAGCTTTCCAGCCTGGAATGCAAGATGTGTACTAGAGATGTGGTGTCAATTCCCGTCCTCTCCACCCACCCTGTGTACCGACACACGAGGGTACCTGTCACCCAGATGACACCTCATCTTTCCAGTACCTCGAATTAAGAGAACCCCATCAATGCAGCCCAGCACATGCTCTCTCGCTTCCTGTTGGTAGGAAGATCCCTTACCCGTGACATAGAAGCCTGGAAAACACTGTTTCTTTGCTCCAGACCAAAGCATTTAGAGTGCTGGGTAAACGCGGGTTCTAGTACAGGGCAGGCCGCCTTCCAAGCTGCTGGCCCAGTTCTGTTTTAGAACCCCTCATTGTTACCAAGGGTGTGTCCTTTCTGCCTGTGCCCACCTCCCCTTGGCCTCTGCTCTCGGTTGATGGGGTCCGCCCTCTTCTAGGAGCCCCCTGTTGCTGCGCAGACCACGCTGTACTGACGTTCATTTGGCCCTGTTACGCCTTCTTGCCTCTCCTGCGATGGAACTGCCTTGCTCCTTGAAATCCTGCAACAACTCCCGGGGACCAGGTGTCCATTTTATTTATTTACGTGTTTGTTTAGGGTTTGGTTTGGTTTTTGCTTTTTGAGTTGAGTTCTCATGTAGCCCAAGCTGGCCTCAAAGGCAATGGGGTAGCCCTCTCTCTACCTGTCTCTGCCTAACAAGCTCCTTTTCTCTTACGGGCTTTACAATCCAAAGCCCGGGCTGCCTGCAGGTGACCATCCACCAGAGTGCATCGGGGTACCTGAATTCTGTCTCTGGGCCCCGACTCCCAACCATTTTCTCTCTGCCCAGCCTCGGGGCTCAGAAAAGAAGCCCTGACAATGGAGTCAGGGAAGGCAGAGACCTCCTGCAGATGCCCATGCTCCAGTCAGGGTAGAGCTCTTTGCATCTGATTTACAAACTATTTTCCCAGGTAACATGACTGTACAAGGTCCCTGTCTCACTTTTTAAATTCTTCCTACCCTCCCCAGGCAGGGAGCTCTCTTGACTGCACGCGCTCTCTCCCGGGAATGTTGTCCCAAGCCTGTCACAGCCCCCACCCATCCTACGAGCACCGCACCGGGTCTTGGGGAGACCCCATGACCTCACTTAACCTTGTCTTCCATAGTCATTAGAGGAAGGATATTTTCTCTCATGTTCTTGAGTTTGACCAGAGAGAGGCCTCTCGCCCATCTGTGTGGGGTGTTGGGAACTACATGTTGGCAATGGGATCAGAGGCACAAATAGCCTAAGGAAACAGTCTTTGTTGTTCTTAATGTTGTCAGAACTGAAAAGTACCCCATCATGACTACGGCAGAGGACTGGCCAGTCCACCTGAGAAGGCGGCAACCCATCCCCCACTGAGGTAAGGCACTCACCAGCCATCTAAGTAGCCCGCCCCCCAAATCAGTGTCTCAGCAAGACCAAATCTGGACATGAGTCCTCTGTCTTCTCCTTGAGGAGCCACCTGAGTAAAATCACTTCTGAACCTCAGCATCTTGTCTCACGATTTAACTCTCCTGCTGCGTGGGATGAGCAGCCAGACCTGAATCTACTCACGTTCCCAAGATGCTATCCTGTTCTAGGAGGGACTAAGGTAGTACACACAATTTTAAAAGGTTGTAAACTGGGCCTGGAGAGGTGGCTCAGTGGTTAAGAGCACTTGCTGCTCTTCTAGGAGATCCAAGTTTTATTCCCGGGAGCTCCAGGTCACAGCCATCTGTAACTCCAGCTCCAGAGAATCCCATGACCTATGACGCCCTCTTCTGGCCTCCATAAGCTCCTACACACTCATGTCCACACATGGACACACACGCACAATCACACAATAGCACGATAAAAATAAACAACAACAAAAAGAAGTTGTAAACCGGGCTGGAGAGGTGGCTCAGTGATTAAGAGCACTGACTGCTCTTCCAGAGGTCCTGAGTTCAATTCCCAGCAAACACAAGGTGGCTCACGACCATCTGTAATAAGACCTGGTGCCCTCTCCTGCCCAGCAGGTATTCATGTAGGCAGAACACTGTATATACAATAAATAATTAAATAAATAAACCTTAAAAAAAAAGAAGTTGTAAACCTGGCACCGGGGGTGAGGAGGTGGGGGGTGGAGGGGGTGGGGGCATGCTGGTAATCTTAGCACTCAGAAGATGGACACAGGAAGATGAGGAAATCAAGTCATCCTCTCCTCTGCTAAACAGTGAGTCCAAAGTCCCAAGATATAGACTCTTCCTCAAAAAGCAAACCAAGAGAAGTCATCGCCCAGAGACTTCTGGAAGCACCTGGGACTTAGCATCTTCACCTTCTGGACCTGGACTAAGTTCAGGAGACTGGCACAAGACCACAGTGACAAGTGCTTCACGATGGTGTGGAGAGCTGACAAAGACCCCGCCTCAGGACGGATAATGTGTTTTGCTGACCGGATCAAGCATCTACTGTAGTGGTTGGAATAAAAATGGACCCACAGGCTCATGTGTTCAAACACTTGGTCCCCAGGTGGTGGAGCTGTTTGGGAAGGATTAGGAGGTGTGGCCTTGTTGGAGGAGGTGTGTCATTGGGGTGGGCTTTGATGTTTCAAAAATCCACCCCATTCTAGTTGGTTCTCTGCCTCATGGTTGTTGTCTTAACATGAAAGCTCTCAGCTACCACTCCAGTGTCAGTCTGCCTGCCTGTTGTCAAGCTTACCACCATGATTATTATGGACTACAATGCTCTGAGATGGTAAGCCCAATAAACTCACTCTTCTCCAAGTTTCCTCTGTCGTGGTGTGTCTTTACTGCAATAGAAAAGTAACTTAGACACCTACCAAGTACCATGCACTTGTCACTCACCTCTGCCAAAGTTCCCTACAGACAAGTGAGATGTTAACTCAGTTTTTCTGTTGCTGAAACAGAGGCTCATGAATATCTAGCTATCATCAGTTGAAGTTCACACAGTTTGTGACAAAGCACAGAGACTTTTCAGAAGTCACACAACTGACTTACACAGCCAGAATTCCAACACAGCCTTCACTCTCTGCCTCAGCCCAGGGCCTGGACCCACCTGCTCTGAACCCACCTGCTCTGACCCCACCTGCTCTGACCCCACCTGCCCTGACCCCCTGCTCTGAACCCACCTGCTCTGACCCCACCTGCTCTGACCCCACCTGCCCTGACCCCCCTGCTCTGACCCCACCTGCTGCAGACCCCACCTGCTGCAGATCCCACCTGCTCTGACCCCACCTGCTCTGACCCCACCTGCTCTGACCCCACCTGCCCTGACCCCCCTGCTCTGACCCCACCTGCTGCAGACCCCACCTGCTGCAGACCCCACCTGCTCTGACCCCCCCTGCCCTAACCCCCCTGCACTGACCCCACCTGCCCTGACCCCCCTGCCTTGACCCCCTGCACTGACCCCACCTGCTGCAGACCCCACCTGCCCTGACCCCCCTGCCCTAACCCCCCCTGCACTGACCCCACCTGCCCTGACCCCCCCTGCTCTGACCCCACCTGCCTTGATCCCCCCTGCTCTGACCCCTCCTGCTCTGACCCCACCTGCTCTGAACCCACCTGCTCTGACCCCACCTGCTGCAGATCCCACCTGCCCTGACCCCACCTGCTCTGACCCCACCTGCTGCAGACCCCACCTGCTCTGACCCCCCTGCCCTGACCCCCTGCCCTGACCCCCCTGCCCTGACCCCCCTGCCCTGACCCCCCTGCCCTGACCCCACCTGCTCTGAACCCACCTGCTCTGACCTCCCCTGCTGCAGACCCCACCTGCTCTGACCCCCCCTGCTCTGACCCCACCTGCTCTGGGCCCCAACCTGTAGGAGCCCTAGACACTGCTGTTGCTGCCACATGCAAGGGCCTTGCCCCATCCAGAGATTGGCCCTCACAGAAACTGGGGTAGAAAGGACTGTTCAGGAAAGGTAGAGAGAAAAAGAGAGGAAGGAAGAAAGAAAAAGAGAAAAGGGAAGGAGGTTGCTGGAGATGGCTTATCAGTTAGGAATGTTGGATGTTCTTCCAAAGGACCCACGGTTGGCTCCCAGCATCCATGTTGGGTGGCTCACAACTGCCCGTCACTCCAACTTCAGGGGACCCAGCACTGTCTTCTGGACTCTGTGAGCACCTGCTTACATGTGACACACAGGTATACACATAGGTAAGAAAACAAAAGGAAGTCGAGAGAGAGCAAGAACGCAAAGGAAAGGTGGGAGGAGGAGGAAGGAGGAAGAGAGATCACAGCCTAACCTTGTCCTGCCCCTCCCAGGGCCCAGCCAGGCAGGCTCTGAGTGACTGACTCAGTGGGCTGAGAGCACCCACTCCCTGCCCGGGCCCCAGCATGGCCAGCACTGATGGAGGGTGGGGCCTGGCTGCATATTTTCTAGGCTAGCATCTGGTTTCATTTAACAGCTCTTCCCTGTCATGCCCTTCTTACCTTGGGGGTGGGGGTGGTTAGAGAGAGGCCCCTCGGTGCTGGGGGCAGTCCCATACCCCACCAAGAATTTTTACTGCCAGGATCAGCAATGCCAAGGCTGAGGAGGCCTGGTTCAGAGCCTTGAGGGTGACACTTCAAAGGTGCCACATATACCTCCCGTTCTACAGAGTTCAGTAACTCTGAAGGGCAAGAAGGGGAGGACCATGGTCCCTGCCTTCCCTTTGGAACCCTCTTCCATTTCCAATCTGGGGCCTTGGAACCCTGCAGGAGCACAGAACCTCCCTCCCTCCGTGCCCCGAGCAGCCCCAGGGACTCGGGATGCACTTGACAGTTTGTCCCTTGCCTCAGGACTTCAAATGGGGTGGGGGTGGATTGAGAAGGTCCTCTGGGGCTGAGAGATGTTCCCTCCAGTGGATAAGAGCACTTGTGCAAACACAGGTCCGGAGTTCACATGCCAGGGGAAAGCCGGGGCAGCCACACATGCCCCTGTAGCCCCAGCACTGTGGAGGGAGAGTTAGGATCTGCTTGGCCACTTCCAGCCTAGCTCCAGGATCAGTGAGACCCTGTCTCAAGAGATTAAGGGGGAGTGTGATAGAGAAGGACACCGTACATGTTCCTCTAGCCTGTGTACACACAGGCATGCACATACGTGCACACACACACACACACACACACACACACACACACACTGAAGAAGAAGGAGAAAAGGCCTGCCTTTCTCCGTGGGTAAGCCCTCACATGGTATCAGGTTAGGTCTTCTGGGAAGGCACTATGCCCTAGCAAGTCCTCGGGCCCAGAGGTACATGGCCTGCTCTGGCCAAAGCCTGGGTATCACGGCTTGGAAAGTCAAAAACCTTTTTGAAATCTGCATTACTGATGACTGAACCCGGGGTCTTGGTTTTTCTAGGTGAGCACTCTAACCAGTGGAATATACCCTCAGATCCAGCCCAGGCCTAGATTCAGCTGTCAGCATCTCTGTTTCCGGTAGCCAGCCTTGTACCCTGATGAATGCAAATGGCATTGGGATGAGGCCTGAGGCCGCTGGGAGTCTCCCCAGGGCACCTGGTGTTTAGAATGTATCAGGGCTTTGCCGGTTGAAGGTTGAGCTCTGGCCTGTGTGGGCGCTTTGCTCAGGCGGATCTTTGAGCTTCTGCAAAAGCGGCGTAAGACAGTCATCAACCTCACCAGCTTGTGGTGGACGAGACAGGCAGTGCCACTGGAGAAATGCAGGGTGCACGCTGATTAGATTAACCTTACGGAGTGACACACTGCCCGGAGTATGCTGCCTGACCCACCCCAGTGCAGAAGGGCTCCAGAGACAGCTGGGAAGTCCTTACAAGACTGGGTAGTCCCCAATCTGGAGCTAGCTACCCGTACAATGGTGGTACTCCTCCACTGACTGCATATAATCCCTGAGTTTGCTATAACACTCTGTACTCGCTTCCTTGTAAAGTAAGAAGAAACTCTAGGGGCCAGTGAGACGGTTCAGTAGATAAAGGTGTTCGTGGCTGAGCTGACAACCTGAGTTTCATCTCCAGGACCCAAGCGGTAGAAGGAGAGAAGCAGCTTCTGCAAATGTCTCTGACTTCCGTATGTGTGCTGTGGTATGCACACAGAGACACGCACAGAGGCACAGACACACACACAGACACACACACACAGAGACACGCACAGAGGCATAGACACACACACAGACACACACACACAGAGACACACACAGAGGCATAGACACACACACACAGAGGCACAGATACACCACACTCAGACACACACAGAAGCACAGATACACCATACTCAAATACTCAGACACACAGAGAGGCATGCGCGCGCGCACACACACACACACACACACACACTGTACCTAGATTTAAGCACTAACATAAAAGATTCGTCTAGGCGATGCTAACTGAAAAGTCTGGAAGGCACACTGCAGAAGCCAAGTGTAAAGGAATCAGAGGGACTGGATGGTAGCATTCCCCTCTGCCCCCTACAAAAGACAACAGAGGCCCCCAGGAGGGGAACAGGTTAGTCAGTGACCCTGTAAGCCAAGCTCCAGCCCCAGAGACACACGTGACCCTGGATGGGACCATTCCCGCCCTTCACTCTATTTCAATTGCTCGTGACCTTGGACCGCCCAGCCCCAGTCCCTGATGGCATCTCACTTTCAGCATCCTCAAGCAGGGCCTTCCTTGATGGTGGGATGGGACTTCTCGTGGCCGGGGCTCCAGAGGCACCCAGGGACCCTTGGGAGGGCACTGAGGGCACCAAGGTGAAGGGCCCTTGTGTGGACTTGGGGCATTGTGACGCCACCTTACAGCATAAACTCCTCTATCTTCCCAAGGAGACATAGGCACAGGAGAGAGCTTTGACACTCTCTCCTCTTCCCATGTATCCTTAGAACTCTCACAGAGGGAACAGTGGGGTAAGTCAGTCCTGCGCTCCATCAGGTCCCAGTGTGTCACAGAAGTCATTGGCAGAGAGGAAAGAGACCCCCCTCTCCCCTCGTCTCATTCTTTTGGCTACTAGTTTCGAAGATTTTTTATTTTATGTGTATGGGTATTTTGCCTGCGTGTGTGTATGTGTACCACATGCATGCCTGGTGCTCACGGAGGCCAGAAGAGGGCAGCACCCCTGGAACCGGAGATAGAGTGGTTACAAGTCACCGTGTGGGTGCTGGGAACTGAGCACTGTCAGCGGGTACTGCTGACCGCCCAGCACCTTTCCTGCCCTGAACGCTGCCGTTCAGCGTCAGGCTCCCATCTAGCCCATGCTGCCTTCAAACAAGCCACACAGCAGACCTCGCTCCTCAAGCCCTTGATTCCCTGCCTTCTGAGAGCTGGTCTCTCTCATCTCACCGTCCACACACCTTCTAAATTACAGGGGTGGAAGGCAAGGGATGTGTCAGCAGGAAAGGGGCCGGGAGGTGAGATGAAGTGTTGCTGGGGAGCTGGGGAGTGGACCAGCCCCGCCTTCTCGAGCCTTCTCCGCCCATCTCCGCCCCATCGCCTCCCCGTGTCCTTTCCTCTCTATTCTATAGGCATGTCCTTAAGTGCGTCCTGCTCTGTCCTCGGAAACTCTATAGATT
>NW_024429202.1:6171389-6491389 GCF_017639785.1 Mesocricetus auratus | reverse complement strand
GAAGTTTCCAGAAGGTGAGGGCTGTGGTCCCTCCTCCATGGTGCTCAGCAGGACTCTGGACTGAGCACAGGAAGAGCCACCATCCACCCCGACCCTTGCCTCCCTGCCGTCAGCTGCAGGTGGCTGAAAGTGTCTCTGCTCTAACAGCCCTGGTTCTGGGCATCTTCTCTGCCCTTCCTTGCCTGCTCTGAGGCTTAATCTCTCTGCTGTCTGCTGGTTTTCCTTTGATGTGCCTTAAGTACAGAGGGCTGAGTTGTCCATACTCCTTTGCGGCACATGATGACTCCAGGTCCACGCCGTATTAATCTTGCGCCCTTATCTCCCTTCTCCAACAGCATCCCTGACCCTGCCAGTCAGCCGGAGGCAACCATTAATGAATATCTTCTTGCTCGTGTGTTCTTGCAAGACTGTTGTTTGGTGTACAGGCAGTTTTCATTTGCATAATTGGCATTGTGTGTTTTAGATTTCATTCTGTTGTTTGCTTTAGAGCTCTGATTTCTTTTGAAGATTTTCATCCCTCCCTCTGATCCAGCTGTTGGACGAGCATCTAGCTGCTCACTTCTGAGTCCTGCGTGGACAGTGTCCACATGTTCCCTCTGATTTCAGGATGGACCCCGTGTGCCTGCTCTCCACACCACAAGCAACACTGCAATGACACTGTACAAGCTCCTTCCAAACTCCCCTCAATTGTTGTGGGGTTTTTTGGGGGAGGTTGGTTTTTTGAGACAGGGTTTCTCTGGATAGTCCTGACTGTCCTGGAACTCACTCTGTAGACCAGGCTGGCCTCAAACTCATAGACATCCACCTGCCTCTGCCTTCTGAGTGCTGGGATTAAAGACGTGTACCACCACCACCCAACCCCTCAACTGTTTTTTTAATCACACGTGTGTGCGCACGCGCGCTCGGAGGTCAGGTCAGAGAACAGCTGTGGGAATTACTTCTCTCCCTCCTCCATGGTGGTACCAGAGACCAAATTCAAGCATCAGGCTTGGCTGCAAGTGTCTTTACCAGCTGAGCCATCTTGCAGTCCCCTCTCTATTTCTGAGGCAAGATCTTGGTATATTGCCAAGGGTGGCCTGGAGCACCTGTACTCAAGTAATCCTTCTGCCTCAGTTCCAGAGTAACTAGGACTACAGACTTCATCAACAGTCAAAGCCTGGGCCTCAACACGTTCAACTGCTGAGCTATAGCCACACTCTCTTTAAAAAAAGAAATCTGAGTTTCATTGTAGCTGAGGGTAGCCTTGAACTCCCCATATTACAAAGGTTGGCCTTGAATTCCTGGATCAACCTTCCTCTGCCTCCCAAGAGCTGGGATTGCAGGCATGTGCCTCCTCTCCCGGCCTGACTTTCTGTTTTGAGATAGGGTCTCTCGAAGTTGTGTTGTGGGATATTTGCACACTATGTGAAGCTGTTTTGCCGTGATAAAAATCTGCGCCGGGCATTGGTGGCACACGCCTTTAATCCCAGCACTCAGGAGGCAGAGTCAGGCAGATCTCTGTGAGTTTGAGGCCAGCCTGGCCTACAGAGTGAGTTCCAGGTCAGGCTCCAAAACAATACAGAGAAACCCTGTCTCAAGAAAGAAAAAGAAAGCTGAATAGCCATTAGCTAGGCAGGTGTGTACAGCCAGACTTCCAAGCACGTAGAGCTCTGGGAAGAAGGTGCCAGACGCCGAGGAAGCAACATGAGCAGTGTAGAGATGAGGTAACAGGACAGGATGTAGATTAAAACACATGGGTTAGCCTGAGTCCTAAGACCTAGCGGGACAAGCCTAAGCTGAGGCCAGCCTCTCACAATTAATAATTAATAAGTCTCTGTGTCCTTATTTGTGGGCTGGCTGGCACCACAGAGAAGGACTCACTACCAAGTTGCCCAGGGTGACCTTGAACTCGTTCTGTAGCTCGAGCGACCTTTGGTTTTTGATCGGTCTGCCTCAGTCTCTTGAGTATCTGCAATTACAGGCCTGCACTACCAGGCACAGCTCTAGTTTCTGAAGTGCACACATACACACACGCTCTTTCGGATTGTAGGTATGTCTCCCTGGCCTTCAAGGTGACCTTGTGGGTGCCGGCTCCAGCCTGCTTGCTGGAATTTTCCTTCTTAGGTTGCTGTTGAATCTACACTGTTCTCTTGCAGGCTCTTTCCATCATTTTTATTCTGTGTCCAAGGTTAGTGCAGGGGACAGGGCAGGGGCTCCTGGACTGGGTACCTGCTGGAGCCTTAACCTGCCTTCTCCCTGAGTCTGCGACACTCCAAATACTTATGCCTTGCTTTCCACAGGAACCAAACAAGGCTAGGAGAGGTGACTGCGTGGCCAGGTCACAGTCCTATAGCAGATTCAAACCTAGTCTGTACCAAAAAGTCTTCCCGGGGAGTTACAACCCCACCCAAACAGCTCACAGGGAAAGGAAACTCCAGGAGCTAGAGCTTTGCTTCATCAGTTAGGAGTGTTTGCTGCCCGTCCAGAGGGTCCAAGTTAGGTTCCAGCACCCACACTGAGCAGATCACAACACCTGTGCTTCAGGGGGATCCGACGCCCTTCTCTGGAAGACCAAATAGATTGAAGCCCTCCCCCACACACACACTGCACTCCTTCCCCAAAGGCCTCCAGGAACTGATCTAAGATGTCCTCTGCCTGGGAATAAGATGCTGGGCTACAGCCAGGCTCATCTGGACATCGGTGGTGACCCAGAGCTAGCGGCAGAGACCAGGGGCAGAATGGAGGTGTGCTGAGGACTCCCCCAGGCTCCCCCTTCAGAGAGACCACAGGCTTTCCAAAGGTGGGATGGAATTTCTGGATAGACTGTAACTTCCTGGGCCAGACCCCACCCCACATTCCAGAGCTGGCCATGTTAAAGGTTGCTGAGTAATGATTGAGCAGAGATTAATTACAGATAGGTTTTTTTTTTTTTTGTCTGTGTTGAGGGGGTTGCCTGCTATCTGGCTGTTTCTTTTACTGGAGGAACAGGTATGTGGTAGGGTTATTAGTTGACTAAGTCCAGGCAGGACAGAGAATTAGGCTCCTGGTCCCTCCCTCTCCTCCTCATGTAGCCAAGGATGACCTAGAATTCCTCCTGCTTCAACCTCTCAAGTGTTAGAATACAAGCATTCACCAGCCTGTTTTAGGTGATGCTGGGGTTAAACCAGGGCCTTGTACAAGCCAAGCAAACACTCTACCTTCCAGGCCACAGCCTCAGCACCAAATCAGGCCCTGACTCTGCCGAGGGAAACTGTTTCCAAAGACCAAAGGTGTTGACAAAATCAAACTGGAAGTTGGGGATGGGTTCTCCACGTTGATCTTCTGTAGACCAGAAAGCTGTGGAGGGAGACTAGAGAGTCCCCAGACCTCAGCCTCAAACATCTCTGGTATTCACAGGTCACAGAGGCCTCCACTGTCCTCTATTCCCGGCCAAGAGGCACCCATAGGCAAAGGAACAAAGATTTAAGGGTGTCCCGCGTGTGCCAGGCCCTGGGCTGTGTGCTCTCCACTTACAGACTCCTTAACAACCTTATCATAGCCCCTGCCCTTCCTCTGGGTCACCAGCTGAAGAAACTGACTCAGCATATTTACCTTCGGATGCCTGTCATGCTCAAGCCCATTGTTGAAGTCATCCCGCAGCCCAGCAATTAAGCCCTTTCTGTTTGCAGTGTGAGCTCACAAGTCTCCAGCTGACCAGTTGACTGACTAATTAGTTAAGTGGCTTCCTGCAGCCCCTCCTCCCCTTCTCCCCAATCACCTTTCCTTGAGCTATTAGGATAGACACCCTTAATACATAGCTGGTAGAGACAGGTGTCGACTGATGGCATGACAGAGCGTTTGCAGGCATGCCTGAGGGCCTGGGCTAGATTCCCTGGCACCATCAAAACAAACTAACCCTACGTTTCCAGTCTCCCTTGCCTGCTCAGGGTCCTGTGGGGCATTCTGATGGCCGCTGGCTCTCAGCTACCACCTTTCAAACATTAATGGACATCCTGTTTCACAGATGAATCAACTAAGCCGGGAGAGGTTGCCCACATTTTCAGTAAGATGCCTCTGGGTAATGTCAGTGAAGATGGCTCAGCAGATAAAGGCGCTTGCTGCTAAGCCTTCAGACCCGAGTTTCATCCCCAGGACCCACAGGGTAGGAGGAAAGGGCCACTTCCTGCAAGTTGTCCTCTGAGCCCACACATGTCCTGTGGCATGCTCATACCGTAGCCACCACCCCTCCCCCAAATAAATAAAATTAATTTTAAAATAAAAACTGGAGAATTGTTCTTCCACAGGACCTGGACTTGGTTCCCAACACCCACATGGTAGCTAACAACCACCCTCTTGTGACCTCTAAGGGAACTGGGCACACACATGGTACACACACACACACACACACACACACACACACAGGCAAAACACTTATACACATAAGCAAATAAATCTAAAATGAATAAGTAAACAAAAGAGACCCCATAGTCCATGACTGCACTGGGCCCTCCTAGACCAAGTTCTCCACTTGCGTTTGTTTGTTTCTAATTTACTGAAGCTGGGTGTCCTGTAGCCCAGGCTGGCCTTAAGCTTGCTATCTGGCCAAGGATGGCTTTGAACACCTAATCAAGCGCTTTGTGAGATTAACAATGTGCAATACCACACTGGCTTTGCTTTAATTTTAATTTCTGAGACAGGGTCACACTATGTAGCTGGCCTGAAACTCACTATGTAGACCAGGATGGCTTGGAACTCACAGAGATCCTCCTGATTTCACCTCTACCCCCTGAGAGCCAGGATTAAAGGAGTGTGCCGCCCGGTCCAGCTGTTTCTAATTCTAAAACAGGAAATGTATTTACATGATTTAAACTCTCTGGAAAGACTCTCCCTCCCATTTGCCTCCTCTCTCAGTAAACACTTTTACTAGATTTTAATTTATGTTTTCAAAGTTTCTCTGTGTGCCAACAAAAGCAAACAAGACCATACTTACCCGTTCCTCTCCCCTTTCACAAACAGCAGGACACAGCTGCACAGGGCTGCTTAAGACCTCATCACTGCGGCTCGGAGATGCCTGGGTAGAGTCAGCACTTGCTCATCTCACTCCTTCCCCTCAGACGGTGTTTTACTGCGTTGCCCCTGCTGGTCTTTAACTCCTGAGCTCAAGTGTTCCTCTCTGCTTAGCCTCCTGAGTGACGGGGACCACAGGATGCATCACTGTCTCCAGAGAGTGGCATTACGATCCCATCGTGTTGATATGCCATAATTTATTCAACCAGCTGTCTTCTGGTGGACATTTGGTTGTTTCTGATTTTTCCAGCATCTTTCTTATTCTAATTTTTTTTTTTTTGGTTTTTCGAGACAGGGTTTCTCTGTGGCTTTGGAGGCTGTCCTGGAACTCGCTCTGTAGACCAGGCTGGCCTCGAACTCACAGAGATCCGCCTGCCTCTGCCTCCCGAGTGCTGGGATTAAAGGCGTGTGCCACCAATGCCTGGCTTCTTATTCTAATTTTTAAATAAATTTTTCATTTATTTTTGGGAATTTTATACATGTATACACTGTATTTTAATCATACCCACTCCTTTTTTTCCATTTTAATATTGGTACAGTATATGTATGTGTGTATATGTGTGTGCATGTGTATGTGCTTCTGTGTGTGTGTGTGTGTGTGTGTGTGTGCATGCTTTGGTACATGCATGTAGAGTTCAGAGACTAACTTTAAATATCTAATCCTTCTCCACTTTGATTTTGAGACACTGAACCTAGAACTTGCTATTTCAGTTAGAGTGGCTGAGTAAGTGTGGTGGTGTTACACATGATTGGAGCTATGGATGGTGACTCTGCCAGGTCTCATGCTAGGTCTAAGAGCCCAGAAGCAACCAGAGCAAGAGAGACCTCATGTCTCATAGACCTTCAAGAACGAAGCCTCTTTCGTGTGCCTAAGTGTCTAGAGCACTTGGGTGGGCCATGGTGATGTCCAAGATCTACTGGGGATCCTGTGTCCTCTCCATTAGGACAGTAGCGGAAACCACCGTGTGAGGACAAAAGGTAAAGGGTTGGAACCCTTCAAGATGGCTCAGTAGATAAGCGTGCCCGCTCTCAAGCCGGGATCTAAACTCAACCCCCTGCACCTACGTGGTGGAAGGAGATAGGTGACGGCTACAAGTTGTTCTCTGAGCTCCACGGGCACACTGCGCCATGCTCGTGCACACATGGCACACTGCGCCATGCTCATGCACACACGGCACACCATGCTCATGCACACACGGCACACTGCGCCATGCTCATGCACACACATGCACACACGGGCACACTGCGCCATGCTCATGCACACACGGCACACTGCTCATGCACACACGGCACACCATGCTCATGCACACACGGGCACACTGAGCCATGCTCATGCACACACGGGCACACGAATAAATAAACGTGGTTAAAAATTGCAAGGGGGTCAGTAGTTTGCTTCTTGCTTTTCAGGGGACCATACTGGTTCCCAGTACCCACATCTGGTGGTTCAGAACTGCCCTTCTCTCCAGCTCCGGGGGATCTGATGCCCTCTTCTGGCTTTTGTGGGCATCCACACACAGGCTGTACACACAGACAAGCAAATAAAAATTCTAATTGAAAAAAGGGGAAAGGGATTTGGGTTATATAGCTTTGTGCACTGTCCTCACTGGTCTCTTGCCTGTCTCTGTGACATCTGTGTCTTCCTGCACAGGCCAATTCCGTTCTCCATTTTTAGAAACCTTCCTGGACTAGGCAGCTCCTGTTGACCTCTGCCCTTGTGAACTGCTCTGGTTAGCGACAGCTACTGCAGCCCTGTACTTAGTCACTCACAGGGGGCCACCTCCAGTCACAGAAGCCTGTCTTCCTGCTGAGATCTCAAGATCCTTTCGGGATAAAAAAGCCAAAACACGTCCTTACTCTCTCAGTGGCCACTTACCTACTCACTACGTGGCCTCTGAGAGGTCTTCCATGAGTCCTGTGTCAGGACGGCTGAGGTCACAGGTGGGTCTCTAACCACAGAAATATTTGAATGATACACGTTTTTTAAATTGTTTTTCTGAGCTAGGCATTGGTGGAGCACGCCTTTAATCCCAGCACTTGGGAGGCAGAGGCAGGCAGATCTCTGTGAGTTCGAGGCCAGCCTGGTCTACAGAGTGAGTTCCAGGACAGCCTCCAAAGTTATAGAGATACCCTGTCTCAAAATACCAAAAAAAAATATTATATTTATCAGTCAGATGCGGTGGTGCATGCTTTAACCCCAACACTGGGGAGGCTGAGGCGGGTGGGTCTCTGTGAGTTCGAGGCCAGCCTAGTCAACACTATGTGACTTCCAGGACGGTCAGGACTGCACAGAGACACTGGGGACTAAACCAGAACCTTGTGCTAAGCTGCATCCCTATCTTACTTATTATTTATTTTAATATTTTGAGAGAGTCTTGCTAAGTTGCCCAGGATAGACTTGAACCATCTACGAAACCCATACAGCTCTGAACTTGGTACCCTCTTGCTTCAGCCTTATGAGCAGCAGAGATTTCAAGGCTGATCCACCAGGCTGACTCCAGATATGGTTTTTAAGGTTTTATTTATGGGTCTGGAGAGCTGGCTCTGAGGTTAAAAGCACTTGTTCTCGCAGAGGACTTAGGTTCAGTTCCACCACCCACACAGTGATTCACAACCTTTGTAACTCCAATCCCAGCAGATCCCATGTCCTCCTCTGCCCTTCAAGGGCACCAGGCAAGCATGTGGCACACATGTATGCATGTAGATAAAACACTCACACTTGCCGGGCGGTGGTGGTGCACGCCTTTAATCCCAGCACTCCGGAGGCAGAGGCAGGCGGATCTCTGTGAGTTCGAGGCCGGGCTGGACCGACAGCCTCCAAAACAATACAGAGAAACCCCTGTCTCGTAAAACCAAAAAAAAAAAAAAAAAAAAAAAAACACACACTCATATAATAATAAAAAAATTTTTTTTGGTTTTTCAAGACAGGGTTTCTCTGTGGCTTTGGAGGCTGTCCTGGAACTCGCTCGGTAGTACAGGCTGGTCTCGAACTCACAGAGATCTGCCTACCTCTGCCTCCCGAGTGCTGGGATTAAAGGCGTGCGCCACCAACGCCCGGCCAATAATACAATTTTTAAAGATTTTATTTATGCCTGGCCTGCTGACACTCTGGAGGCAGAGACAGGTGGTTTTCTGTGAGCCCCAGGCCAGCCTGGGTATCTGCATAGCAAGTTCTAGGCCAGCCAGAGCTACACAGTAAGACCCTGCCACCAAAACATATTTTTAGATTTTATATGTAGGTTTTCGGCATGTATATATGTGTACCACATGTATACAGTGCACACTTAGGCCAGAAGGGGGCATCTGATCCCCTGTAACTTTAATTACAGAGCATTGTCCACTGCCATGGGGGTGCTGAGAACTGAACCTCGGTCCTCTGGAGGAGCAGCTCTTCGGAGTCTTCTCCAGAACCCCAAATTTGGTTTTTAAAAATTGCATTCACTGGTGGGCATGCAGTATGCCTTTAGTCCCAGTTCCCGAGAAGCAAAGGCAAGCAGTTGTCTATGACTGAAAGCCAGCTTAGTCTACACAGAAAGTTTCAGACCAGCCTGAAACTATCTCAAAATAATAATATAGGCCGGTGCCGGGCGGCAGTGGAGCATGCCTTTCCCAGCACTCAGGAGGCAAAGGCAGAGGCAGGTGGATCTCTGTGAGTTGGAGGCTAGCCTGGTCTACAAGATTTAGTTCCAGGACAGGCTCTAAAACAATACATAGAAACCCTGTCTCAAAAAACAAACAAACAAAAATAATAATACAGGCCAGGCATTGGTGGCGCAAGCCTTTAGTCCTAGCACTCAGGAGGCAGAGGCAGGCAAATCTCTGTGAGTTCAAGACCAGCCTGGTCTACAAGAGCTAGTTCTAGGACTGGCTCCAAAACCACAGAGAAATCCTGTCCCGAACCCCCCCCCCAAATAATAGTAATACAGGAAAAAAGAATCTGATGTCTACAAAATGCCAAAATTTCCAATACTATGTCATTGCATTGAGTGACTGCAGTGTGGTGACAAGATCAGACCAATGAGGTCACCAACATTCCAGCAGGCAGAACTAACGACACCCAATAGATCAAAAACTATGAGGATAGTTTCTTCCTGTGTTTGTTTGTTTGTTTTGTTTTTCGAGACAGGGTTTCTCTGTGGCTTTGGAGGCTGTCCTGGAACTAGCTAGCTCTATAGACCAGGCTGGCCTTGAACTCACAGAGATCCGCCTGCCTCTGCCTCCCGAGTGCTGGGATTAAAGGTGTGCGCCACCACAGCCCGGCTAGTACAGACATTTCTTAATGACAGCTGGCCTGTGACTTCCTGTGTAGATCAGGCTGGCCTCGAATTATGACTATCCTCCCGCCTGTGTCTCTCAAGTGCTATCGCTTGCTTACATCACCTTGTGGAGCCCTCCCTGCTCGCTACCTTTTTGCTGTTTTACAGTTATCGCTCGTACTCATCGAAGTCTCCTGCCCACACGTCAGAGGGGCCCACGGGACGCTTCAGCCCATGCTTAGCCAGGCAGGTCCCTTTTTTCTGGGACACAAGAACCATTTCTAAACTGCCCACCCCGACCTGCTCAGGAACAGCCCACAGAAGTAAGGAACTCGCCCCAGGCCTTTCCTGGCCCAGGGAAAAGGGGGTGGACTGGGCGGGCCGTGGGGAACCCGGGGCAGGGGGCGGCTCCTCTCCCAGGCAGGGCGTGGGCCGGGCGAGGTCCTCAGCCCAGCGCACCGTGCCAACAATGGGCTGTTGTGGAAGGAGGCAGGAATGTGGCCCGAGGAGTCAGGCGGCGGGGCGGGGCCGGGTCTCGGCGGCAGCCTCTTACCTGTCCAGGTAGCTCGCATTTCCAGGCGAGCGGCGGCGGCGGCGGCGGCGGCGGCGGCGCCCGCACCACCTGTCGCGGGGTGCGCGGGCGGGGAGCGCGGCTGGGGGCCATGGCCTGGTAGTGTCCCCTGGGGAGACGCTGCGGAGTTCAGTCAGGGGCAGGGCCCGGCGAGGGAGGCAAGGTCCTTCCCTCGGGGACGGAGAGGCCTGCAGCAGCATGAAGAAGAACCAGACGATGCAGGGCACCTTCAGCAAACTCTTCGGGAAGAAGCATACCAGCTCTGCCACCACGTCCCTCTACGCCACCAACCCGCCCTGGATTTTCACCCGAGAGACCCAGGAAGAGGGAACCCGGGGTTTTGGTAAGTGCACCCCTGGGGGGGCTGGAGGGGGACAGGGAGAACTCCCGATGGCGCCTCTTCCCGCCCGGCTCTGGCGTCACTTGGGCGCTGGGAAGGCGGGCAGGGGACACGTTGGAACCTGCGGACCGGCCAAGGAGATGCTGGGAAGGGGGAGGAGGCGCCGGCAGCCCGAGTCGGAGAGGTGCAGGGACCCCCTAAAGCGAGGCCGGCGAACCCCGCCGCCCTCACCGGCCATCCCGGTCCCCTTCCCAACCTCTGCTGGGGCGTCTGTCTGTCTGACTGTCGGCTATGTCTCGCACCTCACTGCATATCCGCGTTCTCTCTGAGTCAGAAGTGCTCCTGGGATCTAGGCATCTGTCTCACCCTTTCCGCTTCCTCTGCCCCGCAGAGTCTGCCTCAGGTGCACGGTATTTCGTTCTGTTTGGGTAAGAAAAGTCAGCAACGGAGCAAACCACTGCTAACAGGCTGCCAGCCGTTTGCAACACCGAATTAGTTTTGTTTGGTTTGTGTTTAGTTTGGGGGGGGCGAGGTGGTCACAAACCGAGGTCCACTTAGGTCTGGGTTGTCTATAGTCTCGGATTAAAGAGTCAGAGGCGGGACCGTGGGGAGCAGGGAGCCCTTGAGTCAAGAGAGGTTGTTCTTTGCAAACTTCTGGAAACAAATTGGCCCTGCCCCAGGTCTGGCTATGGGTCACCTTATCTCTCCTTGATCTACGGTTTGTATACTCTTAACTGAGTAGAGCCCAGGGAAATGGGGACAACAATTCACTTCTTGGTTTTTTTGATCCACGATTCTGGGGTCTGCAGGAAAGACAAGGGTGTGTCACCCATCACTCTCCTAGTTTACCTGCCTTCTTCATCTCCTTTATGGCCACTGAGCTGGGCCACAGAGGACATTACAACCTCCACTGGTGCTATAGGTTCTTTGACACGTTGGCGATGAGGGAACAAGATAACGAAATGTCACCTCTTGCAGGGCAGTGGTGGCGCACGCCTTTAATCCCAGCACTGGGGAGGCAGAGGCAGGCGGATCTCTGTGAGTTCAAGGCCAGCCTGGTCTACAGAGAGAGTTCCAGGACAACCAGGGCCACACAGATAAATAAGTAAATAAATAAGAGTAAAATGTCACCTCTGCCTGACCTGAAGTCCTCTTATCAGCAGGCAAACACAACTAGCAGCCTGCCCACCTTCCCTCTGGGGGCCTCTGCTGTAAGACAGTCTTTAGGTACCTGAGGAAGAGAGAACCAATGCCTCTCAGGGGACCTCAGAGTCGGGGTGGGGGTGCTCTGGGCAGAGCATAGGCTGCAGCAAAAGGAAAGCCAGCAGAACAAAGTGGGGGTGTGTCCTAGACACCCTTGTAGGCAAGCGTACTCCAAGAGTACTCTGTGAGGCCCCAACACCTTGGCTGAATGAAGACATCAACAGCAAACTGTCACCCACCCTTCCCTAAGTGCAAGCTCTCCTAAAATGTTGGTTGACTCACTGAGTTTTTGTCTAGTGTAAGATACTATTATTGAGCCGAGTTTTGGTGGCGCACACCTTTAATCCCGGCACTCAGGAGGCAGAGGCAGGTGGATCTCTGTGAGTTAGAGATCAGCCTGGTCTACAAGAGCTAGTTCCAGGACAGCCTCCAAAGCCAGAGAAACCCTGTCTTGGGGGAAAAAAAAAACCCAACAAAAAGATACTATAATTGGCTTTCCAGATGAGGATACCAAGGACTAGGGAAGTTACAGAATTTGTTGAAGATCACAATGTTTAAATGATAGAACTGCAGTTGTCCCCAAGGGTACGAACAGATGCTTTTCAGTAGACTCCAAACGTGTAGAGCTGTCACAACTAAGCAAGTCTGAGAATTTCCAGTACCCCAGAGTCTTGCTGTTGAGAGAGCAAACATCTGAACCTGGTAGAGCTGGTACTGTCAGCAAGGTTGCAGACTTCACTCTGGACAGAAGGGATCTCGGGCTGAATTGCACTGGAGGGTGTCTGCCTCAAGAGCCAGGTCCCAGTGCCTCTCCAAAGAAGTCTCAGAAGAACCTTCCCACATTCCCCCTCCCTGGATGACCAGACTGTTGCTAGGGATCAGTCCTGGAGAGGGGAGAGACAGGGTACCCTGTCAGCTCTTGCCAGCCTAGGCAGGGCAGGAATCTAGGGGACAGCTCCTCCCTGTCCCCAGGGCAGGGCAGGGCCTTCAGCTGACTCAGCTAGACTGTGTCTGCACTGGACTGGGGTTTCGGGGGACAGGCAGCACAAACCCAGTAGGCTGGCTCTCCTGCATTCTGGAGTGTTCCCTGGGGTGTTCACAGGCATGAGAACCCCTCCTCCTTGCTGCTGTTCTTGGGGTTGAGGAGGGAAGCACCTGGTGCAGGTGATTCTGGGATGGCTGGCAGCCTTGCCTGTCTATCAGTGATAGTGCTAACTCCCCGGCCTCGGTGCTTTCTCTTCAGTGGGTATGGTAGCGAGACTGCTTTTAAATCAGTGGTCCCCAACCTTCCTGGTGCTGCCACCCTATAATACAGTTCCTTGTGTTATGGTGACCCCCAGTTGTAAAATTATTTCGTTGCTACTTCATAACTGTAGTTTTGCTACTGTTATGAATTGTAATGTAAACACCTGGTATTCAACCCTCAAAGGGATTGAGAACCACTGGGTTAGGGGGACTGCCTGAGGTCATGTGTATGGCAACCTTGGAAAACAAAAATAAACTGGCCTAGCACACACCTTTAATCCCAGCACTCTGAGAGGCAGAGGCAGGTGGATCTCTCTAAATTTGAGGCCAGCCCGGTCTACAAAGCGAGATCCAGGACAACCAGAGCTGCTACAAAGAGAAACCCTGTCTCAAAAAACAAACAAACAAGGATACTGCTTCAGTGAGGAGATAGTAGCTGCAATAGTTGCTGCTTAGCCTTTCCAGAAAGTTCTCCAGCGGTTTCTAAATCACAGCATGTTATGCTCAGGTCACTGAAACTGTTTGTTGGTTTTGTCGAGATGGGGCCGCTGTATTGCCCAGGGTAGCCCTGAACTCCTGGACTCCATTGATCTTCCTGCCTCAGCCTCCTAATAGCTGGGGCCACACGCATGTGCCTGGCTCACTCCAACTCTGAACTTTGCCTGTCCCTGCCTACTTCATTTCCTTGTCCTTGGGTGCCTGTGCTCCAAAGGAAACGAAGAGGCCACCCCGAGGTTTCAGAGGGGTGGAGCATTCCAGGTCTAAAGGCCCCTGAGACTGTGGCATCTGCCTGGTTTTCAGTGTTGGGGGGCAGGGGGAGGATGAATGGGGGAAATCAGAAATCCATGTCCAGGTATGTGAAGGAATTGAGCCTGCCTGGCATGTGGCTACAGCCACGTCCCAGGTCCCGGTTTGTTTGCACAAGGGTAGGCTGGGTTCAGATAAAATGCAAACAGGCACGGGTGGTGATGGGTAAATTTTTCTAGACCGTGTATCTGGCGATTACAGCCCTACTGAATGCGATCACAATCCTAATTAAGCCTTCTGCCTCCCAAGCAGGAGCTTCAAAGGATGTGCGATTGTCTTTTAAGTCCTTGAGAAAACAGATTTAAATCTTCACAGATCTTTGTAGTCTCTTTTGATAAGAAACTGGGCCACTTGCAGCAGCCATGACCAAGCTGCCCAAGCTTGCTTTTGCTCAGGGGTTCCTGAACAAAAGCAAGCAGACCCCGGGGACTCCTGCCCGGTTCTACCAAAGAGCAAGGCCTGCCCTGCACAGCCACTCCAAGCACTCATCGGATGCAGGGTCCTCGGCTCGGAGCTGGGCTAGCATTCCCTACGTGCCTCCTTCCCAGGCTCTTTGTACCGGAGGCTCTGAGAATTCTTGGGATTTCCTTCCCCTGCTGAAGCGGAGCTGTTGACTTTCCCCCTGAAGACCCCTGCGGGGCATACAGCAGGCGGGAAATAAGCGTCTGGTGAACTGTGGCCGCCTCCTTATCAGCAGTCCCTGTGATGGCGGCTGGCTCTGGCATCCTTCTTCCTGAGGCCCTCTCCCCAGTCCCCACACACTTTGCATACCAGACCAAGCTAAAGGGTAGCAAGCCACGACCCTCCCGGAGCTGAGCACCTATGACCATCCAAGGCTGGGATATCCGGGCTTGTAGAGAGCTGACTTGTGCTCCGCTGGGGTGTGAAGGAGACTTCTGTCACCTTGTCAACACAGCCTGGAGATGCACCGTTAGAGATGGGATGTGGCTTCCCGGTCGAGCACACGCTTGCACATAGGCCCACCCCACACGCCAGACACACATGTGTGCTGTCTTTGTCTCTCTCCCCCTCACTGGAGCCCCTTAAGTACCTCTTTGTGCTAACTCCAGAAAGCGGCCCCTCCTTGACCCTGCAGACAGCTACAGCCCATAAGTTAATGATCAGAGAATCATAGAGGGTTTTTCTTCTAAGGTGACAGCGATAGGACACCAAGCCTAACTCATGTTAGGCAAATGCTCTACTGTGGATACCCCTAACCTGAGTGATAGCTTCATTACCAGTCCCCATCACCCGAGCTTGTAAAACCCATCTATTCTGTCAAGTGTCCTCGGTGCTCCCAGGGGCTGAGCTTCAGATTTGACAGGTTTGCGATGGGAGAGGTTCAGAGCTTAGGCCAGCGGCTGTCCCGGGCTGAGGCACAAACCTTCTCTAGAGACAAAAGGGCAGCCTTTGCTGGATCGGTGCCTTTCGGTCCCCACGCTAGACGGGCGTCCTTTGGGCTGCTCCCCGTTTTCGTCGCTCCTCCGATCTGTGCTCCCCTGCCCCGCCCCCCTTCCGTGTCCCCTCTGCCCTTGGACAAAGGCCTCTCTCTGGTGCTTAGGTCAGGCCTGCTAGGGCCTGCTGGGACGAACTGGCCTGTTCAGGTTCCTGTCATGTGAGCCTGCTAATTACCAAGGAAGGGCCTCATTAGTGACATTTGTGGGCTACATTCACATGGCCCCCCTGTTGCCGCCCTGAAGAGCAGGTGATCCTCCAGGTGGGAGACAGGAAGCCCCGGCCTTCCCACCCCACTGTATGGGCCCCCCTGTGTGTATGCCATGGGGCAGAAGTGGGGGGCATGTTTGGGGTACCAGGTTACTCTGGGTCAAAGCTGCAATCCCATTCCTCCTAAGACCCCGAAACCCAGTAGACCTATGGCCACTGCTGGGAAGGCCACCCGGGGCTCCTGGCAATTGGGGCTCTCTAGCACCTTTCTTACCCTCGATGGCTCCATTGCCATGAGCTTGGAATGCGTCCTCCAATGCAGGAGTCATTATCCCCACTTTACAGGTGGGGAAACTGAGCCTGAGAAAGTGTTGGAAGCTCATAGGTATTGTCTAGAGAAATTGAGCTGTGAACCTGGGGATACATACCTCCTAGCTCCTTTTGCCTCCCTGTGGACTGCACTGACCATGGAGACTCTCAAAGTCTGCATTCTTCCCCTGCAATGCCGGCTGTGACCAGAGGGAGCAGATTCTAGAGGCACGTTGCTTGCTGGCCCCTGAGTACTGGCCCCTCTCGCTCACCAGCTGTGGTACTGTGAGCAGATAACCTCCTCCAGGTTCTGGGCGAGGGAACCACAGAAGATGGCCTGTGGGGAAAGCCACTGCTCTGGGCTTGCATCCAGCCCTGAGAGCCCATGTGAAGGTGCACACAGGCTCACACAGGCAGAAGAGCATGCCACACTAACACATTCCAAAAAAAGTTTTTTTTGTTTTTTCGAGACAGGGTTTCTCTGTGGCTTTGGAGGCTGTCCTGGAACTCACTTGGTAGTCCAGGCTGGTCTCGAACTCACAGAGATCCGCCTGCCTCTGCCTCCCGAGTGCTGGGATTAAAGGCGTGCGCCACCAATGCCCAGCTCCAAAATGGTTTTTTACAAAGTATTTCCCCTACTGGGCACTCAGAGCTAAGAGGAGAGCGAGAGCCTGGGGTGTGGTGCCCTGTGGTTCTGGGTTAGCTCAGTGGTGGCAGAGTGGTTCCCTAGCAGACACAAGGCTCAGGCTCGGTTGCCTGTAGTGCAAGGTAAAGAATACCGCCTACACCAGGCAGGGCAGCTCCGGCCAGTGAGCTCTGGGCCAGCCTGGGCTACAGTAAGACCTTGCCTAAAGAAAAGAAGTGCCTGTGTCATAGTGTGTGCTTAACATGTACTAAATATCGGTAGCTTAATGTATATTAGTCATTTATTTACTTACTTATTGGTTAATTTTCTTGCTACTTTGGGCAGTTTAGGATTTGGAGAATATGAGCTAAGTTGCTGTCCCAGAATATCTCTAAGCCCATGGCCGTGGAGATCCATGGCCAGATTTGGACCTAGGGGATGAAACGCAGTTTGCTTTCAACCTGAGCGCTGTGGGAAGAGACATATAGAAGCTCCCATGGGCTCCTCCTCTTGGGCAGAGGGTAGGAAAAAAGGACTCAGAGTCTAAGCAGCTCATGGTGACTCCTCAGCTTCCCCAGGTAAAACACATGCATGCCCCACCCCAGGCCAGAGAACCAGACATGCCTGTTATGAAGGTATTGAGCCCCAGGCCGTGTGAGACGCCACGTGGCTTGCGCCGTAGGCTTGCCTGGGACCCTGTAAACCCTGGCACCACGGGGCCCTTGTGGCCCTGGTTCAGTCCCTTCTGTGGGCCTCAGTGTACCCGTGTGCCGGCAGCCCCGAGCTCACAGCCCACAGTGACCCTGGCAAGAAAGCAAGAGGCCACTCCCTCCTGATGACTCTTACCCAAGGGCACAGGACACGTGACCCATTCATCAGACCCTTAAACTCGTAGCAGGAGAAAAGGGGATCGTGATGATGGCGGTGACGCTGATGTGTGCTCATCATTTCTTTGGGCTTCCTTTTAAAATTGTGTTTCATTTAGTGGTGTGAGTGAGTGTGAGTGAGTGTGTGTGAGAGTGTGAGTATGTGTGTGAGGGTGTGTGTGTGTGTGAGTGTGCGCGTGTCCTCAGTGCAGTTGTGTGAAGCAAAGGACAGTTGCAGGAGTCAGTTCTCCTCCCTCCATGGGGGTGGCAGTGATCAGTGTCAGCGAGGGCTTTTACCTGCTGGCTGTCCTCCCAGCCCTCGGTTTGTCTGTGGTTCAGTTAAGACTCACTCCTTGCTCACAAGGCTGTCAGCTCCCAGGACATTCCTGAAGGCCCTCTCCTTCCCTCTGGAAGCTTCTCGCTCTGGGTACAGGTCCTTGCCCTTTCTGACCCCTGAGTCGCTCCTGCCTTCCCAGTGCCTTCCCAGACCCCTTCGGCGGGCAGACGGGCCTGGCTTTCTGACTGGGCTGTCGCTGCCTGTCAGGCCCTGTGGCCCAGCCCTCTTCACACCTTCCTTCCCTCTCCTCCCTCCTTGCCTCCCACCTGGCCTGAAGATGGGGCTGCTTTTCCGTGAGGCCCACTCCTGTGTTCCTGACTTGGTGATCGCAGAGCTCAGCTATTTTAAGAGGAAACTCCATGAGGGTGGGCTCCCGGCATTCTACCTGGTTCTGGTCCTTGACCTTGAGTCTGGGAAAAAAAGCAGTTTGACCCCGAGCTCTTGAAAGACCTGGCTATGGTGGCCGTACAGTCCTCCACGGATGCTGTCCCTTACTTGCAGGGACTGAGGCTTTTACCCTGGAGGAGGGCCAGGCCTCTCGGTCTAGACACTGCCCCGTCCTATTCACTAGCTTTGCCCTGCTTTCTTTTAAAATTATTTTTGCTGGCACTCAGGAGGCAGAGGCAGCTGGGTTTCTGTGAGTTCCAGGTCAGGGATATACAAGGAGTCTCTCTCACACTGTGTGCGTGTTTCCATGCACGTATGTATGTATGTATGTATGTATGTATGTATGTATGTATGTATGTGTGGGTCCTGGAGATCGAATGTAGGTCTTGAGCCTTAGCAGTAGGCAGTTTTACCCACTAAGCCATCTCACCAGCCCAAATCTTTATTTTGTTTTGGAGACAAGGTCTCAGTGTAGCCCAGGCTAGCCCAGAAGTCGCTGTGTAGTCTATGCTTGCCTTAAGCTCATAGCATTCCTCTTTTACTGGTCTCTCAAGCACCAATATTTGAGACTGTAAGACGGTGAGGATAGAGTGCCCACCCTCTTGGGTACATGTGGGGGTCAGGCTTGGAACCAGCTCTCTGTTCTGGCCATCTACGGTTTTCAGGGTCTGATTCTCCTCTGTTGTGCACCCTGGCCACAGTCTGTGTCCACCGTCTTCAGACAGGAGCCTGGCAACCCAGACTGCGGGATCATGTTCACTCAATGCTCCAGGCAGCACTGGGGACTGTGCCCCACAGCAACGGTGCACACCGAGGTGTCTGCTACTCGGGCACCTCTGGGAGGTGCAGGGTCTAGAATGTGCTCTGCCCCCTCCCACCGCTGAGGACCATTGCCGCATCCAAGACCTAGATTCTTCTGGAGGGCTTTGGATACCCGTGGAGGGATAGAGCACCAAGACTCTCCCTGCCAGCCTACTCTCTCTCTCTCTCTTTTTTTTTTAAAGATTTATTTATTTATCATGAATACAACATCCTGCCTCCATGGATGTCTACACATCAGAAGAGGGCACCAGATCTCATTATGGATGGTTGTGAGCCACCATGTGGTTGCTGGGAATTGAACTCAGGTTCTCTGGAAGAGCAGTCAGTGCTCTTAACCTCGGAGCCATCTCTCCAGCCCCCCCTCTCTTAAAGTTACATCTAAAGAATATTTATGTGTTGGGCCTGGCAAGATGACTCAGTGGTTAAGAGCACTGGCTGCCCTTCCAGAAGACCTGGGTTCAATTCTCGGCACCAACATGGCAGCTCACAACTGTCTGCACCTCCAGTTCCAGGGGACCCAACACCCTCACAGACATACATGCAGGAAAAACACTAATGTACATAAACTATTTTTAAAAATACTTGGCGTGCGTGCGTGCGTGCGTGCGTGCGTGTGTGTGTGTGTGTGTGTGTGTGTGTGTGTGCATGGAGATTAGAGCGTGCGTGCGTGCGCGCGCGCGCATGGAGATTAGAGGAGACTTTGCAAGAGTCGGCCCTTCCCCTCCACCATGTGGGCCCCCGGGGATTGAACTGAGGTCAGCAGGCTTAGGAAGCAACGCCCTTTGCCCGGTGAGCCACATCACCAGCCCAGCTCCGTCTGTTTTGAATAAATTGTTGGGTTTTCTTCCTGTTTCCTCCTAAAATGTGAGGAGAAAAGCAAACCCTGATTTTGCATGTAATAGGCAATGGGATTCTGGTTAATTGGGATTTATTTCTTTTGGACAGGGTATCACTTTGTAGACTTGGCTGTCCTGGAACTCTGCCTGCTTCTGCCTCCTGAGTGCTGGGATTAAAGGTGTGCGCCATTACAACAGGCTTTATTCATTTGGGATTCTGACCTGTTTCCTCTTTGGGATGGGGAGGAGAAGGCCCCTCATTTCCTGCAGTCTGTTAAGTAGGGCAATGGCCTTCTAGCTTATGGCCCATAAAGCAGGAGGCCTGGAGATGTGACTCTCAACCTGGGAGGAAAAGCTGAATTCTTATCATCGATGTCAAAGGTCATGAGGAAGATGCTTGAGAACAGGAACATTGCTTTTCACAGATCATGGCTGTAGATACAGCCCAGAGCAGGCTCCAGAGGAGCAGGAGGGTCCATTGTGTGTCATTGTCCCTTGGGGGAGGGAACCACATTTGTGCACTCCCTCTAAATACTGGCTACATCTATGCCTCAGAGCTGTTATATAAGGCTAGCACCATCATTTCCATTGTACAGATGGGAAAACTGAGACCCAGGGAGGTTAAACAACAGCCAACGGCATAGCTGTTTTTTTTGTTGTTGTTGTTGTTGTTTGTTTATGTCTTGTTTTTTAGCCCTTGAAACAAGACAGACACACGCTGGCTGTGGTCTGGGGCACTTGACCTAGAGAGGTAGGAGGGAGGGGGTGTTGGTCCAGGGGACAGCAGATAGGGTCCTCTGGTCTGCTTGTTATGGATTAGAAATGCAGACACTTGAGAGAAGCGGGGTTGTTTTCTTCTGTGAGAGATGAGCTCAGGCCTCGTAGCTCTTGGGCAGATGCTCTGTGGATGTGGAGGCTTAGAAGGGTGTCGTCGGGAGAGCGGTGGCTGCTGTGGGTCAGATGCCCCAGGAACACCAAGTGCCTTCCACAGCGACCTTAGAATCCCACCAGCACCCCCGTCCATGGGCTCCCACTGGGGTGTGGCTGAGTCAAAGCCGGCAACCCCAAGACCTGGTCTCCTCCCTGCACCCCCACTGGGCTCTGCAGGTGGCCGGTCACCTTCTGGGATTCCCCAGCTCACTGTCCCCCTCTCTGTCCTTTAGATGGGATCTATTATGGAGACAGTCGGTTCGACACTGTGAGCGAATCTGGAACAGCCACGCTGAAAGCCCGGCCGCGGGTCCGGCCCCTGCTGACCTTCCTTCCCTTGGTGAGTGCGCTCAGTGCCCGGGCCTGAGCTCCCGAGTCCACTCCGGGTGGGCACCTCGCCTGCCACAGATGCCGGCCTCACCCTGTCCGCCGGCTACCTTCCTGATGCCAACCCAGCGAGGCTGCTGTGAGGAGACAGGGTTGAGACTTAGGAAGCCTGGGACTGGGGAGAGATACCGGGTGGGCAACAACTCTGCCGGCCCCTGGATGCAGAGGGGACGTAGTTGGTACTGCTGCTGTCGCGCCCACTGTAGAAGATGCCACCTGTTAGAATGTCAGCCAGCCAGAGGCAGCCAGTGTGCTTACAAAGGGTAGTCAAGAAGGTCTTCCTGGAAGAGGTGGCACCTGCACCCCCTCATCGGACACACAGTAGGGACGCTTGAGAGAAGGGCCTTTGAGACATTTGTTTGTGTGTATAAAGCTACAGGAAACCGAGAACTTTCATCTTTTGTTCCAAGACAGGGTCTTGCTAGGCCTAGCTATCCAGAAACTTGCTATTTAGATCTTTAATGACTTACCTGACTCTGTCTCCCAGATGCTGGAATTACAATTTGCCCAGCAAAGCAAACACGTGCATATTGCATGTGTATATATGCATGTATGTGTACATATATATGAATGTATTTTTATTTGTATGGGAGTTTCTCCTTTATGTACCGTCTGCACACCAGAGGCCAGAGGAGGGTGTCAGAGCTCCTGGAGGTGGAGTTACAGGCACTGGTGGGTGGCCATGTGGATGCTGGGAATCAACCTGGTCCTCGGGAGAGCCGTGAGCCATCTCTGCAGGCCCAAAACAAGTAGCTTAAAGGCCACAGTTGGGATTTGCTCTTTGATGAGTAGAAGAACCCAGAGAACACTCAGGAATGCTGGCAAGATGGCTCAGTAGGCAGAGGTGCTTGCCGCCAAACCTGCCGGCTTAAACTTAAGCTCGATTCCCCAGAACCCGCATAGCGAAAGGAGAGAACCGATTCCTGCAAGCTGCCGTCTGGCCTCCACACTCGGGGCGCGATGTGTGCCGCCTCCCCACGCAAAACGACTAAGTGAGCGTAAAAAAGAACCGTGGATAAAGAGTTTGGTGCCGGGACAGTTGCTGGGTTCTCTGTGGCTGTTCAATCAAGCAAACTGCAGGTTTCACGTGGGGTTTTACATTTTCTAGCATCTCTATTAAAAGTAAAATGCCCCATGTGGCGGCTCATGACTGTAATCCCAGCACTTTCCGGTGGCGGCAGGATCATGAGTTCAGGGACAGCCTGGGCTCCAGGGGACCTCGTCTCAAAGGGCCAAGAAAAACGAAAACTAAAAAGAAATAAATGGCCATGGGTTCATTTCCCAGTGTTATGAAAACCCCTCAACTCCAACATTTGGGGCATGGAACCAGGTCATCCTTGGCTACATAGCAAATAAAGGCAAACCTGGGCTACATGTGTCTCAAATCACAACCAACAATAAATAATCCTGCTTTTCAAATCACTTATTTTCTGTTTAAAAGTGATCTCTGAGGCTGGGCTGTGTTGGCAAATGCTAGCATATGAGGCACCGGGTTCAGTCCCCAGCATTGCAGAGAACCAACCAAACAAACAAAAGCCCAGGGCTGTCTGAGCCACCTGTGACCACTGCACTTGGGAAGCAGAGGAAGAAAGTTGAGAAGTTAAAGGTCATCTTTATCTGTATAAGGAGTCTGAGGCTAGCCTGGGCTACATGAGACCTTGTGCCCCCAAATAAAACAACAACAAAAGCAGCCCACAGACAGACACAGAATTGTCACTGCAAACAAAAGAAAAAAAACCACAACAAGACAACAACAAAAACAGAGCTAGTTCCCGGACAGCCAAGGCTATACAAAGAAACCCTGTTTCAAAAAACCAAAAAGAAGGCGGTTGGTGGTTGCACATGCCTTTAGTCCCAGCACTTGGGAGGCCAAGGAAGGTGGATCTCTAGTAGTCAGACCAGCCAGGACTACAGAGTGAGATTCTGCCTCAAAACAAACAAACCAACCCATCAAGATTAATGCTAAAAGCCCAGCTGTGGTGGTGCACACCGTTAATCCCAGCACTGGGGAGGCAGAGGCAGGCGGATCTCTATGAGTTTGGGGCCAGCCTGGTCTACAGAGTGAGCTCCAGGACAGGATCCAAAGCTACATAGAGAAACCATGTATTGAAAAAACAAAACAACCCAAATCCTGGCCACATCCCTCCCTGAGACTTGTACAGCTGTGTGTGAGGGCTGCTGCAGCCGCAGATGATGACGTTGGCATCCTATTTCTAGAAGTGAGTTCCATTATGTGCCCTCACTGACCCATAGCACCGGTGGGGATGGAGGTGTGGAGACCGCTGACAACCTGCCCCTGGTCCTTCAGTCATTCCTGGCTTCTGTTGTCCTGGCCTCCCGGTCATGTCAAGACCATGACTACAGGTCAGTGAGACCCCTCCAGTCTCCTGATCTCCCACTCACTCTGGACCTTCGTGCTGTATTTCCTCCCCCACCGCACCCCTAGTTTGGGTAGACCCTAGAGAGGTCAGGACGAGTTGGGCTTGCAGGATTGCTCAGGCCTGTAGGTCCTCCTGGGAACTTGCCCTGGGAGCATTCTTTCTGGACAAAGCAGGAAAGCCGCACTATGGAGAACAGGAGAGAAGACACAAGTCAAGCCAACAGCTGAATTAGGTCCATGGGGACATCCTTTACAGAGCAGGGACTGAAGCACACGGGGACACTTACCATTCCTTCAGTGAGGAATGGGGAGTGGAACTGCCTGTCTGTCCCACCCATTCTGGTTGCCATTCCAGAGGTCATACATGTGAACAGAGGCACCCCCTTCCAGAGCACTCGACGCAAACCCCCATTTTACACCCCAAAGACTGTAGCCCTGAGACAGGATATGGCTTGCATGGCCTCAAAGCCAAGACCCAACCCTACAGTCAACACCCCTCAGACTACCCTAAACTTCCCTCCTCCATGCTGGTGACTCTTGTCTCCCCTCCAGGACCCCACACATCGCCCTGGTTTGGCCCCCTCGACCCCTGCCCTGTGGCCTCTTGGCTCCTGGACCCTTGAGGTCTTGATGAAATGGCTTCACAGGGTCTAAGATGGGTGAGTCTTAGCTCAGACTTCTCGGTCCCCACTGAAACCTGTCTCTGGTGTGCTTTAAGTTCAGACCCCTTGGCCTAATTGCAGCTCTGACCCTGTTTCAGGTTACGAGTCTGGAGTCGTTTCTAGCATCATCGCTGGCCACCTGCTCTGGGAGAAGAGCTGTTAAGCAGCTCATTTTCTCCTATCTGATCTCAGACCCCTTCCATAGCTCTGGGCTTTCTTCCAGAGCCCCAGGTGTCTGCGGGCTCACACACATGTACAGACTCCGGTCCCCAGCCCCGTGTTGGTGTGGGAGGGGCCCCGAGCCAGTGTCTGAGCCTGGCCCCTTCTGCCTGACAGAAGTTTCATAAAACCTCTGAGGACCCCAGCCCTTCCCACCTGCAGAAGGCACCACCCAGGCCAAGAGGCAAGAAAACAGGTGACAGGTCCAGCAAGGGTCTTTGAGCTCTGTCTGGGCCATCTTCCGAATGTCCGATCATCTTCAGTCCCTTTCGAGAGCCAGCCAGGGGACATGTTCAAAAAGAGGTTGCCCTCAGATGGCTTGACTCTAAGAAATTCTTTCTCAAGTGCCCATAACTAAAGGCCAAACGTGAAATGGACCCTTGGGTTCCTTGGTGACCAGGCTGGACCCTGGGATTGGTCATCAGGTACCTGTCCCTCTTGCCAGGTCACTTGTGGAGTGACAGAGGGCAAGGCCCTTATTCTCTCCAGGCCTCTGATTCCTTGCCCTTTGGTGGGGTTACTGTGAATGGTTCTGTAGGTGTCCCCAACTGTGACTTTCTGTGCTAAGTGATAGGAAGGGCATGGTAAACTCACACAGGCTCAGGTTGCTTCCTGGAGATCAACCTTCCTGAAGGAGGTCTGCTTTCTAGCCAGCAGGACACCCACCTCCTTCCTGGGGGCTGTGAGGAGCTGGTTTAGAGCCACCAGACAGCAGAAGTGGGTGGGCCTCAGCCATCACCAAGATGAGAACTTACTGCAGGCCTGGTGGTGCGTAACTGAGGTCCCAGCCGCTCAGGAGCTGGTGGGGGAGGGCTGAGAGTCGGAGATCAGTCTGGGCTACAGGTAGCAGGGCCTTGTTTCAAAACAAAGATAAGTAAGACCTGGGCTGTGCTTCAGTGACAGAACATGTGCCTGTGTGTACAGCACGCTGGCTTCTCTCCCTGGCGTGGGATGGGAGTAAGAAGAAACACAGACCTGGGCCTGTGAGAGAACTCAGTGCATCAGGCTCTTGCCGCCAAGCCTGACGGCTGGCCTGAGGTGGATCCCTGGGACCCACATGGCAGAAGGAGGCAGACGACTTTTCAGGGTCATCCTCTGACCTCTGAGTCATTTGTGTGCATGGCGCTTGCACACAAGGTAAATGCATGTGATAATAATGATGACAACAGTAATAAAAAAAATGCTGAAACCAAGGAAGGGAAGGTCTGCCTTGGACAAGAGCAGCAGGGGCCAGGCTTGGTGGCCCAGGCCTTTAATCCCAGCATTTGAGGCAGAAGTGGGGGATCTGAGTTCCAGGACAGCCAGGGATCCACAGAGAGACCGGGTCTCACAACAGACAGAGCAGGCCTCTGGGAGAACAATCCCTCCCTGCATCCTAGGAGAGATGGAGCTTATGCTTCCAAGAGCTAACCTGAGCGGCGGCCGATGGAAAGACTGCTTTCCTCTGGGGTGACCTCCCCACCCCATCTGATCCGGTCATCCCCAGGCTGATGCTTATGAGAAATTAGAAATTAAATGCCCATGTGGTAAATACGGGCAAACTGGCTGGACAGGTCTGGGGGTGCCCAGGTCGGTGAGAGCTTCCCGGGTTGCCCTACCCTCTGAGTCACACAGGCCTGACTTGCCAAGGGGAGGCCTCCCCGAGCTGCAGGAGAGACCTGTCTTCTGCAGGCCCCCTCCCTCCCGTCTTTGGGAACTCAGAGAAACAGCTGAAGGCAGCCTCAGCCCTACGGTAGAGCCCGCCCAGCCATTTTGGGAGCTCATTCCTAAACTCGAGGCCCAGAAAAGGCAGTGTGGGGTTGACCGACGCACGCAGGTGATGTGAATGGAAAGGCTGTGGGATGAGGTGTCAGAGGCCCGCAGTGAGAGTAAAGTCGGAGCTTAGGCCCCTTCCCCACCCACCTGACCCTGTTACTCACAGGAGCCCCAACACAAACCCCCAGAGCCATCTGCACCCTCACCCTATAAACAGCCGCCTCTCGGCTAGCCAAGGGCTCTGAGCACAGCGGCTGCCTGAGAAGGGCGACCAGGAAGAGAACAAGTTAAAAGTGGACTCAGGGGATTTAAGCAGACCTCTGTAGTCGGGTCTGGAAGACAATGGTGTGGACGTCAAGGACTTGCTCCTTTGGCCCTGCTTACTCCCTGGAGGGGAGGACTGGAGCTGGGCCCTAGGGCAGAGGCAAGGCAGCTCTGACACCAAGAGGTGAGGAAGCAAGAGTGTGGGGAGCACTAGATCACTTCAGACAAGGACTCACATCCCAGGCTAGCCTTGAATTCGTTAGGTCACCAGTGGCTACCCTGAACTTTTAGTAATTAAAGTTCCCTTCCTTCCTTCCTTCCTTCCTTCCTTCCTTCCTTCCTTCCTTCCTTCCTTCCTTCCTTCCTTCCTTCCTTCCTTCCTTCCTTCCTTCCCTCTTCTCCTGAAACAGACTCACTATGTTGCCCTGGCTGGCCTGGAACTCTCTGTGTAGACCAGACAGGCCTCAAACTCAGAGACCCTCCTGCCTCTGCTTCCTAGCGCTGAAATGAAAAGTGTTAGCCATTAATTTACATTTTTAAAATTACATTAATTTCTTTATTTCGTGTATGTGTGTATTCTCATGCCTTAGCGTGTGTGTGGAAGTCGAAGGGCGTGAGTGAGTTAGTTCTCAGCTCTGTCATGTGGGCCCTGGGGATTGAACTCAGGTCATCAGACTTTGTGGCAAGGATCTTTCCTTCTGAGTCATCAGCACAACCTTGAACTCCCGATCCTCCGGTCTCTGTCTGGAATGGTGGAATTACAGGCGTGCACAACCATGTCTGGTTTATTCATGCTGGGACTCAAACCCAGGGCTTACTGCATGCTAACTTGGTACGCCACACATTCTAACAAGCGAGACACATTCCAGGAAGCCATGGCTTCATGTGGCTAGGTAAACACGCTACCAAGTAAGGTGTTTCCGGCCCAACTGAGCTCATTTCTAAAAAAAAATGATTGCAGGGACACTAGAAGCTAGGGAGAACACGCAGCTGTCCCCAGGTCTACGCCACATCCGTCTTGGGCCTCCAGCACAGTCTGTGGCCATGTGACTTTCACCCTGGGTGGGCTTGGGAGAGGACCCAAGCTTGCCCGACTCTCATTCCGGAGTGGGGTGTTCTCCCTCCTCACCTCTCACAGTTCGATTCCCCATCTCCAGGGCACTGATGGGCAGGAGGAGGCTGGTGAGGAAGGCTCTCAGGATGCAATGCACAACTCTCCCACACCAAAGTTAGCCATGCATTTGCCTGCTGGCCCAGCCCCTAGGGATCTACCCTGGGCTGGCCTCTTAGGAATCCCAGGCATGAGGATGTGATGTGTTGCAGGGCAAGAGGAGGTCAGTGGGATGGGTAGAGCCATCAGAGCGGTGGGGCCGGCCTCCCTGAGCTCTCAGGCAGCGGGCGGTGAGCCACACACTCCACCAGGCAAAACTCCAGGGAGGGGAAGGGGCGTAACCACTTCCTTTTTTTCTTCCTCCCTAAAATGACAGCAAAGGGGCAGGAGAGGATGCCTGGAGACTTGTCCCTGACTGTAGGGAAACACCCACTTCCTCATTGCATGTGTATGGAGTCCAGGGCTGTGCCCTGGACAGAGCAGCTGGGTCTCCAGGCTCTTACTAACCCACAAAGAGGTTCTGTTGTTGTTGATTAACTCATTTTTTGAGGTTTACTTATATTTATTTTGTGGTATGAGTGTTTTGCCCACATACGTGTCTGTGTGCACTAGATCCCCTGGAACTGTAGTAACAGAATTCTGAGGCACCTCCTGTGTGGGGGTGCTGTGTGGGGGTGCTGGGAATCCAACCAGGTCCTCAGGAAAACAGTCCGTGCTCTTGACTGCTGAGTCATCTCTCCGGCCTCCCTCCGGGGAGAGGAGCCTAGCCACAGTATAACCTTCCTCTGGCCTGCTTTCTGGGGCCTACGGGTGTGCCCTCAGCCTCAGCAGTCCAACAAACCCAAGGTCTCTCCTCTTTACTAGGTACAGAAGGCAGGACGGGGCCTCACTGAGCACTGACTGTGGCAGTTTCTGTCTCTGCTTTTGGGATACTGCATTTAGGTTGTTTAGTTTGTTGTTTTGTTTTTTGTTCGATTGGTTTTTCGAGGCAGCGTTTCTCTGTGTAGGTTTGTAGCCTATCCTGGCATTCGCTCTGTAGACCAGGCTGACCTCAATTCATCACAGAGATCTATCTACCTGCCTCTGCCTCCCGAGTGCTGGGATTAAAGGCATGTGCCACCAACGCCTGGCTGAAAGATACTGAGTGTGGGTTTTAGTTTAGTTCAGTTTGGTCTCTTAAGACACAGTCCTACTCTGCTGTGCAGGCTGACCAGGAACTTAGTTAGCCTGATCTTCCTGCCTCACCCTCCCAGCTAGCTGCATGGATTGAGCATGAGCCGAACATCCTACAACCACAATAACTTTTTTTTAAAGATTTATTTATTATATATGCAGTGTTCTGCCTACATGCCAGAAGAGGGCACCAGATTGAATTGTAGATGGTTGTGAGCCACCATGTGGTTGCTGGGAATTGAACTCAGGACCTCTGGAAGAGCGGCCAGTGCTCTGAACCTCTGAGCCATCTCTCCAGCCCCACAATAACTTTTATGAATCATAACAAGCCTAAATCTAACAAATCTGACAATCTAAATTTGATCCCTGAGACTCACATGGTGGAAACAAAGAAGTGATTCCCACAGGTTGTCCTGACCTCAAAGTTCACCGTCATATGTGCATCACACATACACACACACACACACACACACACACACACACACACACACACACACGCACACACACACACACACACATGCGCGCGAGCACACCACTAATAAATACATGTAATTTAAGAAAGGAAGAGCCAGGTGCGGTGGCTCGTGCCTTTAATCCCAGTACTCGGGAGGCAGAGGGAGGCGGTTCTCTGTGAGTTCAAGGCCAGCCTGGTCTACAGAGGGAGTTCCAGGACAGCCAGAGCTACATCGTAAAAAAAGAAAGCAAAGAAGGTAGCTGGACACAGTGACTTAATGTGTATAATCTGGTGTTATGGGAATAGAGGCAGGAGAATTGGAAGTTCAAGGCCAACCTTGGCTATGTATGGAGTTAAAAACCAGATTGGATTTTTAGTTTCTTTTTAAAGTGGAGAAATAGAGAAGCAATGAAGAAAATAGTGTGAATCTTCTCCACCAGCCCCCCCCCCGCCAGCCCTGCCGGAGCAATTACTTCACAGGCTGTAACCTCCCTGAGCTGAGGCACCATGATCCCTGTGAAGGGGTGATACCGCCCATGGGTGTTGTCTGGTTGGGGAGACAAGGAAGTGCTTAGGCCCAGTTTCATGACACTCCCTACTTGCAGAGCCAGGCTGGACTCTGCCCCGGGCACTGAGGGAGGGCACCTGCACAGCAGGAGAGGGCGTGGCCTTGAACCAAATTCGGTCTGTGGGCTTACGTTGTTGGGTGGCGAGCACATTATTGTCTGAGATATAACTTTGCTTTTATTTTCCTGAGACAGGGTCTCATAGCCCAGGTTACTGTTAACCATAATCCTCCTCCCTCTACTTCCCAAGTGCTAGAACCACAGGTGTGCACCACGATGTCTGGCTAAGCTGCTTGTTTTTTGGAGACAGGGTTTCTGTGTGTAGCAGTTAAAGCTGGCATTTAGCTCAGAGATCTGCCTGCCTCTGCCTCTGAGTGCTGGAACGGAAGGCGTGGCCACCACCGCCCGGCTCAGTTTTCCTGTGGGTTTTGGTGATCTGATCTCAGGTCCCGAACGCTCAGGAGACAGGTGCTTCGCAGCAGCGTCTCCTGGCCCTAGCTTTGGTTTTGGTTTTGTTTAAATCATTACAATTTTAGCCATGTTACAGTGTTCTATTTAGTCCCCTTGATTGCATAATCTTTTCTAACTAATCCTAATATAGGGTACAAAGAATTCCATAGAATTTTCTGGAGATTGGCTACATTTGCTTTTCATTTAGATGTTTTATTTTATTTTAGGGGGGAGGTTTCTGGAGACAGGGTTTCTCTGTGTAACAGCCCCGGCTGTCCTGGAACTCACTGTAGACCAGGCTGGCTTCAAACTCACAGAGATCTGCCTGTGCCTGCCTTCCAAGCACTAGGATTAAAGGCTGTGCCTCCACCACCCAACTTATTTTAAATTTTTTTTAAAACTGCTTTTTAGCCAGGCTGTGTTGGTGGTGGTACACACCTTTAGCCCCAGCACTCAGGAGGCAGAGGGTGGTGGTATTTTAGGATGAAAATAGCTGTGTACCTATAATCCTGGAGACTTGGGCAGGAGTTTGAAGCCACCTGGACTATACACAGTTAGACCAAAGTTTCTTCCTTAGCACATGAAAATCTAGAGTTCGTACCCAGCACCTCAAACCAAGCAAGCAGGCTGGCTGTGGTAGCACACAGCTTTAATGTGAGCGCTCAGGAGACAGAAACAAGTAGATCTTTGGGAGTCTGAGGCCAGCCTGCTCTACACAGAGAGTCCAAGACATCTGGGGCTACATAGAGAAACCCTGTCTCAAAAAAATGAACGAAAGGAGAAAGGATGGAAAGGCAGAGGGAGGGAGTGCTCCTGGAGGTGCTCCCGGGATCCCAGGCAGCTTGCTTTCATGGTTGCAGAGTTTTTCGTTTGTTGGGGAAAGCATTAGGGGACCATGTCCTCGGGTAGCAGCATTTTTCAGGGTTATTTTATGTGTAATGAGTGCTTTGCTTTCATTTATATGTGCTTCCTAGTGTCCGTGTTTTCTGTGAAGACCGTGGGTCTCGCGGATATGTGGAAAAGGAAGAGCTGGGGACTGGAGGGATGTTCACCAGCTAAGAGCACTTGTTCCTGCAGAGGACCTGGGTTCAGTTCCCAGCACCCACAGGCTGCTCACAACCACCTGTGACCGCTCTTCCAGGGGACCCAGTGCCCTCTTCTGCGCTTTGCAGCCACCAGGGGTGCAACGGTGTGCAGACATACGTAAAGACAGAAGACTTATACACATAGATAAACCTAATACATTTTGTTTTTCAAGGCAGGGTTTCTCTGTGTAACAGCCCTGGCTGTCCTGGAACTCACTGTAGACCAGGCTGGCTTCAAACTCACAGAGATCTGCCTGCCTCTATCTCCCAAGTGCTGCGATTAAAGGCCTCTGGCACCACAACTCAGTACTTAAAAAAAAAAAAAAAAAAAGACCTCTGTGTAGCAGTGCACTGTAATTCTAGCACTCGGAATGGTGAGACAGTGTGAGACTGCATAGCAAGACCTTGTTTTCAAAAGAAGTAGCTCTGTGGCTCTGTCAGGGATTTGAGAGAGTGTAGGGCAAGCTTTCAGCGCCATGGTCATCGGGAGTGACCCAGCAGCACCGTCTCCGTCCCAGCTTCTCATTGCTCATCCAGGGTCACACTGCTTGCAAAACTGAGCACAAACAGAACCTGAGACCTTTGATGTCAAGTGTCAAAGTCCAGTTATGTTTCAAAGTCATCACTGCTCTTCACCCTGGTTCCCATCACATCAAAGAGAGTCTTCAGTGAAGATGGTTACGATTCCCATTTGTGTGGTGCATCTCAGAGGGTCTGATGGACAGGGACCCTGTCCTTGCCCTGTGCAGAGTCAGAGACCTCTAGCAGTGGAACCAGTATTTATCCCTAGTGCATGGACTTTGGGAGCCCATTCCCTATGGAGGGATGCTCTCTCAACATAGATACATGTGGGAGGGCCTAGGTCCTGCTCCAAATGACATGACAGACTTTGATGATCCCCCATGGGAGGCCTCACTCTCCCTGGGGAATAGATGAGGGGTGGGATGGGGAGATGGTGGGGGGCATGGGAGGACAGGAGGAAGAGGGAACTGGGATTTGTATGTAAAATAAGATTATTTTAAAAAGAGGGAAAAAAAAGAACCATCTACAGCCAGGTTTGTTGGTGCATGCCTTTAATCCCAGCACTCAGGAGGCCAAGGCAGGCGGATCTCTGAGTTGGAGGCCAGCCTGGGTTTCAGAGTGAGTTCCAGGACATCTAGGGCTATGTAGAGGAACCACCTAGAGGAACTGAAGAGATGCTCAGCAGTCAAGAGCACTTGCTCCTCTTACAGGAATTCAGTTCCGGTTCCTATGTGGTGCCTCCTTTCCTCACCACTGAAACTCCAGTTCCAGGGGATCCGGCCTCCTGATCTCCAAGGGCTCCCGCACACACAGTACCATACATACACGCTCAGCCCACGCACAGAAAACTAGCAGCTATGGAGAAAGCAAACGAGAGGTGTGGTTCATGCAGTGGAGACGGTGGAGTGGGGGCCCTGCACTTCTGGAGGGCAGACGATGCCCTGCTTGGCTTCAGGACAGCAGCAGCTCAGTAGGGCCTGCCGAGGGCAGCAGGAGGCAGCTTCATCACATTAGCATCGTTTAGTGAGCTTTCCCATGCTGCCTTCTGGACATCATCTCGCCTACTCTTCATGACCTCCTCAGATGGGTACATTCTGGTTTTAGAGCCATTTCACGGGCAGGGACAGCAGGCACATTCCTGCAGGGCGGATCACATCCAGGCCTCAGGCTCCAGAGTCAGTGCTCTCAACTCTTGCCCGTTTACAATGGGCGGGGCAGCTAGCCCTTAGGAGTGGCTGTGGAGGGGCAAGATGCCCAGCATGGGCTCCGCAGACCCGTATGTGGTGGTGCCAGTGTGCTTTACAATAGTTCTCAAATGTTTCTGAGTGCCTCTGTATCTGTAAATGCAGGGACATCTTTCCATCGAGTGGTGACTGACGGTGTGTTCCCAGCAGCATTCTTCTTTGGGGGACAGAGGTGCGAGACAGGGTTTCTCTGTATTGTTTTGGAGGCTGTCCTGGAACTCGCTCTTGTAGACCAGACTGGTCTCGAACTCACAGAGATCCGCTTGCTTCTGCGTCCCGAGTGCTGGGACTAAAGGCCACCAGCACCCAGCTTAGCTGCAGCATTCTGACTAGAGATGGGGGGCCACTGGGGCTGGGGCTCAGCTGGTGGAGTACCTGCCTAGCACACACGAGCCAGGTGTGCTGGAGAGACCCGGAATCCCAGCACTGGGGAGGTGAAGGCAGGATGACCACAAGCTCAAGGTCATCTTTGCTATGCAGTGACTTTAAGATCATTCTGTGCTATCAAAAAAGAGAGGAAGAAGGGGGAGGGAGGGAGGGAGGGAGAGAGGGAGGGAGGGAAGGAGGGGGGGAGGGACTGTCAGACTAGAAGGTGAGATGGTATGATATGGAGTGAGAAAGGACAGTGGGCTTGGGGACCAGAGGCCCCTGAGACCCTTCCTTAGCTCCACGCGGTGCCCTGCCAATCTTCAGAGGGCGGGTGTGTGCGCGCACTTTGTTGATCTATGGAAATGTGTGTTGGGGGGGCGGGATAGAATGCAAACTAGACTCTTCACATGCGGATGGACACGCAGGACAGCTGTGTAAACATGTTCTGCTCTGTCACCTAGAGACCGGCACCTGCACTACTTCAAAGCCCTGTTTTCACCACACACTGTAGTGTGTAGATTCCCGATGAAAACCCGGAGTAAGCAGGAGGCTGGGATGTGGATGTGGGTAGCCCGGAGTCACTGCAGGCCGGGTTCCTTGCATGGGTCTGGGGACAGTTTCCAGGAGTTGGCTCTCTCCTTCCATGCTGGCTCCCAGAGAGCCCCAGCCTTGTAACAGGCACCTTCATCCTCTGAGCCCCTCATCCACCGGCCCTTGTGTTTGTTTTCCCAGGGTCTTACTATAGCCTGGAACTCACTGTGTTGACCTGGCTGGCCCTGAGCTGGGAATAAAGGCATGTGCCGCCATGCCTGGCTCCTTGGTTTGCTTTTATTTGAGATTTTCATTCCTGTGTAGTTGATCCTCATCTTTGCTGATTCTATACTTGCAAATTTAATCTGTAGCTACACAGTGTGACTAGCAGCCCCAAAGCATACATTTGCAGCTGAGGACAGACAACAGGACACTTGGCCTTTTTTTCCCCTGACAAAGTCTCACGTCTCTCAAGCTCAGACTGAGCTGAGGATGTCCTTGAACTTCCTGCGTGTGTCCTGAGATGACGGGCATGTCCCACGACACCTGGTTCTTGCAGTGCCAGGGCTCGAACTCAGGGCTTTGTGTATGCTAGGCAAACACTCTGCCAATTGAAACATATCCCCAGCCCAGACTCATCTTTTAAGACTCACTCTTAGGAGAGACGATTCACCGGTTAAGAGCACTTGCTGGTCTTGCAGGGGACGCAAGTTCAGTTCCAGCCTCCACATGGTCATTCCCAAATGTGTGTGACTCCAGTTTGGCCTCTTCCGGCCTCGGTGGGCACCGCACACATAATTAATTAATTAAATGAATCTGAAATAAGTCAATTCACTCTAATGTTCTCATAAACTTATGAAGTTGTAACACTGCCCCAACCCCTGCAGTTTCTTCAGCAACACAACAGATGGCAGCCGGGATCTGGCCGCTCATCTCCATGTTCCCTGACCTGTCTCTGGTCTCTTTCAGAATGCCCAGGAGAACCATGGGCTGGCTGTCCCCACCCCCTCTGTCCCAGAAGACTTTGCAGACAAAGAAGTGGGAGGTAAGGGAGCTCGGGTCTTGTGGCTTCGTCTTCTCTTTCCTTCCTCTGTGGCCCTGAACTAAAAAAACAAAACAAGCACCTGCTCTACTTCCCCAGCTGAAGGCAAAGTCGAGTCCTGGCCAAGACGGTGAGAACAGTGGGCTGGGAGATGGGGAGCCATGGTTGGCTAAGACTCATCCGGAAATGGGAGAGAGGGCAGGACCAGGCCACAGCAGGATGAAGGCCGCAGCAAGACTTCTGGGGTCAGACAAATCTATCTTAGCTCTAGCTAAGCAGGATGCCTGCCCTGCCTGGGGACAGCGGTGACAGTTCTGTAGGACGGCATGTGTGGGGTTGGTGTATCCACTCACACCTGCCCAGTGACATCCTGTGATGCTCAGAGCAAAGGTTAGGGAGGACTGCTGGGATCTCACACCCTGCCCCTCCTCCCACCACTGCCACGAGAGATTTCCTTAATTAGCCTAGGCAGGTTTTCACCCCCCCCCCCATCTGCATCTCAACCCCCCTCCGGGTATCCCCCTGCTCCAAGGTCACCTTCTCAGTGGGGCCTTCCTAGTGCAAATGGCACCATTAACACGCCTCCCCTGCAGATTTTATTACTGCCTTCACCGCGGTAATGATTTACTAATGTACAGTGTTGGCTGTCTGTCTGTCTGACCCTTCATGAGTAAACTTCAGGGGCTGAGCATATAGCAAGTGTGTGGAGGCCAGAGGCCTACAGCATGAACAAGGCCCTGGGTTCCGTCTTGGAACAAAACAAAGAAGAGGAAGCTTTAGTGAGTGTCGCTGTTTGTTTTGTGTATTGCTGTTGGGACCCCAGGCGCCCCTTCTCCAGGCCTGCTGCTCTTCCCTAAGCATTTTGAGGTGGGAAACGGGGAAGCTAGGAATGGTGGACGGAGGGAGGGAGACTTCAGGGGCTGGGAAGAGGAATGTGACCGCCATCCAGGTGTTCTTCTCTGCAGCCACACTGCCCTGAGCACTTCCTTCCTCTGCCATCCACCAGTGCAGACCCTGCTGCAGAGTTGTAACCCGCGTGACAGGATGGGTTCCCCGAGTCAGGGTCTCCCGAGAGCGCGAGCCACTGGGTCGTGCAGTTCCCCCCTCTTTGTCACCTGGCCCCACCCCCACCATTTCCCACCTCTCTCTGTAACCCCTGATTTGGTCCCCCTCTCCTTTCTTTTTGTTAATGTATGTAGTATGCATGTGTACGTGTCAGTGTGTGTGTAGTATGCATGTGCACCTGTGTGTGTATATAGTATGCATATGCACCTGTTAGTGTGTGCATATAGTATGCATGTGCATCTGTTAGTGTGTGTGTGTGTGTGTGTATAGTATGCATGTGCACCTGTTAGTGTGTATATATAGTATGTATATGCACCTGTTAGTGCGTGTATATATAGTATGCATGTACACATGTTAGTGTGTGTATATAGTATGCATATGCACCTGTTAGTGCATGTATATGGTATGCATGTGCACCTGTTAGTGTGTGTGTGTGTATAGTATGCATGTGCACCTGTTAGTGTGTGTGTATATAGTATGCATGTGTACCTGTTAGTGTATATATAGTATACATGTGTACCTGTTAGTGTGTGTATATGGTATGCATGTGCACCTGTTAGTGTGTGTGTATATATAGTATACATGTGTACCTGTTAGTGTGTGTATATGGTATGCATGTGCACCTGTTAGTGTGTGTGTATACATAGTATACATGTGTACCTGTTAGTGTGTGTATATGGTATGCATGTGCACCTGTTAGTGTGTGTGTGTGTGTGTGTGTGTGTGTAGTATACATGTGTGTAGTATACATGTGAAGAGGCCAGAAGTCAGCATCAGATGTTTTCTCTGTATCCCTTTCTATCCTTGGCAATTGGGCAGGACCAGCTGGCCAGTGTGTCCTAGTGGCGGGCCTGCCCCTGCTTCCCAGTACTTGGCTGACAGGTGTAGGCCTGTCCGCTTTTATGTGGGTGCTGAGGCTCTGAACTCAGATCCTATGTTTGCACTGCAAGCCTTTACTCGCTGAGTCATCTCTCCAGCTCCCCCTCTCTTTCTTTTCTTTTTTTTGGGGGGGTCTTGTATTTGTTTGAGACAGTCTCACTATGTAGCCCAGACTGGTCTTGCACTCATGGCAATTCCCCTGCCTCAGTTTCTCAACTGTTGGATTACAGGCATGAGCCACCACATCTGGCTTCCCTGAATCACTGGGAACCACAAAGAACCCTTTACATGGGTTTACAGGATTTAGGGTTAGCATCAGGGCTGCTCTGGGACCCCGAGTGGGAATCCCAGTAAGAAGGGACCACTCCTAGGACAGCTCAGGACATCGGTGGCATTGCTGCTTCCTCGGTCAGGGCTAGAAGGATTGGAAGAACTGGTGTTTCTCCTGGCTAGCCCTTCCCCCTGTGTCGGGTTGGAAAGACAGCTCAGCGGGAAGGTGAGCCACCAAGTCTGAGCTGAGCGCGTCTCCAGGACTCAGCTGGTGGGAGGAGAGAATTATCCCATAGTTGTCCTCACACTGTCACAGCCATGGTAACACCCCCCCTGCCCCACGCACATTGAAGAAGGAGAGAAAAAGGAAGCGTGTTAAAGCAGGGAGGGTGACGGAGACCGACCCCCGCATGTCTCTGCCTTCCTTCTTCCAGGCTCACTAGTCAACGGCAACCTCCGACTGTACAGCTCTGTGGGCGACCTGAGGCCGGCACACTATGACCTCGACTCGTCCATCCCCCCACCTCCTCCAGGCCCAGCCCCGGGGCCACCCCAGGAGAGTCCACCAGCTCCAGGGGAGTCCCCTCCACCACCACCTCCTTCTGTCCCTCCCCCTCCCCCTCCCTTGCTGGTGGAGCCTCCACCCCCACCCAACACAGCCCCACCTCCACCCCCAGTGTTGGACACCTCGTCTGCCGTCTCCCCGCCATCGACACCTACCCCTCCAGACTTCATCCCCCCTGCCCCACCATCAGCCTTTCTAACCCTCCCTACACCTTCGTCAGCCCCCGGGCCCCCAACTCCAGTCTCTCCTCACGCAGCGGGAACACGTCTCTTACCCGCTGGGGGTATTATCAAGTGGAAATCGGAAGCAGCACTCAATGGCAGGCAGCCAGACGACCCCAGAACCAGCCCCCCCCAAAAGCCCTGCTGAACTAAAGGGGAGCCCCCTAGGGCCTAGCCCTGAATCCCACCTGACCTTCCCCAGGTCATTCAAGGTGCCTCCCCCAACTCCAGTCAGGACCTCCTCTATCCCAGTTCTGGAAGCACCAGAGGCTTCCGCAGAGGAGGAGGACGCCAGCCAGAAGGCCTCTACCCACCTCCCTTCCAGCTTCAACATCCGCCCTGCATCTCAAGTTTACCCAGACAGGGCCCCAGAGCCGGAGCACCAGAGAGAGCCCAGGCTTGAGACACCAGGCAGCCCAAGGCTCAGGCAGTCTGAACCCCAGACAAATGGACAAGCTGGGGTCCCACCCCCAGCCCCTCCCTTGCCTCCACCTGCTCCCCCACTTCCGCCACCAGCGCCCTCCCTGCCCCCAGCTGCTCCTCCTTTGCCCTCTATCAAGCAGGCAGTCTCTTCATCTTCTGGATTTACCAAGACCCCCAAATCCAGCTCGCCTACTCTCAACTCCAAACCCAACCCGCCCACCCTGGAGGACACAGCCTCATCAGAACCCGTTGACTGGAGGGACCCCCGGCAGATGGAAATGCTTCGAAGTGAGCTGGCAGCCTATCTCTGTGGGTCCCGGAAAGAGGACCGCTCACTCGGCCACAGGCCGGCCCCTACGGTGGCCTTGAAGGACAAGGAGAGCAAGAAGGGCCCCAGCCTAACAGAGGAGACAGCTCCTCCAAGCCTGCCTGAGAAGACACACCCCTGTGGTTCTGAGAAGAATCCCTCCAGCAGCTGCCTGACAGAGAGAGAAGCCACCAGCAGCCTGACCCTACCCCCTGTGGACTACATCCCCCAGGATACCCCAGCCCCCAGTGTCAGGCAGATCCGGAATGAGCTAGAGGCTCGGTTTGCCTCCTCATCGGAGAAAGAAGCCAAGCCCAGCATAGCATCTCTGCCTCCCAAGCCCAGGTGGGAAGGGGGAAGAATCTTTGAAAACGGGACTGATGATGGTGGATTCCATAAGCCTGTCACCAAGAATCCACCCCAGATGTCTGCCACCTCTCTGCCTGCCACACCACTCCAGCCCAAGATTACACCTGGGCCAGCAGCACCACCCAAGGCCACACCTAAGCCAGCCTTACCACTCAAGCCCACTCCTGAGCAGATCACACCTCCCAAAGATCCACCTGGGAAGGCCACACCACCCAAGGACACACCTGGGAAGGCCACACCACCCAAGGACACACCTGGGAAGGCCACACCACCCAAGGACACACCTGGGAAGGCCACACCACCCAAGAAGGACACACCTGGGAAGGCCACACCACCCAAGGACACACCTGGGAAGGCCACACCACCCAAGGACACACCTGAGTTGTCCATCCTGTCATCTCAGCTGATGACTGAGAAGGACCTTGTCCCAGTGAGGCAGAGAGAAATGCCAGAATCTCAAGAAAATGCAGTGGCCACCCAACTGTCCACAAATGGAGCCCTCTCCCCTCCAGCCTTCCCACCAAAGATGTCCCCTGTTGGAGAGGAGGTACCATTTCTCTACAGACCCCATCGCAGCCACAACACCCACAGCCGAGAGGTTGCTGTGGTGATTCCCACTCGGGCCAGAGGGGAGGCCACAGGCTCAGGGGGGCTGGCGGATGAAAAGGAGCCCCAAAGCCATCCAGCCAAACCTCTTACCCCGGTCCAGCCTGCTGACCAACCCCTCATACACCCAGTGACGGGGGAGGTCGTGGAGCGGGGCTCCCCGATGGCTCTGCTCCTTGCAGCCAGACAGAGAGCACAGAAGACCAGGCCTGGAGGGACTGCGATGGGTCTGGGAAGGTCCTCTCTGCCAGGGAGTCTCCGTGACCATAGCAACCAAACAGAGACCAGCTCCGACAGCATCTTTTACAGAGGTAGCCGGCCCAACTCCTTCCTTGTGGTCCCTAAGACACCCAGTGAGACAGAGGACTCCCATCGGACTTCAACACGGCCCGCTGGACCCAGTCAGTGGAAGCCCCAGCAGGGACGAGACACACAGGGCCCAGAGCCAACCCACAGGCATGGGTGGACCAAGGCCGAGTCCCCGGCCACTGCGGCCCGGGAAAGACCGGCTCCCTCAAGCCTGCCCCAAGGCCGTGCCCTCCCCAAATCCTTCTCCTCTCCGCCCTCCCCTTCCTACGAGAGGGAAGAGGAAGAAGAGGAGTTCAGCTTTGATATCATTCCGCCGCCACCGGAGTTCAGCAATGACCCTGAGCCCCCCGCCCCTGAGCTGCAGCATCCGGGCCGTCGCGGGTCCCCACCCAGGAACAACTTCTCGGACTTGGGACAGTCCCTGGACGCGGGCCCCGGGGCCAATCCAGGTCGCGGCTTCTCGCGCTTTTCCGACGCTCAATACCCCGGGCTCGGGGGCCTGGATCGCTTCTCCGGCAGCGGACGCTCGCTCATCAAAAAACGCCTGTACGTCGGGGAGTCCCACAGCAACCCCGGGACGCCCCGCGGCGCCTCTGGCCGCAGCATGAGCTCCCCTAACTGCTTCGGGTCGCAGCCGGGAGGCCCCGAGATGCGGCGGGTCAACTCTGCGGGCCGCGCCGCCCCCGGAGGCCTGAACGCACGGAGGCTGTCGCTGGAGGGCGCCCGAGGCGCAGCTGAGGTCACGTACAAGGTGCCCGGAGGAGGTGGTGGCAGCAAACCTGGCGACTATGGCTTCCTGCCTGCTAAAGGGACCAGGTGAGCTGGGGAGGGTCTGGGGGTTCACAACCAGGCATGCGTGAACAGAGTTCGTGCCAAGGGCACGTCTGTAACTTGTGACTAAGAGAGGAGGAAGACCCAGACACCCGGAGAGGGCGCTGTTGGCTGGCTCCTTACTTCCCAGCACACCTCTTCACTCCCCTCTGGCCCTCTGGGGCGTCAGGGCTTCAAATCAGTGTAGAGGAAAGGGAGACCTAGTGGACTCGGGTGGAAAGATGGACCCAGACGCAGGCTGGGAGCAAAGGAGTCTGAGTGACAGGGTACCAGGGGAGTTCTGCAGCCCGCACGTGGTCCCACCCTGGAGTTGAGAAGTCCATCACATCTCATTTTAAGTTTTCTGTCCAGGGAGAGGTGGGTAGAGGGGGGGCCGACCAATGCATGTGAACCTTTACCGCTCCCCCCTTCCACTCCAGGTCTCCCCACCGCAACACCCACTACGGAAGCCCCATCAACACGTTCACCGTGAGGCCAGGGACGCGCCATCCCATTTCCTACAACTACTCCGGGACTCATCGGAAAGCCACACCCTGAGCTGTGGTTCACTCGTCTGACTTCTAGGGGTTGGATTTGGGCAGTTGTTTTGTGGGGGGTGGGAGGCCACACCGGGTATGATAGGTCCCAGCACAGACACCACCGAGAGCCTTTGTTCTGGAAGACAGAAAGGCAGGCAGGTGGATGTGTGCCTGACTATCAGAGGCCCGTGGAAGATGGAAGCATGTCTGTTTCTGAATGCACCAAGCTTGGCTATGGATTGATGGTGGATGGGAGTGGGATGGGGAAGGAGGAGCTTTCTGGGCCTGGGCCTTTCTGGGCCCGGGCCCAGTGTCTACTATCTGGTACTGTCTGCTTTAGCAAAGTTTATTGAAACCAGTTTACACGCAGGTTCTAAAAGAAGGGCTGGGGGTGACAGTTTGCCTATAGCACCTCCCAAATGCGGGTAGTTGTCTTTAACGCCTGCCCGTTCCCCTGAGCAGGTGATAGCTGGTCTTCCTAGGCACTTGGAGATGAGATCAAGACTGCACAACACGGGTCTCAGCAGCAGAGTCCTCGTGCTCTGGCCAGGACCAAGGGTAGGCTCCTTGTTCCTTGGCCTTGGCACTAGCCCATAAGAAGGCCTTGAGAGAGTTTGGGATGGAGGACGGAGGATTAAGGCTCACTTTTCCATCCAAGACCATGAAGTCCTGATTGCCGGGAGGGTTGGGCCCAAGAAGTGTGCTGTCAACATGGAGATGGGTCTTGGAAAGTCAAGGGTTGCATGCTAAGGCTCGGTTTGGAGCAGGGGAGATTTGTCAGTAGGGTGACCATTTGTCCTCTGCCTGGGCAGTCCAGGGTTGCACCAGTGAATATATTCTAACGTGTGTCCTGGTTTGTGCTATGTCAAGTGTGTCAGGGACAATAGTTCTTGGGGTGGGGACCAGCTGGAGTCCTAGGACCAGGTCAAGGCAGGTGAGAAGGGAAGGACAGAGGGGTGGCCCACCTCAGATGGACAGGGAGCAGACCTGAGGAAGTGCCCTGTGGGTCTCTGTGATCTGTGGCACCAGCTGAAGTACTAGGTGGTTGGGAACCACTTCAGGTGAAGAGAGTAGAGACGGCGGGTGACTTGGGTGGGGTGACAGATCCACCGTGTTCAGGAAGCCAAGCCCATCAACACAGCACTGGCCCGACTGTGCTTCCCTAAGCAGTGTTTTATCAAAGAGTTTGCTAATTCAACTGCTGCGTGAAGGCTTGAGGAGTGGGGCGTGGCCTCCTAGCTCGGGAGAGCTCTGGAGAGGAGTGGGGCGTGGCCTCCTAGCTCGGGAGAGCTCTGGAGAGGAGTGGGGCGTGGCCTCGTAGCTCGGGAGCGCTCTTGGGGTCAGTCTCACTTGGCATGCGAAATAAACAGCCAGTTTGGACTAGCCCCTGCCCTGCGGCTGTAGATTGGTGACTTGGAGCTACCCAGACATCATGGAACTGTGGGACTGGGCAGAGCCAAACACAGCGTACCAGGCCCAGCGGGGAAGCCGGATGATAAACTGTTCTAAAGCAAGCCTCTTTGGTTTTCTGAGCCTGTTTCTTCCGGGCCTAATAGCAATCCTACCTCACCATGGAGGGGACCATGTGTTCTTTCGGCTCATGCCCTGGACCAGGCCACAGTCTAAAGCCGGGCACTGTGGTACAGACCTCCAGTTCTAGCACTAAGGAAGGGCAGGCAGGAGGAATAGCTTAAGGCCAGCTCAGCTACGTGACACCCCACCTCAAACTCAAACAAAAACCACAGGGATTTGTGAACGGAAGTAAAAGAAGAGGGGAGAAGTCAAAATAGGCCAAGAGCACACAGAGGATGGGGCTGGGGTCTTACTGGGTAACGCGCCTGCCGTGCCGACGTGAGGACTTGAGTTCAGCCCTAGGTAGAGGGCGTGGCTCAGTCTGTGCAGCACCTGTCCGCGCTCGGTCCACAGAGCCCACATTAAAACACTATGCTTGGTGCCTGCTTGTAATCCTGACACTGAGGCAGGCATCTCTGGGACTCTAGCAGACAGCCTAGCCCTGCTTTTACACCCAGACCAATGAGGTAACCCATCTCAAGGTGACAACCTTCCTAAGGGTCACACCAGAGGCCATCCTCCAGATGTACATGCAGACAACAAGGAGCACACAAAAGCATCAAATATGGCTAGGCATGGTGGCACACACCTTTAATTCCAGCACTCCTGGGAAGCAAGGTGGGGTCTCTGTGAGTTCGAGGCCAGCCTGGTCTACAGATTAAGTTCCAGGACAGCCTCCAAAGCTACACAGAGAAACCCTGTCTCGAAAAGTGTGTGTGTGTGTGTGTGTGTGTGTGTGTGTGTGTGTTTGGCCTGGGGATGTGGTTTAGTGGTGGAGTCCACTGGTTTCTATCTCTCATCAGGAACTCTAGAAGGAGGATCACTAATCCAAGGCCAGCCTGGGATACATAGAGAAACCCCGTGTCATATAAAAATGGATCTAGGGATGGTGCTCCTTATTCTGTGAGAACACATAAAACACTGGGGTCCATCCAAACTAGTGCTCTGACATCACTGGCTTATCATGGAGTCTCCCAAGCCCTTGACCATTGGGCATGCTCAGCTGGGCTTTTCTGTCCACCCTAGTCTTCCTCAGAGGGAAAAACTGAACCAAAGAAGTCGCCGCCTTTGAGGTTTTTGGGGGAGACTTGGGGAGGAAGGGGTGACACGACCAGCAGACAAGGCTTCCAGCCTCTCCCACCCTTCAGGACCTAGTCACCCTGTCTCTCGTGCCCCCCATCTCTGGGATGGAGGCCTGTAGACTGACTCTCCATATCTGGCCTCTGAACTTCTCCCTACATATAGCACCGGAGGTACGTGGGTCCTGGGTTAACCCGGGATAAGAAGCCCACATTTGGTTCCCTTTTTTTCTGGACAAGGTCTCTTGCATCCTAGACTGGCTACAAATTTGCTATGTAGCCGAGAATAGTCTTGAACTCTAAATCCTGTTGTGTCTTCCAGAGTACTGGGTGACACGGTACCCGCTGTGAAGTTACTTACTACTTACATTTTTGTGGTGCTGGGGCTGAATCCAGGGCTGCTTGCATGCTAGGCAGGTGTAAAAAGACAGCTCTGCGCTTTGGCTGTGTGGCCTTACCACTTTGTTGGGTCCTTGCCCTCTGAGCTCCTGAGAGCGTCCCATGAAAAAGACACCCTCTTGGCCACTTCCACACATTATGCTAGCCTTCCTCACACCCCACCCATGTACTTCAGGCTGACAACTCCTGATGTGGGGGCCATACCCACCACTTACGTAACCCTGGCGGTTTGGAAAGGCCGCTCCTCTGGTTGCTCATGACGATCCTCTAACATTCCCTGGTGTGTAATACCGTGTTTGCATTTCATTGTCTAGGAAATGGAGCCTCCAACGCAGGAATCCAGTTGCTCCAAATAGCCAGCCTGACTCACACGCTCCTGTTTCATCACAGCTGCCCTCCTAGCTGTGACCGCTCCCTCTGGCTCAGCCTTTCCCAGAGGCACATACTGTCCATTCACCTAGCACAGTAGGGATGGGGAGCGGGGGAAGCCACTCTGTGACAAGTGGGTGGCTGAGGTGGATGCCTGGGTCTGCCTGGCCACACCTTAGTCACAGAAGCCTTTCTGTGTGACCCCAGCCTGGTCTAAAGCAACTAGGGCAGGCCCTAAGAACCCCTGTGTTTGGAGTCTGGGCCTGGCATCCCTTAGGGTCAAGCTTAGCTTTTCAGAGCCAGACTCAAGAAAGGCAGCCTCCCTCAGAAGATGAAGACTCCACATCTCCCCGCCCCCCAACCCCTCCGTTCTTTGTTTTGCAGTCAAGGTTTCCTGTAGCCCAGCTGGACATGGACTTGCTATCTTGCAGAGGATAGCCTTGAACCCCTATCCTCCCACCTCCCCCTCCCAGTGCTGAGTGCCAAGCCCAGCTCGTGGTGTTGGTTTGTTCGTAGTCTTTATTTTTGTGTAGTGGAGATGACCGAAGGGTAGGGCTGAGCTGCCCACTGGCCCTGCCCTGACTTGCCAGCTCCACCCTCCACATCTGGACAGCTCAAAGGCAGGGCGCCCCATCATGACTCAGCTGGCCTGGATCCCTGGCTCCTGCACCTCCTCCCCAAGGTCCCGGGCAGCCAGGGACAGCAGACGTACTTTGGCACCTCTTTGGTCACTGTTAGCCAGGAAGGGGAGAGAAAAGTGTGGGACAGGGACCCGTGGTAGCATTAGGACTGGAACTGTGCAGGAGAGGCCGCTATTTGCACTTGTCCCATTGAAACACTTGACAAAGGTACTTTTATGACAACACGAGCACTCTGCTGCACTTTGGCGACATCTCTTGGGCATTTAATGCTGCTCTTGACGTTCACTTTCACCCGATTCCCTGTAGAAGGCAGGAGAATGCAGCACTGTGCAGTTTGCACTGGGGTCCTGTGAGCATGCATGTATATGCTGCTGGATTCAGCCAGCAGGTGGCGCTGTGCTGGGCAGATGAGAGGTTCTGAGTTCAGATTTAAATCTATGGGTTGTTGACTGACCTGGTTTGTCCTGGGTATGGATGAACTGAAGGACTTATGAAAATAAGCTCCTGAGGTTTACTTCTAACAGGTTCCCAGGTACACATACTTCTCAGCAGTTCCCACAGTGCAAATGGCCTTCTCAGGTCACACAGCTGGAGGGAGCGGGAACCCCTCCCGTCTGCTCTCCACCTTTATCACGAAATGGCGAGGAAACATGTCCCTAGGTCTAGGTGTACCACAGAGCTATCCCAACACGGGACGGCTCTGGGCTTTGAAGGTTTGAAACCCTCTCCTGGAACATTCAGAGGAATCAGTTTCAGGCAAAGAAGATGTAGTCTAGTCTAGGGAGTCTGCCCCTCATGCTTCGTTCCAGCATTTTCTTGTTGGCACCGGGACACACAGCCCTAGGGTTAAATGTCTGGAGACGCAGCTTTGCTGATGCTTGTGAAGAAGTCTGCCAGCCTTCGCTAGGTAGAGGCCAGGGATGCTAGTAAGCAAGCCAAGGTCACAGGGCCATCCCCAGAATTAAGCCCCGAATGTCAGCATCACTGAGGGCGAGGAAACCTACGCTCCAGGCTGGGGGGATGGCTCAGTGGGTAAAGGTGCCTCCAAACATGGCGCCTTGACACCCGCGAGGTGGACGAGAACTGAATTCTTCAGGCTGTCTCCTGACTATATAGGTATTGTGGCACATGCAAAACACATACACAAAGAAATTTTACCAGTCAGAGCTACACAAAAGTTCCAGGCCAGCCAGAGCTATACAATGAGATCCTATCTCAATATAAGTAATGAAACATAATAAAAGCAACCATGCAGCAGCCTAGCTTGCAGTCTGGCCCGGTGGTCTTACCCTGAGGGGGTGTCAGTGTGAGGCTACTGAGAAGCAGGCTTGGGTGAAGGTGCTCAGATTCCTGAGGGGACGGAGAGAAGGCCTGGGAGACAAGTACCTCCTTCACCATCCGCGCCCAAGTGGACTCCAGGGGCGGTTACTCAGCGGCAGGTGGCTAGCATGGCTGAACTCGAAAGGCCCCCTTTCCTTGGCCACACTTCTCCCTTCTTCCCAACTCCTCTACAATATACACCGGAGAGAAAGGGCCCTTCCCCTGAACTCTGATCTTGGGGTTCCAGCTCTCCAAGCCTAGGCCATCTCCAGGAGACAAGGACTCCAGGGAACAAGGTGAAACACCACCCCAAAAGCAACTGAGAGAGAGGCTTTGACTTGCCTCTCTCTAAAGACAGGTTTGGGGAGGCAGGGTAGCAGGTGGCAAGAAACTGAGACGAGAGGAGAGAGAAAAACTTGCCCACAAAGTGTTTTCTCTTCACCGGGCCTGGCGCTGCACACCTGTGAACCCTGCACTTGAGAGCTGCAGGCAGAAGGAGCAGATGGAGGCCAGTTCTGGCTGCAGCTGTTTAGAGTCAGCCTCTGCCTCCTAAGCACTGGGCCTTCAGATGTGGATCACCATTCCTGATCCCAGGCTGTCTGGTGTGTTCAAGGCCAACCTGAGGTACCTGAGCCTTGTCTTGGAAAACAAAAACAAAGAAACAACGCCCATGAGGGGGAGGCTGGAAAGGAGTGAAAGCCTCATTTTTTTGTCCTTACCTTACCCAAACTGTTTCTAAAAAAATACAGTCTGCCGAGTAATAAAAATACTAATAACAACCCCACAGGGCTAGAGAGAAGATTCAAAGGTTAAAAGCACTGGCTGCTCTTTTTTTTTTTTTTTTTTTTTTTTTGGTTTTTTGGTTTTTTCGAGACAGGGTTTCTCTGTGGCTTTGGAGGCTGTCCTGGAACTCCTTTGGTAGTCCAGGCTGGCCTCGAACTCACAGAGATCCGCCTGCCTCTGCCTCCCGAGTGCTGGGATTAAAGGCGTGTGCCACCAACACCTGGCCACTGGCTGCTCTTTTAAAGGGCCCAACGCCCACATGGTAGCTCACAACAGTCTATAACTCCAGTTCCAGGGATCTGACGCCCTCTTCTGGATTCTGTGGGCATTTCACACACATAGATGCAGCCATAAAATGTTAATAAATAAGTCTTTTTTTTTATTGAGATAGGGGCAAGAAAAATGCCTCAGTGGTTAAGAGCACTGGCTGCTCCTCTAGGGCACCGGGTTCAATTCCCAGGAGACACATGGCAGCTCACACCTGTAACTCCAGTTTCAGGGGATCCATGGCACCAGGCACACATGTGATGCATGTGTGTGCATGCAGGTAAAATACCCACACACACAAAGCACAATAAACAAAACTATTAAAGATAAAATAAAGTGAGTCTGGTCTGAGGAAGGTAGTGAAGGGAAAACCACTTTGCTTGATTTCTTTAGACACCAGGGAAGAGGCAGATGTTCCTGGAGAGAAGGTGACACAGACTGGGGGAGCAGAGGGGAGTTCACTCCATGAAAACTCAAGTTTCAGGAGAGGCTAGCTTCACACATGCACACATCGGGGTAAAGGCCAGAATGAGTGGCTGCTGCCATGAAGTCCCGGGAAGGTTAGAACGCTGTACTCAGACCATCCTGGCTCACTCCTCAGTGGGGCTGTCTACTAGGGATGCTACCTCAAACATCACTCTGTGGGAAAGCTCTGTCTACCATCTAATAGGCACAAAATGAAATGTTTCTGAAATACCGTTTTTCACTTATCAGATTGGCAGGCGATTAAAAGGCATGGTGTTGGCTGCAGCGTGGGAAGACAGCTCTTTTTCCTCCTGGAGGGAGGCTAATGTACTACAACACTAGCAAGGGCATCTGGCAGTGGCCACTGCCTCAAGATGCTCAGATCATCCATTGCGACTCATGGACCTGGAAACTGAAACAGGCCCCGAGGTTTGGAAGCCTGGCGTCCAGGCAGGCTGGAGACCAGTGAGGGCTTGCTTTTTGGTTCATACAATTGCCTGCTCGCTGTTCTCATGCTGGAGAAGGGAATCAACAGTTCTCCATTCTGTCTTTGCAGTGCTGGAGGTGGAACCCAGGGCCTGCACGTGCTAGCTAAGTGTGTTACCTCTGGGCTGCAGCCCCAGCCCCTCTGGGCCCTCTATTGTAAGAGTCTGAATGTCATGAAGGAAGCTGTGATCTGGTGACCTAATTACCTCTCCAAAAGCCTTATCTCCTAATACCACCACCTTGTCAGTGGGTTAGGATCTTAGCCTGACTTAGGACACAAGTATTCATACCCTAAAAACTAGCACTGGGGCAGAGAGATGTTCAGCAATTAACCACACTTGCTGCCCAGTCTTGAGGATGCGAGTTCAGATCCCAGCACCCACAATCAAGCAGTACACAAATGCCTGAAACTCCAGCTCCAAGGGCTCTAACGCTCTCCTCCAGACTCAATGGGCATGTGCACGCGCGCACACGCACACACACATACTCACACACACTCACACAGACACACACTCACACAGACACACATTCACACACTCTCACACACACACATACTCACACACCCACTCTCACACAGACACATACACATACTCATACACACTCACACACACACAGATACACACAGACACACACAATGATGATTTATAAAAGTCATTTTCCATATATGATAGGATAAGAATTCTACTTCGCCAGGCAGTGGTGGTGCATGCCTTTAATCCTAGCTCTCAGGAGGCAGAGGCAGGAGGATCTCTATGAGTTAGAGACCAGTCTGGTCTATAAGAGCTAGTTCCAGATCAGCCTCCAAGACCACAGAGAAACCCTGTCTCAAAAAACCAAAAGGAAAAAAAAAAAAAGAATTCTGCATCTAGGGAGTTGGTTCCAGATATACTAATAAAATGACATCATGCCATTATAGCATGGCTTGCTGAAAACATTCTCAATTACATCCTCAATGTAAATACAGGTAGTCAATAAGGCATAAGACACTCTGCAGCCACAGAAGCCAATGAGGATGTTGTTTATGTGTTGTGATCTCTTGCTTGTACAAATAAAGCCTGTCTGAAGGTCAGAGAATAGAACTTGCCACTACCTAACCATAGAGGTCTGGAGCTCTGTACAGACAGACAGGAAGTGAGGTAGCTGGGCAGAAACAGGATATAAGCAGGGAGAAACAGGAAATGGCAATCTTGTCTGCTGAGACGTTAGGGAGGTAAGGTGTGCTGTGGCTTGCTCCTTCTCTCTGATCTCTCAGCTCTTCCCTCTGTATCTGACTCTGGCTTTTTATTACTTAGACCAATTGAGAACCCCATGTGCATTTATGTAGCAGAATGACCTCTAAGAAATAGTGGGGTGAGCCGGGCGTTGGTGGCGTACGCCTTTAATCCCAACACTCGGGAGGCAGAGGCAGGCGGATCTCTGTGAGTTCGAGGCCAGCCTGGTCTACAGAGCGAGTTCCAGGACAGCCTCCAAAGCCACAGAGAAACCCTGTCTCGAAAAACAAAATACAAAACAAAAAAAAAAAAAGAAATAGTGGGGTGGGGGGGGTAAAGTAAGGAATAAGCTAGGCTTGTTGGAGTAAGCCCTATAACCCCTACCCTTGGGAGAGTGAGACAGAAGGATTTCTGTGAACTTGAGGCCAGCCTGGATCACACAGGGAATGAGCAGTGCATTCCTGAGTATGCTCGGTTCAAGGTCAGTTGAAGAAGAAGAGATAAACTGAACGTGGTGGATTTGTGGTAGTCCTGGCTCTCAGAAAGCTGAGGCAGGAGGACTGTTTGAATTTGAGGTCAGCGTGGGCTATACAGTTGAGTTCAAGGGCAGCAAAAACAGAAGAAAGAGGAGGACAAGGGAGCATTAGACACACTTAGGGGCGCTCAGGCCAAGGACATGGAGCACATTTAGAAGACTAAGGTGATGGGCAGGGATGCCGTGGGCAGGGAAGCCATGGACAGGGAAGCCGTGGGCAGGGATGCCGTGGACAGGGAAGCCATGGACAGGGAAGCCGTGGGCAGGGATGCCGTGGACAGGGAAGCCGTGGGCAGGGATGCCGTGGACAGGGAAGCCGTGGGCAGGGAAGCCGTGGGCAGGGATGCCGTGGGCAGGGATGCTGTGGGCATGCCCAGCCTGCACATAGGGAAGGGATACTGGGAAGGTATATAATACAGGAGTTGGCCCTGGAAGAGCCTGCCCCCACCTCACCTAGCAACCAACAGCATGGTGACCTCATGCCAGCTGCTTAGCTTTCTACTAAGAAATGAGGTGACACGCGTGTAAACCAGGATGACTGCGCGCACTCAGAGCTGAGAGTGACCAACGAGAGTCGATCTATAGAAGTGCTTGGCACACTGTGGAGCATCTTGGGAGTCAGTGCATGCTCATACATAGACACAGCTGCACAGTATAAAGATAAATGGGACAAAAATACAGGATTTAAAAAGCAACAAGCTGAGTTTGCTGGTACACGCCTTTAATCCCAGCACTAGGGAGGCAGAGGCAGGCGGATCTCTGTGAGTCTGCAACCAGCCTCGACTACGTAATGGAGTTCCAGGACTCCAGGACAGCCATGGCTAAGTTGTCTCAAAAAAAAAAAAAAGCAACAGGAAAAAAGATAAAACAAAGGAACAAGGGACATCTTGGGCCAAGTACAGGCCAACATCTGCAATCTCCACACTCGGGGATGGATGCCGGAAGTTTCTGATCAAAATGTAAACTCTTTTTTTTTTTTTGGCTTTTCGAGACAGGGTTTCTCTGTATTGTTTTGGAGGCTGTCCTGGAACTTGCTCTTGTAGACCAGGCTGATCTTGAACTCACAGAGATCCTCCTGCCTCTGCCTCCCAAGTGCTGGGATTAAAGGTGTTCATCGTCAACACCCGGCTGAAAAATGCAAACTCTTGAGTCTGTGTACAGCCTTCACCTCCACACTCGGCGCTCGCCACTCATCTTTCCTCCCTCCCTCCCTCCCTCCCTCCCTTCCTCCCTCCCTCCCTCCCTCCCTCCCTCCCTTCCTCCCTCCCTCCCTTCCTTCCTCCATTTGACTTGTTCAACCTGAAGTCTAACTCAACAGTCACCAGCCCCAGCCCAGAAAGGGACTGTGTACCCTCCTCTGAGATGCCAGGTACCATAGCGTACTTCTGCAGATGCCATCACTTGCCATGTTGATTAAGTCCCCATGTAGCCCAAGCACACCCTTGTTTTTGACAATCACAAACAAGGAGCAATTGACTCCACTCAAATGAAACCATGGTAAGACACTGTTTTTTACTATCAGACCAGTAAATTTCCACAAGTCTCAAGACAACGGCATGGTAAGGAAGCAGGCACTCTGTGGAAGTGGAAATTGACACAGGATCAGAGAACAGGTGACCTGTTTAGCAAGCATAAGCATCAAGTGTCACACACAGAGCTTGTCACTGAATAGACACACAAAAAAAGCAGGAGGTGGGCTTGAAAAGATGGCTCAGCAGTGAGGAGCACTTGTTGCTCTTACAAAGGACCAGATTCACTTCCCAGCATCCACAAGGTGGTTCACAACCATCTATAACTCCAATTCTGGGGGATCTGATGCCCTCTTCTGACCCATGTAGGTACTGCACACACATGGTGCACATATGCATATACAAGCAAAACACTCATAAAATGAAATAGAGGAATCTTTAAATTAAAACAAAAAAGAACATGTACCACTTGCTCTTCCAGAGGATCCAAGTTTGGTTCGCAGCATCTAGATCAGTTTACAAATTGCCTGTATCTCCAGCTCCAGGGTATCTGCCTCCCTCTTCTGGCCTCTGTGGGTACCCATTTCACAAGCACATACCCCTCCACCCAACACACACACACACACACATACACACACACACACACACACACACAAATAAAACTTTTTATTTACTGATTTATTTATTTTGAGACAGGGTCTCTTTAGAGAGCCCTGGCTGTTCTGGAACTCTCTATGTAGACTAGGCTATCCTTGAACTCACAGAGATCTACCTGCCTCTGTCTCCCGAGTGCTAGGATTAAAGACATGGGCCACTGTGACTGGCAAAAAAAAAAAAAAAAAAAAAAAGCAGGTGACCCGAGAGTCAGACTGAGAGTGAAGGAAGAGGCCTGTGTCACAAAATTGTGCATCCATGAATCAGAAAGGAATTCTTTATTATTGACAAGGAAGACACACTAGCCACGAGGAGAAAGTATGGTATTGACACATGCTATAAAAGGGAGAGATATACACATGTGTTTCATACACACAATAATACATAAAACCATACTGACTCATCAGTAGGTCTCATGGATGAGGTCTGAGAGTCTGGGATGTGGGAGGAGGAAGATATTTATTATATATATTATTAAATGTATATATTTCTGTCTTTTAAATTTTATGCTGTATATATATTATCTATTCACAATTAAATAACTTATAGCAAAGAAAAAACATTAAGTGAACGATGTGTAGATGACCCCATGTCATAAGCACCAAGAGAGGAAATACCTTGTGTTTGCTTCCAAGGACAGAAGGGTCCATGGCAAATCTTCACCTGCAGGCCGGGTCCTCCACGACTTGCAGCTGGACCACGGAAGCTGATGTTCAGACAGTCAGGCACTTGCTTCAGGGTGAGCCTGAGTGAAAGGGAAGAACGATAAACCTGTCACTAGGAGAATTCAAAGCTGGCAATAAATGGCAAGGCTCTTGTTCCCACAAAGACACCGAGAAGAGCCTCTGGGGATCCTGGCTCGCCCTGGACACACCGCTGTGCTGGAGCTGTCACTCAGTGGGACAGCAGGTGCCCAACAGGCACAAGGCCCTGAGTTCAATCCCCTGCTCCAGAAAAGGAAGAGCTACATGAGGCCCTTGGAGACTCGGGGACCCTGAGGATAAAGGAGTGCTGTCCTTTCCAAAGGTTTAGGAAGGCTCACCAGTTGCAGCCACCCTTTCCTGAGGCAGTCCTGATTTGGAGGTGACGGAATTGTTCTAACCCTCCTGGTATAATCTGGGTTTACAAGGGCAAAGGCTCCACAGAGATGTTACAAGAGGAACAAAGCCTCAGGGCCAAGCGGGACCGACGCTCAGGCCTCTGGGCTGGCTCCATCAAGCTGCTCCTCACTTGCCCTCCCCCTGCCTCTGCTTACTCACCTCTTCCAATGCCTCCCTGGGTGGCCACCCCACCCCTCTGGGATCTCAGCAGAGGCTGCAGGCCTCGGGCCAGCCCTCCAATCACACCTTCTCTTGGTCAGAGGAGGCAGAACAGGTTCCTGTGTGTTTATCCATCTCCCTGGCAACACAGGCCTCCACAGGAGCTGCCATCCAGGTATCTGTGGGTTTGTTTCCTGCCTCTCCTTAGGTATAGGTATGTTCTGCCTCTCTGAGGCTGAGACCAATCTACCCCCAGTTTCTGCATGGCTAGCTGCCCCCCACCCCGCCATGATTCATAATTGGCAAAGGCCAAACTGTGTGGAACTGAGAGAAATTGTGTTTCTCACACTCCCTCTAGCCAGAAGGCTCCCAGGCCTACCCATGACCCCCTGCCTACCCATCCCTCTACATAGCAGCTCAAGTCCTTGTCAAGCCAAGCGGCACCATCTCAGACCCTCCCACCCTCCAGGTGCACATGCTCCTGCCTCTGACTGAGAACACGACTGTGTGTCCTGTTCCGTTTCCACAAAGATGGCTGCATATCGTGCTCTGCTCAACTAGAACGTTTGTTTCAGGCCACTTTTTAAAAAGTGCAGCTCCTTCAGCAACTCCTGCTGCCACTCTATTTTGTGGCGTGAGTGCTGCCTCTTATCTGCCCTGACAGGAAGGTGGCCACTTGTATGGCCTGCACTACCCAGTCTCAAGTCCCTTGTCAGAGACCCTGAAAGAAGTGGGGTAGAGGGCAGGGTTGGCGTGAAGGCTCTGCTGCACACTGCCTGTCCCCGCGCCACCAGCCCAGCCTTCGCACACCATCCCCGTGATGCTTACTGTGCTTGCCTCCCCATCCTCCAGTCAGCCAGCACCGCGAACGTCCCGCTTTCTCCCCAAGGCTCACCGCCTGAGCTACACTCCATGTGTGTTTTGAGCCGTCCATCCCCAGACACTCTGTAAGTGCCAGGAAGGCGGAGGCCTAGGTCCACCTGTGCTGTTGCCAGGGTCTCTATCCATAGGGTCACCCGGGTCACCCGCAGATGCTCAGGGCTGTTTGTCAATCAGTGACTGGAGATGGAAGGGAAAGACGGGGAGAAGCTGGAGGACCACGGGAGAAGCAGACGTCAGGAGTGCAGATCCAGGAGCTGAGGAAGCTTCTCCTTGCAGGGTAGGAAGCCCCTGTCTGGCACCCACACACACGCACAGACACACAACCTACAGTGGTTTTGGTGGATGAATTCCCCGAGGCAGGAACTGCATCGGTCTTGTTCACCACCGTATCCTTGCAGCTGGCACAGTGCCTGGCGCTCGCAGAAGGCTCTAGATCTCTATTTGCTACATGAATGAGGGGGGTGAGTGACTGGCACTTGGGGCCGTTTGGACTCAGGGTGGAAGGCCTCTGGAGGGTCTGCCACCTCACCGCAAGGGCAAGAATGGGGGACAAAGGCTGGGAAGAGCAGGGAGCCCCAAACATCGGGGGGGGGGCAGCATCAAGAGAGGTGACTGCCTCGATGTAAATGAAAAGAAGACCCTAGCGTGGTCTACCCAGAAGACTTGGAAATAAGCCCATGCTGCCCGGCCTGCGCCCTGCCCCAAAGTTGGCAACCAGGGCTGCCTGATCTCAGTGCTGGTTTCCAGCCTGGCAGAGTGGCGTGGCTGGAGAGAAAGGTTAAGTAAGACTGATCGGGTAATAGTAACAGTATAACCATCTTTAATTCCAACAGGGGGGCGGGGGGCAGCCAGAGAGGGCTCTGGGACGAAGAGTGACGGCTGCTTTCCCTGGGAACTTGAGATGGGCTCCCAGCACCCATATTTGACAGCTCAGTTTCTTTTTTGGTTTTTCCAGATAGGGTTTCTTGGGACAGGGTTTCACTGTACAGCCCTGGCTGGAGCTCAGTAGACCAGGCTGGACTTTGTAGAACAGGCTGCCTTCAAACTCACTGTGCACCACCACCCAACTCACAATTTCTTTTTGTTTTTTGTTTTTTGTTTTTACGAGACAGGGTTTCTCTGTTTTGGAGGCTGTCGGTCCAGCCTGGCCTCGAACTCACAGAGATCCGCCTGCCTCTGCCTCCCGAGTGCTGGGATTAAAGGCGTGCGCCACCAACGCCCGGCTCAACTCACAATTTCTTAAAACTCCAACTCCCAGGGATCCAGTGCGCTCTTCTAGATCCCAAGGGAACCTGTCCTTTGATCCCAGCCCTCAGGAGGCAGAGCTGAGTTTAAAACTTGGTCTACTTAGGAGTTCAAGGCCAGTCAGGGACACACAATGAGTCTCCCTCTTTCTTTCACACAGAGTGTGGAAAGAGATGAATTAGAACTGACAAGTTGGCCAGGTGTTGGAACAGAGCTAGTTCCAGGACAGCCTCCAAAGCTACACAGAGAAACCCTGTCTCGAAAAACAAAAAAAAAAAAAAAACAAAACAAAACAAAAAAAAAAGATGGGCCTGTGAGCAGAGCTACCCAGGAAGCCTATGCCCAAGTGGTGATCATTACAGGCCTGTCTGTCTGTCTTCCTTTCCTTCCTTCCTTGTTTATTTTGTTCTTTTGAAACAAGGTCTCACTATGTAGCTCTGGCTGTTCTGGAACTATATAGACAAAGCTGGTCTTAAACTCAGAGATCCTCCTGCCTCTGCCTCCTGAGTGCTGGGATTTAAGGTGTGCACCACTATGCCAGGCTCCCAGGCTTACTTCTAATAGTCTTACGAAGAAGAGAGTTCACAGGCCAAGCAGCATGTGGATGGTGAGACAGACTGTTAAACTCTCGCACAGCTACACATGAAAAGTCACTGTGCAACAGAATGAAACTGACTAAAGTGGGCGTGGTGGCACAGGCCGTAGCCCCAGACTCGGAGGCTGGGGGATCTCTGTGAGTGTGAGGCCAGCCTGCTCTACAGGGTGAGTTCCAGGCCAGCCAGGGCTAACCAATGAGAGCCTGTCTCAAAAAACAAGAATAAAAAATGGAAACAGTAAAAGCAGACAAATGACACAACCACCAAAGTAGGTCTCAAGAGGACAATGTAGAGTGAAAAAAGTCACCTGGCCCCAAAAGGTGACTTCATAATTTCACTGACTGACATTAGCTCTCAGAGATGGGGGACTGAGACCAATGGCAGAGTAATGAGAGCAGACTGGAAAGAGAAGCACTGTGATGTGGTGACGCTGGGGGCTACCTTTGTGGTCACACAAACCTGCGCCACAACACTTCGAGAAGAACACGTGTCAGTACACGCACACACACCTGTCACACACACCCCTCTCTCTTACACACCTGTCATACACACACCCATCACACACACACCCTCTCTTACACACCTCTCACACACCCCTTTATCTCACACACACCCCTCATACACACACCCCTCTTACACACCCCTCTCACACACATACCCCTCTCTCACACCCCCTTTTCTCTCTCACACACACAAACACGAATGCACACACGCACACAGGGCTATCTGCCTGAGCTCTGGGGACCTCGTCACTGCCGACACTGACTGATACTATAGTACTGAGGGAAGACAGGATGGAGGGAAGTATGGGGATCTGAGTCACAATGGACTTCAGCGTACATGTTTCTGCAACATCCTGCTCAATCTGAGTTATTTAAGATGGGGGTCTTATGTAGTCCAGGGTGGCCCCAAACTCACTATGAACCCATGGAAGGCCTTGGACTCCTGACCTCCATGCCTCCACCTCTGAATGCTGGGATTATGAGTGCTGTGCCATGCCTGCTCACTGTAATTACTTCAAAAGGAAAATTCAAAGATCCATCAGATATATACTGACAGAGTGAGGGATGCAGAAGCCGTCTGTGCCCTCGCACCTGTACACAATGGAAATTACACAGGAAGAATTAGGGAAAACAGATAAAACATGTGACAAAACGCTAAGTACTGCAGTTGGGTGAGGAATCTTTCTTTACCCCCCTACAGATAATTTTTCTTGAGTAAGGAGGACTCCTTAGGGTTTCATACACTCTCTAATTTGGGAAAGCTGAGTCAAGAGACTTGCCAAATTCAAGGTGTGCCTGAACTGCAGAGTGAGTTCAAGGCCAACCTGGGCAACTTAGTAAGACCTTGTCTCAAAACTAAAAGTTGAAAGAAAAAAAAAGCTAGTTTTATACCCAAGAAAAGCAGTATATAATACTTATTACCCGCCATTTGAAAGGTCCTAGGTTCGATTCATTTACCAAGTTTTTATTCTGAATTTTATTACAGGCTTTTTCCTAAGTTACACTTTATTTTCCCTCTAAGAAGACTCTCCCAACTTATAAAAATAGAAATATATAGATATACATTGAGAATTCTGTCTCAGCACAACACCACCCAGGTCAATGTCCCAGCATCTCTGCTCTAAGAGAAATCACAGCTCCGAGGCCAGGGCAGCTAGAGCCCCTCCCCCCACCTCCCACAACATGCCTGACCAACAGGCATTGGCTTCGGACAGTGACCATGGTGCAGCAGGGTGCTGACTAGAAGGGGCAGGAAGGACAAGGAGTGGCAGCTCCTAACTGGCCGGGCACTGGATTTCAGCCGCTGGTCATGAGCTGTCAAGTGCATCCCAAGCTCTCACAATGGAGGCCAGTTGGTCTTGTTCCCATCTGGAAGTTCTGAGTCACTATGAAAATACTCCTGTTTGGTTGAGAGCCCAGAAAGCTCACTTTCTCACCACTTTGTGACCTTTCTTCAATTTCAGACAGAGCTTTTTTTCCTCCAGGCAAAGGGACCAAAGACTCCAGAGTACAGCGGGGAAGTTGCAACCTCCCTGCCCAGATGCGTAAGTGATCATAGCATGCGGCAGGACCACCAAGCCGGGAGACACAGTGAGTTCTGGGATAGCCTGGGCTACAGAGTGAGAGCCTGTCTCAAAAACACACGGGGGGTCGGGTGAGAGGTGAAAAAGAGGAGGAGCGGCAGCGGCCAAGGTGGAGTATGGAGAGAAATATTATACACGGCTCAGCGCTCCGACCCTGGAAGGACACAGCCTCTTCCTATCATGTTCCATGTGTCCATCCACTCTGCCTTGGGTTTGGTTTCTCAATGCCTCTTTTCAGAACCAGCCAAAGACAGCAACTTGCAGTGTCTTCCCTGAGGCAGGGTTCACGATTAGTGGGGAAAGCAAGGGATGGCATCTTCTTCCCAGGGAGGTGCAGGAGGGTGGGGACAGACTTGCTCCTTGACAGTTCTGCTCTCAGCAGGACCCTCGGGCGGGAGGACCGTGGCTTCCACCATCAGCTGTGTTTCTCAACTAAGCCTCGCCCTCAAAACAAGCCCCACCCCACCTGCTAAGCCCTCTTCAAGGTGTATTATCCCAGAAGAACTAACCACACCACAGGCTCCGGTCAGACCGTCATCACCAGAAGGGTGCTCTGAGACCCATGTTCAAGGGGATGTCCCCAGTGATCCGCTTCAGTCAATGCTGGTCAGAGATAAGGCCACTCTGATGGCCACTGTCATCTTCATTAACACATGTACTCCTAGCTCCTGCCAGCCCCAGATCAAAGCCACAGTGTGGGCCTGTTTCTAACATGATGAGGGTTACAAAGTCACTTTCCATCAGTTCCACAGGGATCTTGGGGCCCAAGTCCAGAGAGAAGTGAGATGAGGTTCTGGGCTGGTAAATCAATGCCATGATTCTTGTGGGGGATCCGGGTGGCCTGGAAGACATACTTGGCAGAGAGTGGGCCCTTTTCTTCCTGCCACTTTCCCTGGCCCTCCAGGTTTCAGAGGAATGACGTCCTGGGATTAGTCAATGCGTCAGCAGCAGCCCCCTGGCCTGTTTGCAAAGCAGGCTGTCTTCAGAGACGGCGCTACTGACATGATACGGCCTGGGCAAGGGCAAAAGGATGTCACCTTCTTCTCCCTCTGATTTCACGCCCCCAGGAAAGCGGCGTCCTCTCCCTTACAGGGCGGTTTCCATCCCAGCTCAGGAGAGGGACCTGGAAAGGAGAAGAACCAGAGAGCCTGCCAGGGGCCTCTTGCTCTCCTGGGAGGGAGCAGCTCTAGGCTGGCAGGGTGGCCTTGGCTGCAGGACACGGACATGGAAGTGCAGAGGGTGCATGCGGGAGCCAAGGAGGATAGGCAGGGAAGACGACTTCCTCTGGCCCAAGTAGTGCTCCCCAAGCTTGCACCCACTGGTGAGCCTGTTCCTGCCAAGAACAAACAAGCAGACTGGAGCAGGCCTGTACCCCAGCCTCCAACTCACTTCTTCCTGCGGATCTTGGGCTTCTTCACGGGGCGCAGGTAGGGGTTATCAATGACGCTCTCCTCCCCGTTCCGGCTGCCAGACAAGGAGGAGTTCTGCTGCAGCACAGAAGCGTTCTCTTTCTCAGCTCCAGAGTCGCCCTTTGAGTAAAAGCCGAAATAAAGCAGAGCACCAGTGCTGTGAGGAGAGAGATGCCCACAGCCACAGCCACCAGCGCTGTGAGGAGAGAGATGTCTCCTGAGAAAGGAGACGATGGAGCCACTGTCTTTCCAGGGTCGCCATCTCTGCCCCAGACTCAGTGAGACCTGGGCAGGGCTGGCTCGAAAGGGAGCTTTGACAAAGTGAAAGACTCCAGGGCCCTCAGCCTCTTCAGAAGGTGGGGGGTGTGAAGTAATGGAGACCTGGGAGTGGGGGCTAGAATTTAGATGCTTAGGGAGGAAGCCTAACCCAACAGCATGACAAAAGTAGCCATGGGTACTGTGGAGTAAGAGACACAGGGTTGCCGGGCAGTGGTGGCGCACACCTTTAATCCCAGCACTCGGGAGGCAGAGGCAGGTGGATCTCTGTGAGTTCGAGGCCAGCCTGGTCTACAAAGTGAGTTCCAGGACAGCCTCCAAAGCCACAGAGAAACCCTGTCTCGAAAAACCAAAAAAAAAAAAAAAAAAAGAGACACAGGGTTAGAACGCATCAGCGAACAGAATAGCTCTCCTAGGCCCAAACTAACACATTTGTCCAAAATCTCTCATCTCTGGCACTTGGAACAAGGGACATATAACCATATTCCACCATATTCCAGAACTTTCTGGAATCCTGAAGTAAAGCTCACCAAGGCAAAGCAGTTTGCAGCAGATGCCACATATATATATTATCAATGCCTGTCACCTGTCAATCAGACTCTTTATTTTAATTTATTTTTGTTCTTTAAAGTGAGCAGTGGCAGCAGGGTCAGGGCATGAAATATACCAAACCCTGACCTGGCCACTCAGGCAGGCCTGGAGACCAGAAGCTGGCCTGGCAGCGCCCCCTGGTGACACACCAAGAGTTCCCTGGAGGAACTGAGTACTCCTCTAATAGATTTAAAGGAGACCTCAGACCCTAACCAGCAGTGGCTGCTGTCACTGTGATCCTGTGACCAGATGGCACAATATGAATAGAGAGTTAATTCTTCTCAAGGGACAGTTGGCCTGGGGTGAGGACACCGGGCTCTGCTTGCTGGCCTGAAGACTCTGGGTGGCTCCTAGGTTTGCCACAAACCCACAATATCCCATTAACTCTGCTCTCCCCAAAAGCCACTCTCCTGAAGAGAACACATGCATGACTCCTCCTGCAGTAAGCCCGATGAGTGGACCTTTAGCCACCGGAGTCCCTCTCCAAAACAACTGCCCCAAGTCCAGCTGCGCTCATGTGGGGCCAGGTATGGGGGAGGTCTGTGTGGACACCCGCTCCTGGCCTGCCTGAGTTCTTAAGGGTTGAACAGAGCATCATCATCGACCATTCCCTCAGACTACCATTCCTCCACATCCAAACTCAACGTTACTCAGAGGCCACTTCAGTCCTGCCTTACACATGTTCTCAGTGAGTGACATGAAGGGGTAAAGGCCAGCTCTAGGTCCCACAAAAGTAGGATGTTAGGTGTTTCTCTAACAAGGACAGCTTGTGGAAATGTTACTTTCTGGTCCCCTTCAGGCACAGGCAGCTTTGAGACAGGAAGTAAAGCACCCATCTAACCCAATTATTTGTAGAAAAAATAAGGGGGGGCCAGGTGGTGGTGGCGCACGCCTTTAATCCCAGCACTCGGGGGGCACTCGGGAGGCAGAGGCAGGTGGATCTCTGTGAGTTGAAGGCCAGCCTGGTCTACAGAGCAAGTTCCTGGAGAGGCTCCAAAGCCACAGAGAAACCCTGTCTCGAAAACAAACAAACAAACAAAAAGGGGTGGGGGCCTTGTCACAAGCTCCTTGGGCCACCTGTGCAAGGCAGGAGGACACCAACAACCCCTACCTGTCTCTGGATGTCCATTCTGCTTCCATGCCAGAGGTTCCAAGTCGGCCCCCAACCCTGTGATCTCTCACCACCACCAGTTCAGACTCCCATCCGCTTGCCTCACAGCTTCATATGAGCAGCCTGCAGGCACCTCACATTCAGTGTGCCTCTGTTTCCCTAGGTCACCCACTCCAGTCCTCCCACTGTGGGGGCACAGCTACCATCCTTCAGGTGCTCTGAGCCAGGGGGTCTGCAATCAAACTTGTTTCTTTTCTGTCTCTTGGCTTTATCATCAATCCAATCAGACGTCTCCCCTGCCCCTGCTGTGAGCACCCAGGGAAGAGGAGCCACATCTATCCCCTGGCCTACGGCTGTGGCACTGTGACAGCTTCCCAACAGTAGCATCGCCCTTGGACCCACACCCAGCACAGCCATCAGTGATGCTTCCAGAAGTTCAGAAGTGCCCTCCTGTAACAGCTGGTCCCATCAGATTGGCCCTTCCCTGGCTCTCCATCCCAAACACTGGTGTTTCTCCGGCCCTCCGCACCAGCCATTACTTCTGCAAGGACTCTTTCTCAGAGAGTGGCACGGCTCACCTGTCCTCTCCCCTTCGAGTCTCCTGCTTGGTGGCCGACTCTCGGGTCCTATTACTGAGCGGCAAAGCCTCCACCTCACCACGCTCTGTTCTGTCCCGACACTCTCATCTTTAACACTGATGACTTCACAGACTACGTTTGAATCCATTCTCCCATTGTAAACACTGGCTCTCCCAGGCAGAACTTTATCTGCTGGGGTCATTGTTTTCCTCTAAGCAGCCAGAATGAAATCTGACAATGGTCAGGTGCTCACTGAGATGACTGGTGCGGTTTCTCATCTAAGAGTAAAAGTTAAACTTCTGGTTGCTTGCAGCTCAAATGTATGAGAAAACAAAACCCAAACTATTAACCACTCTAAAACTAATGGTCCCTTATGTTCAAGGACATGGAGAAAGAGGTCAGGGTTAAGACAGACCCTGAGAGACACAGTCACCAGGAGATAAAAGGACAGTTTAAAATTGGTCATTGAGTGATGTGACTGTGTGCCCTGCTATCATCCCAGCACTTGGCAGGGGAGGGATCAGGATTTTTTAACACATGGTTACATTTTTGCAGCCCACCAGAATAGCAACAAGTCCAAATAACTGTCTTTTTTGTGTACTTTGTATAGAAGAGCATATGGCTGGCTGTACAGCCTGAAACAGCAGAGGGTACCACAAGCTCCCTCGACCTCAGGCTGGCCTTGCAGGTACTATGCCCACTGCCTGCAAAGCTCACCGAGACACATGGTCAAACACCACCTTCTACATTCTACCCCCTTCCACGGGTCCATCGGAGCCTCTTTAGCTCCCTGAGGGCGGGGCTTTGTCAGGCTTGCCTTCTACTGGGTTCCCGGCACCTGGAATGGCATCTGGGCCCTCGATGTTCACCAACAATTGCTAAACAAGCCACTCCCTAGATGCGTCTTGGGATGGAGACTAGTCACACAGGCCCACCATGCAAGCTTCTAACAGACAGCCAGAGACCTGGGGAGGCCCTGCTCAGCTCCCAGGGCGGGGTCTAGTGTGGGATGTGTGAGGCCGGCAGAAGGGGAGAACCCACCGTGCTGACATGAAGAGCGGCGTTCTCTGTGTCTGTCTGCTCATCCTGTTCTGAGGAGTCTGTCTCTTCCATCTGCTGGATCTCCAGCTCAGAGGGAAGCAAGGCTGTGAGGTAGGGGACGGTGAAAGGTCTGGCAGCAATCACTGGGGATTGGAAGAGAGACATCACTCTGTCGAGCAGCCAGAGGGAGCCAGCTATGAATGTTGCCCAGTTACCATAACCTCAAGCTAGATAATTGCCCTTTCCCACAAGCCTCTGTGTTCTGCTAACTCACAGGTCTGGTGGCTGCCTGAGGTGATATGTGGGGAATGGCCAGCAGGCACCAAATGGACACTTACTGAGTGAACAGACCAAGCTCCCCAATCGCCTCTGCATAACTCAAGGTCCCCTATGGATATGAGTGACTTGGTCAACAAAGCTTAAATGAGACATAGCCCAGGAAAGGACATTGGTAAGCAACTGGCTGCAGATGCCAGTGCTCCTCCTACTACCCAGGCCGCCGCCTCCACAGGAGACTTTGCTGCCCAGGGCTCAGCCACCAGTGAGGTAACCTAAGCTCACTGCCTTGAGCAGCCAACATATAGAAGCCTTTCCGTTTGGAGTCATCAGTTAGGAAGAGTCTCTCAGGGCTTGGAGGAAGGATCTAGAGATCTGAAGAAACTGCACTAGAGAAAGACACGAAGGCTTACTCGTCTCTCTCCACCACATTGAGAAAAAAGAAAGACGGTGTGATAATCTCAAACAACAAAACAGGGTTCCCAGAGGGGTGACTCTCACAGGGGAAAGTGCTGACATCATCCTTGAAAAGACTCTGGGTCTCGCCTGTCTTGGCCATGAAGCGGGTGAGCGCTCGCTCCACATCTCGTCTCTGAGATGCAGCCTTCTCTCGAAGGACCTGGTAGTCAGACACTGGTTCACGGTATGTCTGGAACAACAGAGACACCAGGCTAAGCCCATGCCACATTCAGCTCTCCTTCGGCCCTCCCTTCCTGCAGCTATGTCCCACGACCTGGTGACTATCGTTAGAGTGAAGCAAATATTTACTACATAGTTGACCATGGCAGCCAGACTCAGGTATAAGACACTCGTCCTCAGGGAAGACACAGAAGCCCCACGAGCCTTGACCTCTGTTCCATCAGAGCAGCTTGGCATCCTTCAGTGAGTGAGCGGTGGCCCAAGCGCATTTGCATACTGTGTCATCTTGCTTTTTCCAACCCACCCTCTCCAAACAGACACACTGGTCCAAAAGGATTCCTCTAGAATTACAGAATCCTGGCGTGGTAGCACATGTCCCTAATCTCATCACCTGAGAGGCAGATGTAGGCAGATCTCAGTGAGGTCAAGGTCAGTCTAGTCTTAGGAAGGTGACAGAGGGAGGACAGAGGGGTAACGATACACACTTGTAATCCCAGCACTTCAGCAGTAGAGGTGGGAGGACCTGGAGCCTGAAGTAATCTTTTTTAACTACATACTGAGTTGGAGGCCAACCTGAGCTGTCTGCGGCTCTGTCTCCAAAACCATCACTAAAAGGAACTTTTTTTTTTTTTTTTTTGGTTTTTCGAGACAGGGTTTCTCTGTGACTTTGAAGGCTGTCCTGGAACTCGCTCTTGTAGACCAGGGTGGCCTCAAACTCACAGAAATCCTCCTGCCTCTGCCTCCCGAGTGCTGGGATTAAAGGTGTGTGCCACCAATGCCTGGCTTCTTACATTATTTTTATTGTCAGGATCCATTAACATACCATATTAAGAGATATGAACACTATGAATTAAACTGTATTCCCATAAAAAAAATGTTTAGATATAGTGAGCTAAATCCTGGCATCTCACATGACTATTTGTCAAGAGTCACCAAAAATGTCACTGACTAGGAAGAGTCGTGAAGTAGGGATAATGGTGTCCTATGGGAAGACAAAGTAAACTGTAGAGGTAGAAAGCCAGCACCATGTAGAGGGGACAGGAAGACGGGAGTGACACGTTGACACACCCTGAGAGAGGGCAAGGTGAACGTGGATCCCCTCACAGGATTTACAGGGAATATGGCCCTGATAACACCTTGGTTTTGAACGTCTAGGCCCCAGGCCTATGAAGTAATTCACGTCTACTGCTCTAAGTCGGCTACTTTGTAGCACTTTCTCATAGCAGCTCCAGGACACTTTGAGAGACTGCAGTCCAGGGCAACTGTATCGATTCCTTCTGGAGTCCTATCTCTCTTAGAGACAGCATCTCTGTAGCCCAGGCTGGCCTCACACTCATGGCCACCCTCTGCCTCAGCCTTCCAAGTGCTGGGGTTACAGGGGTGAGCCGTCATGCCTGAAACAAGATTGCTTCTCTCTAGGAAAGCTTTTATCCGCAGCCTTCCCTTGGCTGGTTTACATCATTCACAGCCCCTGGGTGGCTCCGCCACTCACCGGAGTTTTGATGTAGGTGTGGGGATCCGGAAACTCAGGAAAATGGCTGGGGATGTGTGGTGGGTGGGGCCTGTTCTGCCCTGCAGTGAGGGCCTTGGGTGTCACTGGCTGATTGGTCACTGGAGCTGCAACAGAATCACAACTGGTTACTTCTCCAACCCCTGCAGTCTACAGACAATAGTGCCTCTTCAGCCCCGCCCCCCCACATCTTCCCACTGGACCATGATTAAGCACCTTGTATTTCCATTGATAAAAAGTCGTCCATAACCTTTTCAGATCAGCACACACTGCCCTGCCTTGCCAGGTAATCTTGCTTGATATTTCAATCTGTGACAACCTGCCTGTAAGCCCCTTGCATCAACACCAAAGTCACTACATAAAGAACATGCTAAAGTCCATTATGGGCGTTAAATGAGTTGTTAGTTTTCTTCCCAGAGAGTGAGGGCACTTGGTGCAGCACAGGCCCGGCATGCAGAAGGCCCTGGGGTCCAATCCCCAGCGCGCACACACATTTCAGAGACCCCAAATAACAAACACTGTAAGAGGGGAAGGAACAGCGCCTACCACAGCTTCTCTCCAGCGCAGGTGGCACGATGGCTCAGTGGGGAAAGACTGCTGCCACCAAAGCCAGTCTCCAGGACCCACATGGTGGAGGAGACAGCTTCACAGCTTTCCTCTGACAGCCACACGTACACCACACACACACACACACACACACACAAAAACAGGTGCAATATCTAACATGATGCCAATGAAAAAAAGTGACTTTAAGAAACAAATATAGCAAAAAAAAAAAAAAAAGAAAGAAACAAATATAGCAATCCCCCCAAGTCCTAAAGACTAAAGCAGTTACTCCTTACTTAGTTTAAGGGACCCCATTTATCCTAAAGCAGAAGTAAACTCTTTACATAATAGGATACACGATACATATTTCAGACTTCTTTTGTTTGCTTGCTTTTTGAGTCAGAGTCCTGCCTGTGTATCTCAGAATTCTAGAGCACATCCTCACTCCTCCCACGTGCTAGGATTACAAGAGAAGCCAGCAAGCAGTGGCAGTTTAGATTATGCAAGCCACAAACCCTGCCTTTATGACATAAAAGCAATCACAGACAAATGAGTACAACTGCATGCCAATAAAATTATATTTACAAAAGCAAGCAGTGGAGCACATTCTGTCCATAAACCATATTTTATCATCCCTGATCTAAAGGAGCAAGAACTTGCATAGTCTTTCTGCATCATTGCTTGCTCTTCAGGTTAAAGTACTACAGCAGTGGTTCAGACTGGCTTAGAACCCTGCTGTCCAGTTAAAACCAAGCCGTGGGTGGCTAACGCACCCACACTGGAAGGAAGCTTGCAACAAGGCAATAGCTGCCACTCTGATGCCTGACCTATTCTCCAACGGAGTCCCACTATAATCATTGCATACTTACTAAATCCCCGGGTTCAAAGCCACTTACGTGCAGTGATGACCATTCTCTGGGATCGTTTTGCATAAGCAGGAAGAGTGTCCACATTGAACCCTAGGGACAAGAAAGCCAATCATTGCCTAGGCCATTGGATACTGAACATGGAGAGTGAAGTTAACAGTGTGAAAAGGGGGCTTAAACTCCCAACTGAGTCACTATTCTGCCCCTCAAAAGAAGACCCAGCAGAGCTCCCCAACAAGGACTTAGGGGATCTCCAAGATGGGCTCAAAGGATTCCTTCCTCTTAACTTTCTAAACCAAAAGCAAATCAAGGAAAACATGAAGGAATCCATGAACACTCAGCAGACACCCCAACCCCCAGGCCTCCCTCCCTCCCTAGTGGTCCTAACTCAGAGAAGGGAGAGTACTGGATGCTGGAGATGCACTCACCCATTTCGACCAGTGTGACCACGATATCCGACAGTGTGGGCTGGGTCCTAGCAGTGTGCTCGCAGTAAGACTTGGCACTTCTCCCAATTTCTGAGATGTCTACAAGAGTCAAAGGCCATGGTTCCTCCAAAGTTACATATAGGATCACCAGGTGAGCCAGCAGTCCTACTGTGTGTGTGTGTGTGTGTGTGTGTGTGTGTGTGTATGTGTGTATATGTGTGTGTATGTGTGTGTGTGTGTGTGTGTGTGTGTGTGTATGTGTGTGTGTGTGTGTGTGTATACACCCAATGACCAAAGGCGGGGCTCAAACAGGCACTTGTACACCTCACACAGAAGCCCAAATTCACAACTATCAGAAGGCAGGAAGGAAACTGACAAATGGATGAATAAACCAAGGGGTATACACACAAAACGGAGCATGTTGTTTGCTTATTTTTAGACAGGTTCTCAAACTCCATTTGTAGCAGAAACTAGACTTGAACTCCTGATATTGTTGCCTCCACCTCCCAAGGGCTAGAATTACAGGTGTGCCCACCCTATCCAACTCGACAAGGGAGTAAGTAGTCAGCCTTCAAAAGGAATGAAATTCTTCAAAAGGAATGAAATCTGTAACATGGATAAATTTTAAAACATTATGTTAAATGAAATAAGCCAGGCACAGACAACAGATATTTTCAGATTCCATTTATCTGATGTACAGAGAAAAAGCAAAGCCAAAGTCAGGGAAATGGCTCAAAGGTAAGGTGCCTCCTGCCCATGACCTTAGCTCCATGCCCGGGGCTCATACAGTGGAAGGAACAAACTGATTCCCACAGGTTATCCTATGACCTCCATACGTGTGCTATGGCATGCATACAGTCCCTAGCACATACACAAATAAGTAAATAAGACTAATTTTTTGTTTTGTTTTTTTCGAGACAGGGTTTCTCTGTATTGTTTTGGAGGCTATCCTGGAACTCGCTCTGTAGACCAGGCGTCACCCTTCCAAGAAAAAGGGGGCAGTATCTAAGATGGCGTTTCTGAAGTCCAGGGTGTCCTGGTACTCACAGCTCTGCAGCATCTCCGTCAATGTTTCCACAGATGCTTTCTCAGCGCTCTCAAATCCAGCCTCTGTCAGCAAGGAGCTCACAACCACTTGCAGAGTCCTCCTCCGGGCCAGGTGGTAGTTATCAGCAGGGTTAGTGGACTGCTTACTTCCTGATCGCTGAGAATCAGAAGCCCAGAAAGAGGACACCTTTAACCACTAGACAAGGATGCAACCAGAGCTCACACACAGTCGATGGCAAGCAGAAGTCACACTGTGGAGTTCACTCAAGCCGGCCTAATGCTAGAGACATAACCTAGGATGACATTGCCATCCTCTAACTTCAACCTCCAAGCATACAAATTACTGGTGTGTAGCAACTTTTGCCTGGACAGCAAAGGTTCTCTTTATCAGTGTTTAATACTTAAACTTACAGATCTCACCAAATGAGTAATAATTGGGCTTCCAAATCCAGAGGCTTCCAATAGGGTAAACACTACTTGCTCAAAAAAAAATATAATTACATGTAGGTGTGTGTGTGTGTGTTGTGTGTGTTCATGTGAGTGCAAGTGCCCCCGGAAACCAGAGAGGGCATCGGATTGCATTGAGCTGGAGTTACAGGCGGTTGTGAACTGACCCACGGAACTCCGGTGTTCTGGAAGAGCAAAAGCAGGTCTTAACCACTAAACCATCTCTCCAGTTCCTTCACCTCTTTCTGGAGCAAATTATCAGAATATATATACACGAGCCGTGGTGGTGGCGCACGCCTTTAGTCCCAGCACTCGGGAGGCAGAGGCAGGTGGATCTCTGTGAGTTCGAGGCTGGCCTGGTATTCGGAGCGAGTTCCAGGACAGCCTGGGCTACACGAGAACCCTGGGCGGGGGGATATATAGAATTTATACACGAATTATGGGATTGAGCGGATACTGTCTCTTGTTCCATCTCCACACCACTTCATTAACGAGGAAAATTAAAACGGCAACAACATCGGACGCAGGGGAGGGCTGCACTAACTTCAAAGACCGGCAAGGAAGGTAACTATTTCGAAAAGGAACTCCCTTCCAACTGTAGCTGGCCAGTAAGAGGACGAAAACAGCCTCTTCGGACCAATCAGAAGGAGTTCCGGGTTCCCACCCAACAGGGAGCGAGCCAATCATGTCGCGGGTGCACCAATTTGGGAGGCCGCCGCCAAATCCCGAGCAGCGGGAACCCGTTAGGCCAGAAAGACTTTCTAATCATCGGATCTCAGAATGGGCTTGGGTTTCTCTGTCCGAGATTGTGGCCCAAACCAAGGAAAATGTCCAGAAGACCCAAACCCTCTCGGCTTTACGCCGCGCCTTCCCACCCTTACCGTTCCAGAGCCACCAGGCCCGGCCGCCGTGTCGGCCATCTTGCTCTCACGTAGTGCGCGTGAGCGCAGGGCACGATGGGACTTGTAGTTGTCGGGTGGGGAGGTGGCGAAGGGCGTGGCCACAGGTGCCCCGCCTCGCGGTAAAGTGTGTGTCGTGGATGGGTGGGAGCAGAGGTGGGAAGACCCCAGCTCATGTGACTGTGTGAGCCTAGCTTTCGCGGGCCTTTTAGCCACTATGGCAGTGGCTCTGGAAAACTCTCTGTGGGTTGTACCGAGTTAAGAAGAACCTATTTTGGCCAGAAGTCAGCCATCTATTAACCCTAGCACTTTGAGGGTTAGCCGGAGGATCTGGAGATCCAGGCCAGTTTGGGACTACATAAGACCTTCCCTGTCAGGAAAAAACAAGTAAAAAAGTAAAAACAAAGCTATTGCTATGAAATAATGTCTCAAAACACACTGAAGGATGAACTTTGGGTAGCTGGAGAGATGATTCAGCGGCTAAGAGCACTGGCTGTTCTTCCAAAATCAGAGGCAGCTGTGAGCCACTCAACATAGGTGCTGAGATTTTTGAACTCTGATTCTCTCCAACAGCAGTATGTGCTCTTAACCATTGAGCAGTCTCTCCAGCCCAAAAGTGCGGTCCTTTTTTTTTTTTTTTCTTCTTTTTTTTTTTGGTTTTTCGAGACAGGGTTTCTCTGTTTTTTTGGTTTTTTGAGACAGGGTTTCTCTGTATTATTTTGGAGGCTGTCCAGGAACTCACTCTGTAGACCAGGCTGGCCTCGAACTCACAGAGATCCAACTGCCTCTGCCTCCTGGGATTAAAGGCGTCCTCCAACGATGCTGGGCTCTCTCCAGTCCTTAGGAGCACTTTTGGAAAGACTCTAGAGGTTCCCTATGTTCGCAGGGTTTCCTCAATTTACCTGATTTTTAGCTTAACCTAGCTGGGCCAGCCCAGTTCCCAGGATCTCACTCGTCAGAGAGGGCCTTAGTATTGGTTGTTTTGCTTTGTGTGAGCCTCACTAGTCCAGGCTGGTCTCAAACTTGCTGTGTGCCTGAGGATGACCTTGCACATTGTGGTGTTTTGAATATGAGTGGCCCCCATAGACTCGTATGTTTGAATGCTTAGTCACAGGGAGCGCACTACCGGAGAAGGATTAGGAGCTGTGGCCTTGTTCGAAGAGGTGTGTCACTGGGGGTAGACGAGGTTTCAAAAGCCTCTCTCTGTCTCCCCTCCCCCCTGCAGATCAGACATAGCATAGTGTTTTCAGTGTCATTCTTGCTCCATGTGGGATCACAGGGGATCAACCCTCTACAACTGTGAGCAAGTCCCCGATTAAAGTTTTATAAAGGTTTAATTTTTATAAAGTTGTCGTGGTCACAGTGTCTCTTCATAGCAATAGAACAGTAACTAAGACAGACACCCTACCCTGATTATCCTACCCACACCTTCTCCAGAGTGCTGGGGTTATCATAATCCACCACCATACTCCATTTAGGAAACATTGGGGGGACTCTGGACTGGAAATTCTTCAGGAGGAACCTTGCCTCCTCTTATCCATACTGGCCTCGTGGGGAGGGGAGGTGCCTGGTCAGATGCAATCCCTGGGTTTGAGTTCCAACACTTGTGAGCCCTAACTCTGGCCATGTTACCTAACCTTACTGTTTTGCCCCCGTCCCAGTCCCGTCCCGTCCCCCCCCCTTCCCCGTGACAGATCTGGGGAAGCTGTGAGATAGCAGGTGTCGCGGTTCCTGGCTGCATGGTAAGAGTTAAAAACTCAGACCTGCTGTTTACTTCCTAAGCAACATGCATCACGAATTGCAGATGCCCAGAAGGCACGCATCCTCTGGAGTGAGTGAGTGAATGAGTGAGTGAGTGAATGAGTGAGTGTGTGTGTGTGTGTGTGTGTGTACACCTGAGCCTGACGAAGCCACACCCCCAACTACCACCACCTGGAGCTGAGGATCATGTTTGCAGACCCCCAGTGGATTAGGGATCAAAGCTGGCTGAGCCTCCTCCTGGAGGCTCTGGAGCATCAGGAAGCAGACCCTAGCAGAGCTCAGCACCCAGCTCCTTTGTCTCGCCCGCCCGCCCCCTCGTCCCCACTTCCTGCCCAGCTTCTAGCTAGCGATCTGCTCTGCGGCGCGGACTTTGTAAACACGCCGCGCCTGTGGGGTGGACGCTTGATTTGTTTGGGTGCCGCGGAAGCGGAGTGCACGCCCCTGTCCTGTCCGTGCTGGCGGTTGTGATCATGCCTACTGTCTAAAACCAGACGTCCAGCAGCGGGAGAGAACGTGAGGCCACCATCCGAACTCCGGGGGACTCAACTGCCAAGAGGTAGGCTCGGGGGCTGGAGAAGCCAGAATGAATGTGATGTCAGCATCGCCTGCTTTGTCTGGGATGTTCCTTAGAGTCCAGGTTGGAGACCCTAAGGTGGCTTTAGCGGGTCATCGGGCACTCTCCCCTCGGTTTTGTCCCCAAAAGCTTAGTTTACTTTCCCACTGAGTATGATGTTTTGATCAGAGCTGAGGGTCAGAGAAGCAAGCCCCTTAAAGGTTCTCGAGCCTCCTAAATGTGTGCACATCAACCAGCATGGCTAGACCGGTGGTGGCGTTTGAGTCAGCCAGAGCCAAGGAAGGGGACCAGAAAACTAGAATTTTCCGGAAGGTGCTGAGGGTCTCACTCTTCTGCATCTCCTAAGTGTAGACCAGAGAGTAACTGAAGAATTGGACTGCCGTTGCAAGGAAGCACTTGCACTGGCTGAGCACCTACTGTGTGCTTGACACTGTTTCTGTTTGCTGCTGACTTCCTCAACCACTGATGGTGTTGGTCTTGTATTCAACGGAGATGAAGGGAGAAGGGCTCTGGTGATGCGATTGGGAAGGGGACATCTGGGTTGGGTTCCGGAGGATGGTTTTGACCTCAGAGAGAGTTAGGTGGGAAGTCATCGAGATACTTACTACCCAACGGTAAACTGAATCAAACTGGTGTTACTGGGCACGGGGAAATACTGGTAACTGGAAAACAGTCCTCACTCACTTCCAGGCATAAGGACGTGGGAATAAGCAGGAGTGGCTCTGGGAAAGACAAGCTGCTGAGCTGGAGCCCCCAAACTCCAATTCTGTGCAGCAGGAGGGTCCCCCTGGGGATGGCAGGACAGTCCACGCCGTACTGGACAGCCTCTCCCCGTCCTGGACCCTGGCACAGCCACTCCCCGTCCTGGACCCTGGCACTGTCTTCTCCAGCAAGCCCTGTCCTCTGTCCATCACTCCCGCGTCCTCGGGGACCTGGTCCTGCGTGGAGAAGTGACTCGTGTGTGTGTCCCCTCACGCCCTAGCACAGCAGGGGACACATTCCCTGAACACCTTTTCATGTGGCCACAGAGACTGGAGTGGAAAGTGTCTCTGATCATTCCCTCAGGGACACCAGTCTATGCTCAGCCCTCGAACCCATGGTCATGGCCTCCATGGTTCCAACCTCTTTTCTTGTATGTTTCTCTTCATCGAGGACTTGGGATGCTTGCAGAGTCCTGTAGCACCCTCAAGTGTTTATGTAAGTGGTTTAGATGTAGTATCTCATTTAATAGCACTATAAGCTGCATTAAATCAACTACTATTAGTTCCATTTTATAGATGAGGAAACTTGGACACAGGAGGTAAAGAGAGCCCCTTTAAGAAGGACAAGAAGTACATGTCAGGGATCTGGAGACACTGCCCAAGCAGAGGACCCAGGTTCTGTTGCTGACACCCACACAGTAACTCACAACTACCTATTTCCAGGGCTTCAGATGCCCTCTCCTGGTCTCTCCTGATCTCTGCAGGTACCAGGCATGAACATGGTACATACATGTAGGCAAATGCTCATACACATAACAAAATAAATCTTTTTTTAAAAGAAATGGATGTCAGGCTGGGCGGTGACGTACAGTGAGTTCCAGGATAGCCAGGGCTACACAGAGAAACCCTGTCTAGATAACAACAAAGAGGAGAGAGAGAGACAGAGAGAGACAGAGAGAGAGACAGAGAGAGAGAGAGACAGAGAGAGAGAGAGACAGAGAGAGAGAGAGGATGTCAGAGATGGACTTTAAGTCCAACTCACTTGACCTGGGAGATCCTGTCCTTTGTTTTGAGGCAGGGTATTGCTCTTTTTTTTTTCCGAGACAGGGTTTCTCTGTGGCTTTGGAGGCTGTCCTGGAACTCGCTCTGTAGACCAGGCTGGCCTCAAACTCACAGAGATCTGCCTGCCTCTGCCTCCCGAGTGCTGGGATTAAAGGCGTGCACCGCCAACGCCCAGTCAGGGTATTGCTCTTAGCCCAGACCTCGAACTCCCAATCTTAACTCAACCTCCCATGTGCTAGGATGAGAATTACCCATCACCATTACATCCAGGTCAGAGTCGCTGCTCTTGGCCTGGGGTCAGCTCAGGGTTCTCAGGACAGCACAGCACAAAGACAGTACCCTATCTTATGTGGTTGTGGGTGTGCGCATGGGTGTGACGTCACACATCTTCAGTCCCAGCACTTGGGACTCTGTGAGTTGGAGGCCAACCAGTTCCCAATAGCAAATTCCAAGCCAGCCAGTGCTACATAGAGAGACCGTCTCAAAAAGATGCACAAAACGTATTTATTTTATACGTATGGCTGTGTTGTCTGCATTCATCTTTGTGTACCGTGTGTGCCCGGTGCCCACAGAAGCCAGAAGAGGGTGCTGGGTCCCCTGGACTGGAGTTGGCTTCTGGGAGTTGTCAAGTGGGTACTGGAAATCAAATCCGGGTCCTCTGGAAAAAACCAGCCCATGTTCTTTACACCGGGCCGTCTCTCCAGCCCTCGCCTTACTTTTTGAGGCAAGAGTTTCTCACTAAATCTGGAGCTTGCCATTGGGCTCGACTGGCTAGCGGGAAGTCCTTGTCCCAGCCCCTGGAATCCGCCTGTCTCCCTCCCTTGTCCCGCCTCACCGCAATTGTATGACAGATTTGCAGCATGTGCCTGACTGCTTTGGGATCTGAACTCAGTCCTCATGTGCGTGTAGCAACTACCTTCCCAATGAGCCATCTTTTGAGACATCCTTTGAGACAGGTCTCCTAAGCCCAGTTAGCCTGACACACGTATGTGGCCGAGTGTGGCTTTGAACTTCCGATCTCTCTCACCTTCCCATGCCGTATTACAGGCATGTGCTGCCACACCTGCTTTGTGTTGTGCACAATCCGGGGTAGGCCCCATATTCTACACCCCAAGAAGAGCCTTTAAGATTGGTGTCTGATTAAGTGGATGGTTCAGATGTGGGGAAAGCATGAGGTACTGTTCCTGGAATGCCCTATGTCACTTCTTGAAAAGCAGCACCCTCAAGTCTGCCCTTCCCACGGGTTGGAACAATGCCTATGGCATGAGGCCCTTTAGAGGGAAGCCTCCCTGAATTCTAGCTGTTTTCCCTGCTTCCTCTCTGAAACTCTGTGCAGAGGGTTTCTCGAAGGAACCCTCTGCACAGATTTGGGGATGCCCAAGGCAGGTCCCTGCCTACTGCAATCAAAATTAATAATCCCAGCACTCAGGAGGTAAGAAGACGGGTCAGTGTCTGAGTTTGAGGACACTGTTGTACATAGTGAGACCCAATTTACGGAGCTGGAGAGATGACTCAGAGATTAAGAGCCCTGGCTGTTTTTCTAGAGGACCTGGGTTTAGTTCCCAATACATATGTGGCTGCTCACAAAGTCTGTAACTCCAGTTCCAGGGGATCTGAAGCCCTCCTCTGGTTTCCACTACACATACACGTGGTTCACAGACACACATGCAGGCAAAACAGCCATACACATAAAAATAAAATTGTTTTTTAAAAAAATAGCTAAGCACTGACCCCAAGAAGGGGTGTCTGTTGAGATGGGTGTTGATGCTGGGGTTTGAGGGGGAGGGAGGGTGTGAAGGTTATGATTAATGCAAACACAGGCTGCTCTGCCCTTCCTCTGCTCCCAGCGTGGGGTGCAGTGGAACCCTGGGCACGCCCCCTGTCCTCTGCCCTCAGTTGTCCCCAAAGAACAGGCTGTACCCTTGAGAAACCACAAGAGGAAGTTTAGGGCGGCTTGTGGGTGGGGAAAGTTCTGGGACCTCGGCCAAGTTTCCCTTTCCCTACTGAGCAGTAGGTGTGTTTATCTTGCCCGCAAAGACTTTTAAATTTTAAATCCTCTGCGATTCGAAGAGCTGTCAATCCCTGTCCTGGTCTTGCCCAGGGCACCCTTTCTCTGGTGAGATTGGAGTGTCTGTGTTTCAGTTTGGTAGTCTGGTCTCAGCCCATCACCTTTTCCCCAGAGCACCCCAAGAACCTTCCAGCTCTGGGGAATGTGGCTCCAGCAGCCACTTGGGGGTGTGGAGTGTTCCCAGGGGCTCCTAACGTGTTTCTTTTATTTGATACTCACTGTAATTGGAGGTAGTGCATACCTCTGCCTCCAGGGTACCAATGAGGAACACAGAAGTCAGAAAGGTTTAGGAACATGACAGTCACACCTCTAGTAAGTGACAGTTCAGGGTTGAAGGTGGATCTATCTCAAGTCACAGTATCTGCTTTTTACTTTCAGTAGTAAAAGTTTCCATCTAAAGGGGTTTTTTGTTTTTTTATTTGTTTGTTTTGTGTTGTTTTGGAGAATAGGGTTTCTTTGTGTAGCCTTGGCTATCCTAGAGCTCCCTGTGAGACCAAGCTGGTCTCTTAAACTCTCAGAGATCCACCTGCCTCTGCCTCCCAAGTGCTGGGATTACAGCCATGTGCCACCACCGTCCTGCCAATCTTTTTGTTTTTAAATAATGCTTTAGGACAGAAGAGATGGCTTGGTAGTTAAGATGACTTGTGGTGGCACACCCTTTAAACCCAGCCCTCAGGAGGCAGAGGTTAGCAGATCTTTGTGAGTTCAAGACCAGCCTGATCTGGTCTACAATTGAGTTCCAGGACAACCAGAGCTGTTACACAGAGAAAACCAAAAAAGATGAAAAGCCCTGGTTGCTCTTCCAGAGAACTGGAGTTTAATTCCCAGCACCCACAGGGCATCTGCACATGCTACACAGACATACAGGCAAAATAACCATAGATGTAAAATAAATATATTAAACATATTGAAAATAATGCTGCAGCTGCAGCTGGGTGTGGTGGCTGGAAAGTTTCTGCACCTGGATGAGCCTCTCGGATGATGCAGCAATCCAAAATCAAACCCACTTGGAAAAAGGCCAGTTCAATGGATACAACGCTCACGGTGATTTCCTAGCCCCCCAGAGCAGAAGGAAAAGAGAGACAGGAAAATCATGAGTCTGTTTTCTGGGGGACAATTTAAATACCCTGTGGGAGTGGTCTTGAGCATCTCTGGGGAAGGGAATCATCATTTGGTGGGCTTTCTGAAATGCAGCAGGAAAGAGAGCAGGCGGGGTCTTGAGGGGATGATTCCACTAGAACATTCCAGACTCTTTAGGTACATGGATGTCAGGGGCCGAGGCAAAGCCTCCACCAGAATAGTGGTGCCTGCCTTTAATCCCAGCAGAAGCAGTGGTCTCTATGAGTCTGTATAGTTCTAGTGCTATGTAGAGACTCTAGCTTAGAAACAACAGAAATGCACAGGCTGTTCTTCCAGAAGACCAGGGTTTGATTCCCAGCACTCACATGGCAACTTACAACTGCAGCTCCAGGGGTCTGTGAGTCTTTTTGTTTGTTTGTTTGGTTTTGTTTTTCTTTTTTCTTTTTTTCTTTTTTTTTTGGTTTTTCGAGACAGGGTTTCTCTGTATTGTTTTGGAGGCTATCCTGGAACTCACTATAGACCTGGCTGGTCCCGAACTCACAGAGATCCTCCTGCCTCTGTCTCCCGAGTGCTGGTACTAAAGGTGTGCTACACCACTGCCCGGCTGTGTCTACAAGTCTTGGTTGGGTTCATTTTCTCTGTCAATTAAAGAATTAAAAGCAGAAAACACCTCGAGTACCACAGGTAGCATCAGAGAAATCTCAGAAATACTAGCAGACAGCAGCAGATGAGTCAACAGATGAAGTAAGGCATTTCTTGGAAACAAAGAGACGCATGCGTGCAACAGACACACAGAAAGGGACTTGCACGCTGGAAACCCAGTCTCTTCTCGGACTGGAGGCTTTTTAAGTCTCTGAATCATTTTTCTCCCCTAACTTAGCGTTGGTCAGTTTGAGGAGAGACAGGGTGGTTGATTGGCCCACGACCGATGTGTAACACCACGTCAGGCCTTGAACTGTCAAGCAAGTCCATCAACAGGGAGTTGATGGTGGGAGACAGACACACACCTACAAAGCCTTTTGTCTCAAGTCAGGAGGGTGAGGAGGAAACCCTCCATTTGGGGAATTACCTTACAGTAGGGTGGTGTGGAGAGGGGGAGGGGTTGGGGAGGAATAGGAACGGAGTCTTTGTAAGTAAATTTTTTAAAAGATTTATTTATTTATTTATTTATTTATTATGAATACAACACTCTGCCTCCATGTCTGTCTGCAAGCCAGAAGAGGGCACCAGATCTCATTATAGATGGCTGTGAGCCACCATGTGGTTGCTGGGAATTGAACTCAGGACCTCTGGAAGAGCAGTCAGTGCTGTTAACCTCTGAGCCATCTCTCCAGCCCTGAAAGTAAATTTTTTAAAATGGTCAGTAGAGTTGGAGAGTTGGCTCAGTGGTTATTAATGGCTCACTGGCTGTTCTCCCAGAGGACTAAGTGGGTTCCAGCATCTACTTTGGGCATGTCACAGCTGCTTGTTATTGCAGCTACAGGGGATCGATACCCTCCCTGGACTCCTATGGGCACCTGACAAACACTTTTTTTTTTTTTTTTTTTTTTTTTGAGACAGGGTTTCTCTGTAACAGCCCTGACTGTCCTGGAAGTGGCTTTGTAGACCAGGTTGACCTTGAACTCACAGTGATCATCTGCCTCTGCCTCCCTAGTACTGGGACTAAAGGGTGTGTGCCACCATCACCTGGCCTTTTGGTTTTGTTGTTGTTTGTGCATAAATGTTTTTTAAAAGGACAGCCAAGTGGGAAAAGATCAACTACGATGGTGTTTGGTATAGTGGTGAATGTCTATAGTCTTAGCACTCAGGAAGCTGAGGCAGCAGGATCACTGGGACCCAGGCTATGCATTAAGATCTTGTCTCAATTCAGTCAGTCAGTCATTCAGTCAATCAATCAAGGCAGCATGAAAAAGTGAGGTTAAATTCCAGAAAAGTGGAATGTGAAGCGTTTAAATATTCGAGGTAGTTCTTGGAAACATTAGAATTTAAAAATCTGTATTTTGCCAGTTGGTAGTGTCACATGCCTTTAATCCCAACACTCAGGAGGAAGAGGCAAAAAGATGTCTGTAATTTCTGAGGCCAGCCTGGTTTACAGAGACAGTTCCAAGACAGCCAGGGCTTCACAGAGAAACTCTGCCTCGGGAAGCCGCCAAAAGTATTTATTTTATTTTTAATTGTGTGTAAGTGTGTGCATATGCACATAAATGCAGGCGCCTGCAGGATGTGAGAGCCACATAGTGTGGGTGCAACGGAACTTGCATCATCTGCAAGAGCAGTTCAAATTTTTATCCGCCTCGCTATCTCTCCGGCCCCACAACTTTTTTTCTTGAGTGGTTGGATTTTTTTCATTCTGCTTTTGAATCATTTTGAATAATAATAATAATAATATTTACCATATAGTCCTGGTATTATTGTAAACTGGCTGTCCTCGAACTTGGCTTTTCTTTCCGGAGCTGGGATTACAGGCGTGTAAAGTACCCCGCCCACTTGGCAAAAATGGGAAGACTTTCTAACAAATAACTGACCCCTGCCTAATGACGTGAGTTCCAGCCGCAGGAGTCTAGAGCGCATGCCCTACGAGCCTCTGCCAGAGTGTCAGCGCGCAGACTCCACCCCTTTCCGCCTGGAAACTCGGTGGCTCACCGGGGCCCCCTTGCGTCATCGCTCGGCCCGCCGCCCGCCCTGGCCCATGTTTTTCACACTCTGTCCACCAGATGGAGCTGTTGCCCAGAGTGCCGCTTTAGGGGCCCCTATTGGGTGAAGAACCCCACCTGGTCCTTCAGGCGCCAGCTGGTTTCCTGGGACCTCTGTCCCCGTCCGTCCCCCCCATCCCCAGCTGTTTACACAGAAAGTTGTTCTGGCGGACCCGGAAGAATCTCCTTAAAATGTGCTCTTAACGGCTCCGGCCCGGGTGTGCGAGCCTGGGAGAGAGTGCTCCTTTCCCCAGGCAGGGGCCTCCGCACCTCTCCCCCTCCTGACCTTCCTGTGTCCTTGCCACGGAGGGACCCAAGTTGCGCCAGCGCCAGCGTGTCAGGGAAGCTACCCTAGAATGACCGTTCTACCCTTCAAAGGGTGTGACACTTAGGCTGCTGCCCGTGGGACCTCGGAAACCACACCTCTCTGAACCGGTTAGCCCCCGGCCGCCTGACCAGCTCCCACGCTGGGGAAAATTCCGCAGCGGTCTCTCCCGAGATTAAAGAGCAGAGGCCCAGCCACGGCTCTCACAAGGTGGGGCAGAAGCCAGACTGCTGCAGGTCACAACACCAAGAGAGCCATAAAGGCGTTGGTGGCGCAGGCAGAGGCAGGCGGATCTCCGTGAGTTCGAGCCCAGCCTGGTCTACATGCGAGCTCAGGCCTGCAGTGCTACATGAGAGCTTGTTTCATAAAGAGACAGAGAACGGGGCTATGGACGACCGGGACACAGCAGTCAGGGCCCAGGATGAGTGAGTTGGCCTCAGGCACAGAACTGAGCCGGAATAAAATAAATCTACCTAGTCTTTCCAGTCACTTATTTCCAACCCATTCTTTCCTAACCTCAGGAGACAAAGAGGACAGGAAACCCAGCTTACAGGCAGAGAATCTGCTGCACAGAGACCGTAGGCTTCCGCTCGGGGCAGGCTAACAGGGCTGTTTGGCTGCAAAGACGTCACCATTCATTTTCACTCTCTGGTCACATGGACAAGCTGCCCGGCTCTGTTTTTTGGGGGCTCCTTTCTGGCTGCTATTTCTTTGTCTGTTGCCCCTCTCTCACACCTCTCTCACACCAGCTAATGCTTGCTGATCGCTTCCTGTACGCTAAGTAACGTCTCTGTCTTCACAGTGCCGTGAGGGGGTGGGCAGGTCAGGCTCAAACCCAGGCCTTTCCCCATGCTCAGCAAGTACTGTCACAGAGTCCCCGCAGTGCCTGTCACAGAGCCCCAGCCCCCGCAGTGACGGGCATGTGTTACACCTTCACAGATGAGGAACCCAGGCACAGCCTAACCTGCTTTGTGTTTAAGAGAAGATGCAAAGTCCAGCTTAGTGTCTCGGTCACAGGTCCATGTGAGAGCTGCTGTCTTCATAATGTGAGCATCATTTTCCAGCCTGTCTCCGTCTGTCTGTCTGTCTGTCTGTCTGTCTGTCTGTCTCTCTTTCTCTCTCTCACTCTCTCTCTCACACACACACACACTCACGCACTCCCTTTTTTTTTGAGACAAGGCCTTACTATGTAGCTCTGGCTGACCTGAAACTCACTTTGTAGACCAGGCTGGTCTTGCAATCACTGTGTAGACTAGGCTGGTCTTGAACTCACTGAGCCTGCCACTGGCTCCCTGGTTCTGGGATTAGGAGTGTGCACTCCAACATGTTTGCATTTGTTTTTAAGACATGGTTTCACATAGCCCAAGCTAGCCCCAAGCTTGCTCTGTAGCCAAGGATGGCCTTAAGTTCCTGCTCCTCCTTCCTCCACCTCCTGAGTGTGGAGATCACAGGCAGGCACCACCACACCTGGCTTATGTGGTGTTGCGGACCCTTCCCAGGGCTTGCTGTGTGTGCTAAGCAATTGCTCTATCACCCAGCCAGAGCCCCAGCCCCACAGCCCTTTTTCTCCTAGAATAAAAATAGACCTGCAAGTTCTGGCCCGTGTGGAGAAGGTTGGACAGAGTCCTTAAAGTTGGGGCAATCCCAGAAACTCCCAATTCTGGCCCCAGAGTTTTCTGCTCCAACTCAGCCTCTCTCCAGTTCTCTGTTCTCTTCTCTCCAGGCGGCTCCTCCCTGCCCCTCCCCTGGGCTCCCAAGAGTTCTGGGAAAGGAAGTCAGGGCTGGGGCCCCAGACAGATGCAGGCCTTGAGCATCCACTTAAGTTCCAGCTGGAGGAGGGGGCCCTGCCAGGGGAGGAGAGGGCACCTGTGGGTCCCATCCGCCTGTCCCCTGAAGGGTTCTGTCTGCTGTCACAAACTCAGCTCTAGTTTGTGGAGCTTGCTGGGCTAGGTGCTTGGCAGCCACTTTGAATAATGCACCCCCACACCCCACCCCTGCCCCTGCCCAGGGTGGGGCTCTAGCAAGTGAACTGTACTAAGTTGGCTTGGGGGTGTTGGGGAGGGAGCTCTTTCCTCCCAGCAGCAGGCTCGTAAGTTCACGGCTGTTCTTTTCTTTTCTGTCAGCTCTCCACCCTCCTAAGACACACTCACCACAGACCCAGGAACACACCCACCTAACACACTCACACCACACACACCTAAGACGCACTCACCACAAACCCAGGAACACACCCACCTAAGACACACACACCACACACCCACCTAAGACACACTCACCACAGACCCAGGAACAGACACACCTAACACACTCACCACATACCCACCTAAGACACACTCACCTAAGATGCACTCACCACAGACCCAGGAACAGACACACCTAACACACTCACCACACACCCACCTAACACACTCACCACAGACCCACCTAAGACACACTTACCACAGACCCAGGAACACACCCACCTAACACACACTCACCACACACCCAGGAACACACCCACCACAAACACACACTACACACACCTAAGACACACTCACCACAGACCCAGGAACAGACACACCTAAGACACATCACACACTCAGGAACACACCCACCTGAGACACACTCACCACACACCCAGGAACACACCCATCTAGGAACACACCACACACACACCACAGACACAGGAACACACCCACCACACACACACTCACCAGAGACACAGAAACACACCCACCGTGGAAAGGGTCTTGGGGTCAGGGGCCCTCAGATAGATTAGGTGGCAGAGCAAGAGCAAAGGCTAGAACATGCTCTAAGCCCAGCTTTCCTCCAGTCAGCGGGGACCTGCTGGCCCCAGGAGTGCCACCCATCTTTTCTTTGACTTAGCTTCTGTCTGTAAGTCCAGCTGAATTTTCTCCTCAGATTTCTGCATCTATAAAGAGATAGTCTCTTTGGGGGAAAGTCCAGACTTGATATGACCACTAAACTTAACCTTGGTGCCTCTGGGTGGGCCTCAGAAAGTTTTCCTCAGGCACAGCTGCTGAGAGTCGTTTTGGATGTTCCTCATGAGCATATGCTGTGTGGATTTTCTCTCTTTCTTTCCTAAAATAAATAAAACATATTTTGTGTGTTCCTGAGGTGTATGTGTGGGGGCATGTGCTTAGAGGTCAGAGGGCAACTTGCACAAGGTGGTTTTCTCGTGCTATCGTGTGGGCTGTTAGCAAATCCATTTGTAATAAGAATGTGAATTTATTAACTCGGTTCTTACTTATTCTCCACCTGAATGCTGTGTGGAGCTGGGGGTTGCAGCTCAGCTGGTACAGACCTGGCGTCAGGTATCCCTGGGTTTGGTCTCCGGTACCCCACAGAACTGCAAGTGGGCACATGGCCGTGACCCCGGCACTTTGGAAGCAGGGGCAGGAGGATGGGATGTCCAAGGTCATCCTTGGACTTGTGGTCAGCCTGGGATACGTATGCCACCATCTCAAACAAGAAACAAGGCAAAAGGCTGGAAGGCAGCTCTGTCAGTGAGGCAGCACTCAGGCACAAAGACCCCCACAGCGAGAGTAAAATGCCTTCTGTGGCCCCAAGCGCTGGGGAGGCAGACACAGTGTTCTGGGGGCTCCCTGGCCATCCAGGTTAGCCCAGCTGGTGAGCTCCAGGCCACTGGGAGACCCTGCCTCAAAGGAGGTGATGGCCTTCCTGACACCCAGGATTGTACTGACCTCCACATGTGTACACATACACGCACACGTAACAATCGGGTGTGGGAGGCTTTCTTATTTCACATATGAAGAAATGTAAGTGCAGGGGCCAAATTACTTAGCCCAAGATCGGCATTAAGAGCCTGATGGGAAGGGCTTTGGTGGCCCACACCTTTTATCCCAACACGGGGGAGGCAGAGCCAGGTGGCCCTCTGTGAGTTCAAGGTCAGCTTACTCGGCAGGTGTATATACCCACCTATCAGGAGTGAGAGGTGACACTAGGTTCCCTGTTGTGACAGTGCCTTGTGCATAGTCCGGGGCTCCTGGACTGATTGTGACACGCACATGTGTCTTGGAGGTAGGTGGCGCAGTGAGTGTGTGTCCCCAACCCTCACTCCAGTCATGCCAAGACATCCTGGCATCCTTGATCCCTTAGGTCTCTTAGCCACAGCCTTGCCCCAGCAGGCATATTAGGTGTCACAGGGGACCCAGGAAGTAGGAGCTGGGTATGGTGGTGGGCGTGAGCTTGGCTAGGTGGGGCTGGGACTCTGACCTATCTGTGGAGCCCTGGATGAATCAGCCTGACCACAGTCACCCAACAGACATGAAGGTACAGACATTTTCTTCTGACACCCCCTCCAACGTTCATTTTCTTTTTCCTCGTTCTTTCCCATGACAGCTTTACCGGGGTGTGGCACCGTAGCCGAGGGCACAGCTCAAGCTCGTGGTTAAGCTGGGTCCTGAGACCGAACCAGTGACCTGGCCCTTGAGGAAGGTTTGAGGTCTCCCATAGTTCACCGAGAGATCGGCCCTGCCTAGGGCAAATGACACAGACCCCATTCAGGGGACAGGACTGCATTGGGCTCTGCCACCTGATGTGGTCATCCAGCCACATCTCAAATACAGAGGCTTTGAAAGCCTTTGTTTGTCTGTTTTTCATGTACAGTAGTGTTACGATGGATTCAGTATCGGATTCAAAGTCAGGGAGAAAACAACCAGCAAAGCCACTTTTATGGGGCTGCCGAGATGATTCAGGGTTTAAGAGCGCTTAATTCCCAGCAATTTCCAGCACCTAGGATACACACACACACACACACACACACACACACACACACACACACACACGCACGCACACACGCACACACACACACACCTAGGCCAGTGGCTCACGATAGCCTGTAACCGCCCAGGGGTTCTGATGCCCTCTTCTGGCCTTCCTGGGCACTGTACTCACAAGTACACACACACACACACACACACACATTTCCTCTCCACCGCAAACAAAACAAAACACTGTTCAAGCCAGACACGATGGTCTCCTCCTGTAAACCCAGTACTTGGGAGGTTGTGGCAGAGGGATCATGACTGCAAGGTTGTCACTGGCCAGTGAGTTGGAGACTAGCCCAGGACATTTGACCCTGTACATAGAAAAAAAAATCCCTCCCTCCTCCAAATGCCACTATTCAGATGACCTTAATCTTCTCGTACAGCCCGGTTTGTCTCTGCGAATCTGCAGCATTGTCTCTTTTCTCTGGGGTTTCTTCATCTTGTGTCGAACTCGGGACCAGAGCTAATGCGACCCAACAGTACATAGGCTTCTCCGACCAGCTGTCCTTTCATTCAGTGGTGTTAGCCACTGCTCAGTGTTGTTTTGTTTTGTTTTGGTTTGGTTTTTGGTTTTATGAGACAGGGTTTCTCTGTATTGTTTTGGAGGCTGTCGGTCCAGCCCGGCCTCGAACTCACAGAGATCCGCCTGCCTCTGCCTCCCAAGTGCTGGGATTAAAGGCGTGCGCCACCACCGCCCGGCCCCTGCTGAGTGTTAGGAGTCCACTGTGCACGCTCTTGTGGGCTAGCAGGGCCACCAGGAGGGTTTGTGTGACCGTCTTGTGGGAATTTGGAGGAAGGGTTGGTGACTTTTGCACAATATTAGACAGGTTAACCAAGAATTTCCTCTCGCTCAAAAGTGTTCTGTGAGGAACTCAAAGAGGTTTTGGTTTCGTGTTTTGTGTTGGTATGTCACCTGCTGCCATTCGAGGGAACCAAACCTAGGGTCTATCCCATGCTAGACAAGTACCCTACCACTGAGCCCTAACCCTCAGGCCCAAGAAGCGGTTTTGCTGAAATCCTTCAAGAGCAGTTTTCAGTTTTTGTTTTCTGAAACAGAGTGTCTGCCTGTAGCCTGGACTAGCATTCAACACAAGCCCAGGGCTTGTGTCAAACTCATGGCTCTGAATGCTGGAATTGCAGGTGTGATCCACCAAGTCTGAGGTTGATAAAGAACAGTTCTTATAAGGCAGTTAAAAGTAAAAAGAAAGCTGGGTGTTGTGTGACATTCCCGTAATCCCGTAACTCAGCTGTCAAGGACAAGAAGCTGGAGAATCAGCTGAAGGCCAGCCTCAGCTACCTGAGACTGTGTCTCAAAAGACCAAAAGAAATGCAGCTGGGTAGCAAGCTCTTGTCTGAAAAAGCAACAAAAGTAAAAGGATACAAATTCAAATCGGCTTTCCAGTTGGCGGTGGTGGTGGTGGTGGCGGCGGCAGCGGAGCACGCCTTTAATCCCAGCACTCAGGAGAGAGAGGCAGGCGGATCTCTGTGAGTTCTAAACCAACCTGGTCTACAGAGCAAGACCTTACCTCAAAAACAAACAAATAAATAAACGAATAAAAGAATAAGAGCAGTTTTCTGACTGTGCCACCTTCTTTTCTTTTATTAAAAGCCATAGTATAGAAATAATCCCCTTTCTCTCTTATTTCAGAAGCAGTTATTGGGCTCATTTCTTATTCTCTTCATGGGATGTAGCAGGTTACTGATTATCTCCTTAGAAATAGCTGCTAATTTTATACTCACCATTAACCCTATAATAACAATCATTTTCAGCCGGGCGGTGGTGGCGCACGCCTTTAATCCCAGCACTTGGGAGGCAGAGGTAGGCGGATCTCTGTGAGTTCAAGGCCAGGCTGGACCGACAGCCTCCAAAACAATACAGAGAAACCCTGACTCGTAAAAAAACAAAACAAAACAAACAAAACAAAAAAAGCCAATTATTTTCCTGGCTTTGGTGCTGTGGCTTGACCCAGCATATAGCTGCACGACAGGCATCCCCAGCCGTTTTTATTTTTTTTTACTTTGGTTTGAGATGGTGTGTGTGTGTGTGTGTGTGTGTGTGTGTGTGTGTGTGTGTGTGTGTGATTTAAAGGCTGGCCTTGGTACTCTTCCTGTCTTCTGAGTGCTGAAATCACAGGTGTGTGACATTCAGCACTTGGTGTTTTTGAGAGAGCATCTCATTGTATAGTCCTAACTGGCCTCGAATTAGAAGCCTTCTTCCTCTGCCACCCCAGTGCTGGGATTATAGGTGTACACTGCTATGTCCTCCCGGATATGAGATAAAATTTAATGTTTATTATTAATTTCTTAAAAACTACTAACGCAGCCGGGTGTTGGTGGCACACGCCTTTAATCCCAGCACTCGGGAGGCAGAGGCAGGCGGATCTCTGTGACTTCGAGGCCAACCTGGTCTATAGAGCGAGTTCCAGGACAGCCTCCAAAGCCACAGAGAAACCCTGTCTCGAAAAACCAAAAACCAAACATACGGGCATAATACTGCTTCCCCAAACACAAGGAATTAATGAGAAGCATGGCCTTAGTTTACATTTTTGTAGCTCTCTTTAAATGCCCAATTTAATGGACTTTTGACGCCGGATTGTTGTGGGGGCTTCTGTTTCCGTCTGTCTCACTGGGTGGCTCGGCCTCAGACAGATTCGTCGTCAGAAGGGGGCCTGTGGCCTGGGCTAGAGCACAGTGGTCCTAGCAGGTCTCCACGGTGGAGAGGGCATTTGCAGCCATCGCGAGGAGCTGAGAGGGCATTTGCAGCAATCGCGAGATTTGTTCTTGGCTCAGGAGTTCACAGCGAGCCACGGAAGCTTTTGCGTGAGGAAGTCACGTGACCAGCGTGGTTGCAAGACAATTCCCGAGGCTACCGTGGGATATCAAGGGGAGTCTCCATAAAATCAGGAAAAGATTTGAAATTCGGGTGTTGGTTGCCGTTCTCCCTGCTGTGACAAATACTGACAAGGGCAGCTTAAGGGAGGAAGGGGTTCTCTGGGCTCACAGTTTGAGGGGGCTCTGGTCTCGCCTGGCGGGGAAGAGATGGAAACCTAAGGGGGTGAGGCACAGCTGGTCGCATGGCTTCTTCGTCCAGGAAGCAGAGAGAGGTGCACAACGATCCTTGGTTGTCCGACTCCGGTCCCCCATTCTTATTCAGTCCAAGAGCATCCCCTCCACGAGAAGGTGCCGCTGGCATCCAGGGAGGGTCAGCCCTCCTGTCAGTTATCAGTCAAGCTCTACCATCCTATAGGGTGGCATCCGCAGAAAGGGAGCAGAGGGGGCCACTTGACAGCTGATCTTGAGGGCTTCAGGAGCGGCAGAATTGGGTAGCTGGTAGGAATTAGAAAGTCATCCGCACTTCCCCTGCGAGGCACCCTGCATATTTCTGCGATGAAGTGTGTGGTCTTTGCTGTGCTAGCTGCTCACATTCCTTCTCCCCTGCCAGGCTGTGTGCTCCAGCGCAGGAGTGAGGAGAATCAAGGACAGTTAGTCAGGACTGGTGTGTGGCACAGGCCTGTACTCGCAGCTAGTCAAAGGGCTGAGCCAGGGGGTTGAAAGTCCAGGGCCAGCCTTGGACAACTTAAATTAAAGAGACCCTGCCTCAAAATAAGTTTAAAACAAAACCAACCAGCAGATTTCACCATGGTTCCTTGGCAGAATGCTAGTAGTTTTAATAGAGACAGTACAATCAGAGGGAAAGGCTCTGTTATCCTTAAGTCTCATTGAACTAAGGATAGGGGTGTTGTCCAGCTATGATGGAAAGAGTCAAAAATGGAACTTGAAATGTACCTCTTGGATGGATGGTTCCTCTGTGTAGCTCTGTCTATCCTGAAACTAGCTCTGTAGACTGGGCTAACCTCAAACTCAGAGACTCACCTGTCTCTGTCTCCTACGTGCAGGAGGCACCCTCATGCCCAGCTAAGAAAGCTTGCTTTTTTTTTTTTTGGACTAAGATTTAGGGAGAACTGTCAAAGCCTTGCAAGGGGTGGTCTTAGCTTTGTTCTGAGTCTCAAGTAACTCATTCAATTAGGGAAATGCTTTTTTTTTTCTCTTTCTTTTTGCGGCAGGGTGAGTACTTGGGAGATGGAGGCAGGAAGGTCACGAGTTTGAAGTCATCCATTGTTGACAGTGAATTTGAGGCCAGTCTGGGCTACATGAGGCCAGCACTCTCTCTACCAATGGAACCACATTCATGGCCTGGAAGTGTTTTTTTTTTTTTTTTTAACTTTTATTAGGCTAGGCATGGGGGTGTACACTGTAATCCCAGCTTCTGGAAGGTGGAGACAGGAAGATGAGGTACTCATGTCAAGGTTGAAGCCAGCCTGGGCTACTGGAGACCAAACCAAACCAAAATAGAATAAGACAAATCCTAGAAATGTTTTCATTTTAAACCATTCTGTCCACACATGTACAGAAACACACAAATATGTATAAAAAACAAACAAGATGTGCTATAATGTGCTTATGCTTGCTACAGCAAATGTAATTTTGCTGTCTTAAAAAAATCGATTGTATTGTTTTATTTGTAAAACATGCTGGTCGGGCCGGGCGTTGGTGGCGCACGCCTTTAATCCCAGCACTCGGGAGGCAGAGGCAGGCGGATCTCTGTGAGTTCGAGACCAGCCTGGACTACCAAGTGAGTTCCAGGACAGCCTCCAAAGCCACAGAGAAACCCTGTCTCGAAAAAACAAAAAAAAATTTTTTTAATTAGTTTCCTGACTTCGAGAGAAGCTAGGGAAGCATCCTGTCTTGTAATTGGAAAAAGTTTGGGCTGGGGGCGGGGATCAAATTGTAAGTCAAGGTTCTGGTGGCCCCAGAAACGGTTTATCCAAAGCAAAGCAAAGGGAATACCTGGGAACTCCGAGACCTTCTGGGACGGCTGGAGGGTGAGCCTTGCTGGAGGGTGGAAAGAAGACCCCCAGGCAGCTTGCTGGGCCGGGTGGGGGACAGGTCAGGGGCCTGGCTTCTAGATTTGTGATAAGGAGCAGGTGACAGTGCAGTTAGATGGGGGACTGGACTTTCCACAACCAAGGTGACAGGACACAAGCAGATGGAAAGAATTTTAACTTGGAGTGGCAGGATGACCCTGCCTTGAGTCTGAACCGCCATATTTGTACCCTGCTTGTGTCTTACGTGAGAAAGGTCTGGGGTAGAGAGTTCTTGCCTAACAGGCCAAGGTCTGGCATCGGCATTGTATCCCCAGATAAGGAAGGAAGGAAGGAAGGAGGGCAGAAAGAAGGGAGAAGACGGGGTTGGTGGCACCGGCCTTTAATCTCAGCACGTAGGAGACATGGATAGGAGAATCTCTGTGAGTTCCAGGCCAGATAAGGGGAGTGGGGCGGGGTGGGAATGTGGTTAAATGCTTACCTAAGTATGGGGAAGCCCATGTTCAGTTCCGTAAACTCCAAGCAGTCCTGGAATTTGGGGAGGGTCAGGAGCTCAAAGCATGCCTCAGCTCCATAGCCGGTTTGAAGCCAGTCTGAGTTGGGAGATGTTGATTCCCGTAAAGTGCTTCCCATACATATGGTTTAGATATACTACACACATTATTTAAAAAAAAAATAAACTAAAACTAAGGACATATACAAATGTTAACAGTGTGGCTTTGTTTGCATGGGCCTTTTGTTTGTGTGTGGTAGGAAAAGTAACGGAACTAAAGTTGTTTGGGGGTATTGCATTCTTTTTTTTCCTATCTAACCCCCCCTTCCTTTAAGACAGGCTTTCACTGAGTAGGCCTGGTCAGCCTGGAACTCACTATGTAGACCAGGCTAGCCTAAAACAATGCTGGGATTAAGATCATCCAGCAACCACCAACACACTTTTTTCCTTTTTACAAAACATTCCAGCTACAGCTGTGCATGGTCTGACCCCCAGTGCCATAGGATCCTAGGACTTGTAGAGGCAGCAGGATCAGGGACTCAGGGGCCCTCAAGTACCGATTAGGTTTGAAGGCAGCCTGGGCTACTTGAGACTGTCTCTGTCTCTTAAGACTCTCTCTCTGTCTCTCTCCCTCCGTCTCTCTCCCTCCGTCTCTCCCCCCCCCCCCTCTCTCTCTCTCACACACACACAATCCAGTTCTATAATAACAGGAAGACTAGGAACCACACCAGGAGTATTTCCATGAGCTTAGGGGGAAAGTGTCACTAGTTTGTGGCATGTCATTGGAAGCCTGGGAGTTAAGAGTAAAGTCAAAGCTGGCAATGACAGCCCAGTAAGACAGAACCTGGTGTGGACTCAGCCCCTAGCTCTCAACTGTCTGCCAGCTCTTTAAGTGTAGTTACAACAATTAAACAGTGGCCTGTGTGGCCCTTCTGGGGTGACCAGCTCAGACCCGTCATGACAATTGGGGCAGGTGGAGTTAGAAGAGGGGGCAGCTACCCTCGGAGAGGCGGAGAGGCGCAGAGTGGGCCTGGAGAAGTCCTTTTGAGCGGCCTGGAGTTGCAAGAGGGGGGGGGAGAGCTGCGGTGGGGCAGGAAGCTGGGCAGCATCCCGCAGAGTCTGCCGCCCCAGCTCAGCAACAGAGGAGGAGGTGGAGTCTGGGTTGAGCCCTGAGATACGGAACAGGCAGCAGCTGACAAGGGGATCAAAATAAACAGCTGTGCCCCGAGGAGAACAAGCTTTGCATTCCGTTCTCTGATCCCACCCCAATCCCCACTTCTCCCCAGCGCACCCCACCCCCATCCAAGCACATGCGGCGTCCCTGTCAGCTCCGGGGGCCTCCCCTCAGTCTTGGCTTGGCTCCCTGCGAGCTGTGTTCCCACATCAGCCCCCTCCTTAGGCAGAGACTCCAGGGGCCTTTCTCCAGCTGTCTGGAAAGACTGAGGACTTGAGACAGGTGGCCGGAGGTGGAAGAAGAGGGCCTCTTCCAGGGCCAGCCCCCATCTGCCAGGCCTGGCCACCCTCAGACTCTCCCCTGGGTCGTCTAGGAAGGCCTGGGAAACACAGTGGGACTGAGCTCTGATAGCCTAGGCCGGGGAGGCTGAGGCAGGGTCTGGGGTCTAGTGGGGGGGAAGAGTTTTCACTGGGCAGAAGACATCTGCTCCCTGCCCTCCAGGAACTCAGTCCAGAGAGGAGACAGTGACTCCTAAGAGGGGCCTCCCGAACAGACTTGTGGGATTTCATTCCTCAGTGCAATGCCTGAGGGCATCCTGGCTCCAGGGATCTGCAAGGCTCCATATCTCCTGAGGCTTGCTGCTAGTGCCTCCAAACACCCCTGATTTATTTCAACACGTGCTAGCCTGGGGGTTAAAGTCTAAGCTACAGGAGTTAATGCATGCTCTTTACCCAGGGCTAGGCTAGCTCCTGGGGCCACCATAAGTAGCAGCTAACACCTCTTCTTCTGCAGTATCCCCCAGAACCCGTCCCTGGAAGGAAGTAGGGCTTCAGGGAAGCGCTGGGCGTCACCAGGAAGTGTCTTCATTGTCCTGAAGAAGGTCTGATGACTTCTGTGTTCCTGTGCCTGGATGTAGTTTCTAGCCTGGGTGTCCAAGGGTCAGATCCAGGGGGGGCAGCAGGGGAAGTGTTGCTGAGGTACACCAGGAAGATGGCCAGAAGGAGTAAGCGTGTACCCTCTCCTCTAGGGCCCTCGCCTCACTCGCCTCAGCTTCTGGCTGATGACCACATGGTACACTCCCATACCACTGTACTCAAACACCTCGAGACCCCAAGACCCTCCAAGTCCTACACCGTCAGCAGGCTGCTAGGCACATCCTGGTTTATGTAGCCCCCCCCCCCCCACCCCTGGCCAGAGGTTTCAATAGATGAATGTTCCAGACAGCTAGGAGCAGCCACTCACATAGAAGAGTCTCAAGGTGGTGCGGGGACGTTAAGTCCAGCGTGGAGCCCATCTGAGCCCCAGGAGACCGCAGTACATTCAGGCCCAGGAGCAGCCCTCGTGGTGACTAACATCTATTGGATGCTTGGTATATGCCAGACACAGGTCTCCTTCATCCTAGCAGCCCTATTATCCATACTGTGCAGACAGAGAAAGGAAGGGTAAGAGTCACCCAGCTCGCTGAGATCACTTCGCAGAGCTTGAACGCGTGGACCGGGGACAGAACCCGGCCTGCGGGTCTCCAGAGCCCCAGCTCTTTCCCACTGCCACAGTCTGGAGAGGGTGCTGGGAGGCCAGCCTCGGCCCTTCCCTCTCAGCAAGAAATGGCAGCTGACAGTGTGGCAGCAAGGGTTGTGGCACTGAGGGTGGCCAACCCGGGCAGAGGCTCCCGGGCGGGGACGAGTCCAAGATGGGCACCGGGATTGTATGAGCTGCTGGCAGCTGATAGATACCTCAGCTGCCTCCCCACCCGCCCTCACGCTTGGTGTGGCCATCATGGAGCTGTCCTGGTTCCCCCCTCCCTGATGTCATCCCCAGCTCTGCCTCTCTCTTCCTCTTTATGACCACAATTTCCTTTCTGTCCTCCGCTCTGTTCCTGGCACTGGGAGGTCATTCAGGTCTGTCCTCCAGGTGTACCTGTGACACTCCCATGCCTGTCTCCATAGTAATAGCATCTGTTATTAATGAGCACCTACTGTGTGCCAGGTTTTGTTGCTAACTGCTTAGCAATGAGGACTCTGTTGTTTTTTCCTTGAGACAGGGTCTCATAGCCCAGGCTGGTCGCAAGTTCCTTATGTAGCCAAGGAAGCTCTTGAACTTCTTTCTGACCCTTCTGTCTCTGCCTTCCAAGTGCTGGTATTACTGGCATTCACCAACCACACTTGGTTTATACGGTGCTGGGGATTGAACCCAGGGCTTTGCGCATGCTGGGCATGCACTCCACTAACTGAATGATAACCCTTAATTCTCCTTGCAAACTCGTGTTTTGAACAGGCAATACTAGCTCCATTTTACAAAGGAGGGAGTTGGGCTTAGAGAAGCTAAGAGTCCGTGGGCTGGGCATGGCTGGTGAGCTGTCTGTCCTCAGCTCAGATCGAAGCTTGCCTGTTCTCCCAGCATTCCTCACCTTCCCTGCAGGATCCAGTTCCATGCCGTTCCCTGAGCATGTCAGAGCCTTTTAGCAAAGAGAAGAGATAACGTTTGAGAAGTGGTCAGTTAGAAAGATGAAGAGGTTACGGATTGGGGGCCATGCATCTTTGGTCTCCGTCTAACATAAACTCCGGCAGGGCCTGAGCGGGTGTACCATTTGCCTGGAAAGCTATTCTCTGACACTCAGAATGGATTTGATGGTATTGAAGGGCTGGGCACGATGGATGGAGAAAAAAGCCCCTTACACACACTCACACATATAAGAATCTCAAGACTCTGTAGGAGCAGATGCTTAATATGTAGGAGGTCATGTGCTCAATCTTCTGGACTAAAATAATAATAAAAAATCTGGGCATGGTGGAGTGTGCCTTTAATTCCAGTGCTTGGCAGACCGAAGCAAGCAGATCTCTGTGAGCTCAAGACCAGCCTTGTGTACATTCTGAGTTCCAGACCAGCTAGGCTACACAGTGAGGCTGTCTAAATAAATAGGCTGGATACTGTTAGGGGTTTGGGCCTGTGCAGCAGACACCTCACGATTAGTCACTTGGCAAAATGGAAATTTCCTACATGTCAGGTGAGTGGATGGCCTGGCTGGCTCCTTGACAGTCTGGGAGCCTCTTGCTCTTCCATGCTTTGGGATGTGAAGGCAGCTCTCTCCTGAGGCCATCGGGAAACCCTGCAGAGCCTCAGCAGAAAGGGAAGGGGAGAGGAGAGGAGAGAGACTTTCTTTTCTTTAGAGAAGCATTTATGTATTCTTACTTGGGTGTGGGGATGCAGGCCTCAGTGCACACATGGAGGTCAGGACAACTTTGTGGGGTTTGTTATCTCCTGTCACCTTTACGTGAGTTCCAGGTCGCCGTCCTTACCCAGAGCCGCCTCACCATCCCTGCCCTTTTTTCAAGATGTGACCGGAACTTGGCCCCACTCAGGCAGCAGAGATGACAGAGAGAGCACACCGCTGCCACAGAGGCCCTGGCCTTGGTTCCCAGCACCCATGTTGAACTGGTCACAACTACCTGTGGTTCCAGCCCCATTGGCTCCTGTGGCCTCTGGAGACACCAGCACCTTCATGCTCATACTCACGTAGAAACACACGTAATTAAAATAAAACATAAATCTTTAGTTCTTTCTCCTTTTTTCGAGACAGGGTTTCTCTGTGTAGCCCTGGCCGTCCTGGAACTCTCTCTGTAGACCAGGCTGGCCTTGAACTCACAGAGATCTGCCTGCCTCTGCCTTCCTGGTGCTGGGTCTAAAGGAATGCGCCACCACACCAGGCGACTTTAAACTCTTGTGGGTCAGTATATTTGCTGTGTGTAGCTCCCAGGGAGCTTGGGGGGGGCATACACATGAGGCTTCTGCTTAAAAGGTACAAACTGGGGAAATGGATCACCGTCTCTCACTGGGACAGAACAGAGGAGCCCATGGCATATGAATGAGAATGGCTTTTCTGTGTGGAGTTCAAGTCCCCACACCTATGTTTGGCCACTGAGAGGTGACATGCCATCACGTGGGGCATCGGGTAATGGAGGCTCTGAAGGGGTCAGAGGCAAGGATGGAGACTTCCAAGTCTGCCCTGACAGAAAGAAAACAGGGCTGAGGCAAGGGGACGGACAGCCAGACATGAGAGGGGAAACCCTTTGCAGAGGGAAGCTCTGTGTGGCCAGATGGCGACAGGCCATAACAGCACACTCCTTTATTGAATGCCTACCATGGGTGTGGAGGAAAGGGAAGGAGAGGGACAGGCATGGTCCTTTACCTTGGGGAATTTATGAGCTCTCAGCTTTTCCTGGTCCCTCCTGCTACTCCTGAGAGAACAGACGAGGCCGTCCCAGCTCTTAGACAGCTGTGAGATCCCAGGAGGAGGCCGGGAAAGCCTGTGCAAGGCCCTCAGCCGGGAGCTGGACGCCCGCCATCTTGGGGCACAGCGTGGGCTGCGGTACTGGTTGGAATGGGCACTGAGGCTGTGGGTTTGCTTCTTTCCCACACCAGGCATGTGACCTGGTTTCTCAGTGCTGAGGTGGGTGACCTCACGTGAGCTGGGGGCACCGGCCCCTTCTCAGGCCTCCAACTCTAGCTGTCCCTTGTTTTGTTTTAGGTTTGAGTAGGAGTCCCCATTCCCATCACCTGAGAGAGACCCCCGGTCAGCAACGACACCCCTGTTTTCCAGTGCGAAGTGGAAATCCCTGTGTGAGGCCTCTGGGCCGCGGCTCCAGCCTCCTGGGCCTCTCTTGGCTCGGCTGGGAGAGAGGCCCCATGACTTCACCTCCTCAGCGACGTCCCAGCCCCCTGCTTCCTCTCAGTGCATTCCAGCCCCTCTGCCTCTGCCTGCATGCCTTGGCCCGCCTCACACAGCCTTCCCTTTATTCCCCCTAGTGTGGCCTCCTCCAAGGGCTGCCTGCTGCCTCCTGCTTAGACGACTTCAGAGCTGTTCTCTTGCAGCTGAGCGTGTCTGACCAGGCTGAGGAGCCTGTGGCCCACGAGACATTCCGCCGCTGATTTTCCCTTCTTCTTTTTGTCCCTTTTATTTTGTGATAGGGTCTCACTATGTAGCCGTAACTGGCCTGGAGCTTGTTACATAGACCGGACTGGCTTGGCACTTACAGTGATGCCCCTGCCTCTACACCCCTGCCCCTAAGCCCTTATGCCTCCCACCAGTTGGGATTAAAGGTATAAACTACTGTGCCAGGCCTGTTTTCTTTTTAAAAGAACATTTTTTTTTTTTTGTGGATGGAGATGTAGCTTAGCTGGTAGAGTGCTAGGCAAATGCTCTGCCATCGAGCTTTTCCTCCGGTCTCCTAGAGGATTCTGTGTGTGTGTGTGTGCGCGCGCGTGTGCGCACGCACGCACGTGTGTGTGTGTGTGTGTTATATATGTATGTGTGTGAACAAGAGTGTGCATATGTGGAGGCCAGAGGTGGCATTGGGTGTTTTTCTCTATTGCTCCTATATTATTATTAATTTATTATTATTATTAGGGGTTTCTCAAGACAGGGTTTCTCTGTATTGTTTTGGAGACTGTCCTGGAACTTGCTCTGTAGACCAGGCTGGCCTCAAACTCACAGAGATCCGCCTGCCGCTGCCTCCCGAGTGCTGGGATTAAAGGCGAGTGCACCAACGCCTGGCTATTCTTCTTCTTCTTCTTCATTATTATTTTGAGTCGGGATCTGTCAGTGAACCTGGAGCTAACCATTTTGATTAAACTAGCTGACCAGTGAGCCCCTGGCATCTGCCTGAACTCACTCCTGCCCAGTGCCAGGGATAAAGATGCTACCACACCCAGCTTTTTGATTGTTGGTTTTGTTTTTTGAGACTGTTTTTGTGTGCAGCCCTGGCTGTTCTGGAACTTGCTTTGTAGATCAGGCTGGCCTTGAACTCACAGAGATCTGCCTGCCTCTGCCTCCTGAGTGCCAGGGTTAAAGGTGTGCGCCACCACCTCCCCCGTATCCAGCTTCCTTTACCTTGGTGCTGGGAAATGGAACGCAATTCCCCGCTTTACTTAATGAGCTGTTCCTCCTGCCCTCGCAAAAGTATTATTTTTTTTCCGGGACTCAATGTATAGGCCAGGCTGGCCTCCACTTTACAGATCTTCCTGCCTCTACCTCTGGAGGGCTGGCGTTAAAGGCGTGCGCCACCGTGTCTGGTTCGTGGTGAATTCTTAACCCCTCTGCGTTCCTGCGCCTCCGCCCTTCTCTGTGAAATGGGGCTGTAACAGTACTTAGCTACAGAGCCCTCAGGAGGTGTGCATGTGCTGTTGGGGAGCTGTAGACCCATAGAACACTCGGGATGGGCCGGGCCCAGAGCAAGCGGTTACGTAAGTATTGGGTTATTGTTAGGGAACACATGTTTGCCATTATGATGAAGATGCGGACAAAGGTTTTAGGCCCAGTGCTGGTTCATAAACCCAGGGATCCAGGCCAAATCAATCAATAATGGGTCAGACTTACATGACCCATCTTCACAGCGAGGATGGCTCTGGAATAAAGACGCGTGGGCGACGCTACGCCTAGCTTTGTCCATCCTCAGTGTTTGCAGTGTTTGCGTTCTGAAGTCACGTGAACACTGCACTGGTGACTGCTGAACCTTGCTCCCGTCCCCCACGTAGTAGTACAAAACCAATGACAAAATCAACGGTACACCCACATGGGTTTATAATGCCCTGCTGCCCTCGTCCTGACCCCACCCCCCAAATTCAGCAGAAGATTGACTGCCTGACCCAGTAGGGGACCCCAGCATCTTTGATGGTGCCCGAACGTGCCACTTGGCCAGTCTTGGCATATCTCCCCCAGCAGGGTAATGGGGTGCTGCAGCTGCCATTGTCTGTACTGGAGGAGGGTGAAGTAGCCCTACCCTGCCTCCCCCCACTCCCTGCTTCCCTGCTGCACCGAGGTGCACCGAGGGCCCCGCTGGTGAACCTGACCTACACATGCGTTAAGGGAGGCGGGATCACTCCAGCCCACAGCCACCTGTGACTTCTCTAGGGCAAGTGATGCACCCACACCTGGGGAAGACCCTTGGCGGTTTGGGGGGGTCTGTTTGGGTTTGATCTTTATTTACCCCTCAGAGGAAGTAAATAAATAGCTCTCAGTGTGTCTGGGTGGAGGCAAGGGTGCCAGACTGTGCCTGCTGCACGCCGTTAACAGCCGTGACCCAGCCCTACAGGAAGTGGTAACGAAACGATTGCTTGTTTTATTTTCCACTTGCTCTTCTACCTCCTTCCCGCCTCCACCCTTTTAATATGTGCTGAGTGGTTTTCTTTGGTGGCCTGGGATCTGCTTATTAGTCCGTGTATTCTTCAGTTTACTCATTGGGGCGTGAGATGGGGGGGGTGATTTCAGAGGAACTTCATTGAGGACCCTGAGGTGTGTACTAAGATGGCAAGCCAGATGCCAAGTCACGGAGTCTTGTGGGGCTTTGGGTCAGTCACATCTCACAGGACCGTTGCAGACATTAAACAGAATAGATGGTGACATGCTTACATCAGCACTCAGTCCCTTAAACCTGGCAATGGGTGGATGCTGAGGCCTGATGACCTGAGTTCAGTCTCCTAACCCCCGTGAAGGTGGCACGAGAGAACCGACTCCACAGAGTTGTCCCCTGTCCCCTACACGTGTGCCGTGACTTGTGCTCCATGGCACACGTGGGCGAACACAAAATAATAAGAGAAATTTTAAGTTTTTTTTTTAAAGATAGCAATAGGGCCAGAAGTGTTGGTATATACACTTGTAATCTCAGCACTTGGGAGGAAGAAGCAGGGGGACAGATGTGAGTTCAAGACCAGCTTGATCTACAGTAGTAGTTCCAGGACAGCCAGAGCTATATTCCAAGACTTTGTCTCAAAAAAAAAAAACCCCACTAAAGAAAGGAAAAAAGAGGGGATGGAGGGAGAAGACAGTCGTGGAACCAGCCTTGCCTGTAATCCTAGCATTCAGGAAGCAGAGGCAGGAGGGCCCTGAGTTTAAGGCTAACCTGAACTACATAGTAAGAGAATGTCTCAAACAAACAAGGGGATTGTGGCTCAGTGTGGGTAACAGAGCTTGATCTGCAGGCGTGAAGACCTGGATTCAAATCTCCAGCATCTACGTAAAGAAAATCCTCGGCAAGCAGGTGCCTTTCACCCCGTCATTGGAGGTGGGGCAGAGGCAGGTGGATCCAAAGAGCGGCCAGGCCAGCCAGCCTGGCTAGATTGGGGAACTTGCAGTTCAGTGAGACACCCTATCTCAAGGCAGTAAGGTAGCTAGTGCTGGAGGAAGATATCCCGAGTCCTGCTCTGACCCCGTGTGTGTGTACCTCACACCCATGCACTCCGAACACATGCTAAGCAAACCCTGAAAACCAGAAGCAAGTCTAGTGGTATCAGAGCTGAGCCGGGCAGCTGGTGCTGGAGGAGCCCCGCTCCAGGCCCACCCAGGCCATGTAACAAGAAAAAAGTACTGGAAGTGTGGGGTTGGGACCACAAGAACAGGACAGAAAGGGGTGCAGTTTAGTAACAGAGCAGGTTACCGGAGCATTTCCATGGCTCAGAAACCACTCAGCCTCCTAGAGCCTCTCCCAGAAGTTCATCCCATCCTGGTACTTCCATGCTGGAACTGGGCTCAGTCCACCCTTCCAGGCATTTTGCCCCTAGTTAATCAATATAACTAACGCTCGGCTACCCATGATTCCAGCTCCAGGCGATCCCGTTCCTCTGGCCCCCAAGGGTAGCAGCACCGTGTGCACACGCTGCCTCCCGCATACACACCTTCCGCATACACATCATTTAAAAGAATTAAGTTGGTGCATGAGCCAGGTGTGGTGGCTCGCTCCTGTAATTCCGGCATTTAGTAGGTTGAGGCAGGAGGACTGAGGTGAGCTTGAGGCCAGTAGAGTTGCTGTGTGTCTGTATGGGGTCTTTCTCTGTGCGTGCAACTCACCATCCGTTCTAAAATAGGATTGCTGATATACTTCATGGATGATCACAGGTTAGGCTTGCTTTGCATACCCAGTGCTGCATTTCACACTCTAAAAATATGTATATTTGGGGCTGGAGAGGTGGCCCAGAGGTTAAGAACAATGACTGCTCTTGCAGAAGACCCAAATTGAGTTCACAGCTCGTCACTGGTGGCTCACAACCATCCATTGCTTTAGTTCCAGGGGATCTGATGCTTTCTTTGACCTCCAAGGGCACTGCATACGTGTGGTGCACACATTTACATGCATGTGAAACACCCGCAGGTAATTTTTAAAGAAGCTGAAAGCAACACAAAAACCCTAACTCACTGTGTGTGTGTGTGTGTGTGTGTGTGTATGTGTGTGTGTTGGATCAGCACATGGATGCTTGCTGCCGATCCCAACCATCTCCAGTTTGATCCCATGGACCCACATGGTCGAAGGATAGAACCGATTCCTGAGAGTTGGCTTCCCACTTCTGCATGCCTGCCTTGGTGTGGACAACCACACACACACATGTACATAGACACAAAAAATAAATGCTTCTGTAATAAAAAGAAGAAAAATGACCCAACACATATATAAAAAAATAAATGTTTTTTTTTAATAAAAAGGCTGGGGTGGGGGCTGGAGAGGTGGCTCAGAAGTTAAGAGCACTAGCTGCTCTTCCAGAGGTTCTGAGTTCAATTCCCAGCACCCACATGATGGCTCACAACCATCTGTAATGAGATCTGGTGTACTCTTCTGCCTCCAGGCATAAAGAATGTGTGTGTGTGACTGTGTGTGTATGTGTGTGTGTGAGTGAGTGTGAGTGTGCGAGTGTGTCTGTGTGTGAGTGAGTGTGTGAGTGTGTGTGTGTATGTATATATATATGGCTGGGATGTAACTAAGCGAGGAATGATTTTCAAGCATGCACAGGACCAGGGCCCCCCCCCCCAGTGCGATAAAAACAAATAACCCTGCCTTAACACCTTTAACACTTAAAATCCAGCCTGGTGTGGTGACTGCCTCTAGTCTGGCACTCAGAGACAGCGGCAGGTGGATCTCTCTGAGTTCGAGGCCACCCTGGTTTATATAGTGAGTTCCAGGGCAGCCAGGGCTGCACAGAGAAACCCTGCCTCAGGTGGGGAGAAAACAGCTTAAATCTAGCAGTGACATTGAAAAATGGGTGAGGGTGCCTTTTCAGGTTTTATTTGGCGTATGTGAAATCTACAACAGCATTCTAAGAGCTTAAGGCAAATGAAATTACTTCTGTAATCAACATTTTATTGGTACAATATAAGATTTGAGGGCTGGGGAAATGGCTCAGCAGGAAAAGGCTTTTTCCTGCCCAGCACAATGGTCTGAGTTCGAGCCCCAGGATCCACAAGTTTGAAGGAGACAGTCAACTCTCAGAAGTAATTCTTTGAACTCCACGTACAACACAATGGCACACACACACCCATATACAACACAGAGACATGATTAATAAAAGTATAATAAAAGCACTAGGGCTGGGCGTTAGTGGCGCACGCCTTTAATCCCAGCACTCAGGAGGCAGAGGCCGGCGGATCTCTGTGAGTTCGAGGCCAGCCTGGTCTACAGAGTGAGGTCCAGAACAGCCTCCAAAACAGTACAGAGAAACCCTATCTCAAAAAAAAAAAAAAAAAAGCACTAGGCAGTGGTGGCACATGCCTTTACTCCCAGCACAGAGGAGACAGAGGCAGGCAGACCTCTGAGTTCAAGACCAACCTGGTCTACAGAGTTCCAGGACAGTCAACATCATATAGTGAAACTGTGTCTGAAAAAGCCAAAACAGACAAACAAACAAACAATAATAAACATTTTAAAAGATGCTATTTAGAGCTGGGCGTTGGTGGCGCATGCCTTTAACCCCACCACTTGGGAGGCAGAGGCAGGTGGATCTCTGTGAGTTCGAGACCAAAGCAAAAAAAAAGATGCTATTTAGTATTTTTTTTGGTTTTTCAAGACAGGGTTTCTCTGTGGCTTTGGAGGCTGCCCTGGAACTCGCTCTTGTAGACCAGGCTGGTCTTGAACTCACAGAGATCCTCCTGCCTCTGCCTCCCAAGTGCTGGGACTAAAGGTGTGCGCCACCAACGCCCGGCACTATTTAGTAATTTAAAAATGTAAAATGTAAAATTCCTTGTCTTTGCTTCCTACCCCTGTAATGAACTTTAATGCACTTTAGTAAACTGTTATCTTTATAGCAGTTTATAGATTTAATGTGTGTGTGTGTGTTACTTGTGTATGTGTACATGTAAACTGTCATCTCTCTCTCATCACATTATATTTTCCTGGGACAACGTCTCTCACTGAACCAGGAGCTGGCTATTTTGGGTAGACTGGCTGAGCAGCGAGGCCCTGAGATCTTCCTGTCCCTGCTGCCCCAGTTTTGGGTTCCAGTTCACCCTGAAACAGTGGGCACGCACAGAGGTCTGGACGCAATCCTTTGTACCTGTATAGCACGGTCTTCAAAGCCCTGGTGTGTAGATTGTCAACGCTGTATAACAGTCTCCCCACCGTGCTCAAGCCTTGTACATTTCCCTCAGTGGTTGTGTGGGGTCAGGAGACGGACTGCCTGACTTGTAGAGCTTGCTGCTGCTCAGGCCTCTTAGAGCCGGACCAGGGTCTGCTCATGTCGTGGGTGTGTGGCGTGAGGATCTCCCATTGGGTGCAGTGGGGGTCCAATCAGGGAGGTCTTCCCAGAGACCAGGCATGTTTGTGACGCACCTGAAGGAGGAGCAGAACCTCTGAATGCAGATGCCGGGGGACAGCTTAGAGCGCTGCCACAGTGTGACTTACTATCAACTCTGTCAGCCCTGCCACCCCCCCCACACACACACCAACTCGGGTGGTGTGTTTCTGTTTCTCCTTTAGAGATGACAGATTCGGCAAACAAGGGCTCCAGCTGTTTATCAGGGGCCCCTCCTAGGCCCAAGTGCCAGGGGCTCCCACTCCCTGCTGGAGAAGCTGTAGGGTCCTGATTAAGTTGACAGCTGAGGCTGGGGCCTGGGGGGTGGGGGAGGGAGGCTGGGAAGCCCAGTAAGGTAGAAAGCGGCAGGAGTGGAGGCGGCGCCTCACTGGGGAGCTTGGGCAAGGAGAGGAAGCCGGTCGCGCCCCTCTGCGCTGCCAGGGCGTGGCCCACCCTCCTCTGCCGGGAGTCAGGATGCCGCTGATGCCTCTCTCAAGGCTGTGCCCGTCCTGCCGGCTCTGCAGCCCATGCGTCGTTCTGCTTTGACCCCTCAGCAAATCAGTGTGGCTTCAGTTGCGAACTCCAGGGGGCTGGTGGAGATGTGGTCAGTGGTTAAGTGTTTGTCTTCACGATGAAGGCCCAAGCACCACAATCATAACAAAACAACACAATGAAACCTCAGAGCTGGGGGCAGGAGAGATGGCTCGGTGGGTAGAGGCCTGTGCTGCCCACAGTTCTATGTGAAAGGAGAGAGCCAAGTCTGTGACCTGCACCTGCAGGGTGTGCCCTGGCTTGTGAGTGCATGTGCACACACACACTCGCGTGCACACGCACGGGCACACGCACGCGCGCACACCCACACGTATGGTAGAAATAACCATATAACCTCAGGCCTGAGGGAGGGTGGTGCACTCCTGGACTTCCAGTGCTTGGGCGGTGGAGGCGGGAGGAGGAGGAGTTCGAGCCTCTCTGGGCTACATGGGGCCCTGTTTATAAAAAAGAAGAGAGCGTGGTTTCCTCTTCACTGAAGGTGAAGCTTGGATTAGCTGGCTTGAGTGATTCCTTGCGTTCTCACATCGTACCTGAGTGGAAAACGAGGGGCAGCTTCTGTGACTGTCACACAGTGCACAGAATTGCACGTCACCCTCATTCCTGTAGTCAGGAACTACCAAGGGCACACCGAGACTCCCAGAATGTGAAATCCAAAGTTCTCAGGACATGCCGCTCCTCACTTGGGTTGGGGTTCAGATGAGGCTGCAGCAGTTTCAGAGGGTTAAGGAAAAGTTCAACAGGCAAGCCATAGGGCTGGCCAGGAGCCACAGGACTGGGCAACAGACACCAAATCTTTTTTTTTTTTTTGAGACAGGGTTTCTCTGAATTGTTTTGGAGGCTGTCCTGGAACTAGCTCTTGTAGACCAGGCTGGTCTCAAACTCACAGAGATTTGCCTGCCTCTGCCTCCCGAGTGCTGGGATTAAAGTCGTGCACCACCAATGCCCACCTTTTTTCTTTCTTTTTTAGAAAATATTTTATTTATTTATCGTGTATACAGTCTTCTGCCTGCATGCCAGTGGAGGGCACAAGATTCCATTCAAGGTGGTTGTGAGCCACCATGTGGTTGCTGGGAATTGAACCCAGCTCCTCTGGAAGAACATTTAGCGCTCTTAACCACTGAGCTATCTCTCCAGACCCTTTTTTTCTTTTTTAAAGTACTTTTTTTCTTTAAGGTTTGCTTATTTTCATGTGCATTGGTGCTCAGTCTGCACATATGTCTGTGTGAGGATGCCAGATCTCCTAGAACCAGAGTTACAGACAGTTGTGAGCTGCCATGTGGGTGCTGGGAATTAAACCCGGGTCCTCTGGAAGAGCAGCCAATGTGATTAAACACTGAGCCATCTCTCCAACCCCCATACCAAATCTTTTTTTTTTTTTTTTTTTTTTGGTTTTTCGAGACAGAGTTTCTCTGTATTATTTTGGAGGCTGTCGGTCCAGCCTGGCCTCGAACTCACAGAGATCCACCTGCCTCTGCCTCCCGAGTGCTGGGATTAAAGGCGTGCGCCACCACCGCCCGGCTCCCCCATACCAAATCTTAATTTTGACATAATTTCAGACTTAGAATAAAGCTTCAAGAACTTTAAGAAAAAGAATTTCCCCCAAGATCTACTCTTCCAGTTCCAGGGGATTTGACAGCCTCACACAGACTTACAAGTAGGGGAGACACCAATATACATAAAATAAAAATAAATAAACCTTTAAAAATTTACCCTAGAGTCTTCACGAAGATTACCCAAATGCTAACATTTGAAGAATTATTTGTGTGCGTGCATGCATGTGCATGCGTGTGTGTGTGCATGTGTGTATTGTGTGTGTGTGCATGCGTGTGTGTGCATGTGTGTGTGCGGTCAGTGCGTGCATGCGCGCGTGTGTGTGCATGCATGCGTGTGTGTGTGTGTGTGCGCGTGTACGCACCTGTGTGCGTGCATGTGTGTGTGTGTGTGTGTGCAGTCAGTCAGTATGCAGTACAGATATGGGACACACAGTGAGCCGTGTAGACAGCAGCCGCTGCTGTCACTTCTACTTTGCTTCAGAGGCTCCTATTGTTCACCATCATGTACACCAGGCCTGCTGGCCCATGGGCTTCTGGGGATTCTCCTGCTGCCACACCCACCGTACCTTAGCTCTGAGATAACAGACATGCTGCCGAATCGCATTCGTACTTAACCAGGTTCGGGGATCCAAACTCAGGTCTCTCTCACACTTAGCAAATTATTTACCCCATGAACCGTCTCTCCAGACCATCTGACATTGTTCACCACTCTGGTGCATGCCCCAAAACTTGCGTAAGACCAGGTTAACCTCAGCTGAGGATGGCCTTGAATTTCCGGCCTTCCTGCCTCCATTCCCTCAGCATAGGGATTGCAGTGTCCATAATCAGTTTATTTGGTGCTGGGGATTGAACCCAGGACCCCATGTTCATCATGAAAGCATCTCATCAAGCGTGGTGCTACATCTCCAGCCCCCAGGCAAAGAACTTTAAAGCAATTGGGTTCACTTACCCAGCTTGGTTTCCCCATAGCGGTGGCTCCAGGAGCATCTGAGCTAACCCCGTGTTTATTTCCACGGCATCCATGCGCAGATATTGGAAAACTGTGGAGTCAGGTGAACAGGAGGCCCGGAGCCTGACAGCAGAGTGTTAGCAGGACAGCAGGCCCTGAGAAGATCCTTCTTGTCTCTTCCACCATCTTGTAGCCCCGGGCACGCCTGGGCTTGTAGCTGGGTTTCTCTGACCTCTGTCTCTGTCTCAGAAATCCTCCTCTGTGTCTTGCACTGGTCATATCAGATCTAGAGCTCTTCCTGCTCCATTCCCAGCTCATCTTAACAATATCTACGGTGACCCTGCGGCCAGATGTGGCCACATTCTGAGACTTAGGGTTAGCTTCCTTTGAGTCTTGGGGAGAGATCTGTAACATCCTCTATCTCATTTTTCCATTTTGGGGGAGCAGTCCCTTTGACCTCATCTTCCCGGCTTGACCCTGCATTGCCTTGGGTGTGGATCCTCTGCTCCAGCAATACTGTCTCTTAAGAGGAGTGACTACTTGGGGTTGGGGTGGGGGTTGGGGTGGGTTCTGCTTTATCAGACGGGCTTAATTCCTGCCTTTCTCTCCTCCTTGTGCCTCAGGACCCTTCCTTCCCAACATGGGTGATAATACTAGCCTTCACTAACCTGTCACTAATTATATACTGGGGATAGTTCCCAACTTCTCCATGAAGCTGAGCACGGTGGCCCATGCCTGGAGTCCCACCCCTTGGGTGGCAGAGGCAAGAGGCTCTTAAAGGAGTCATTCAGGTCAGCCTGGGCTACATATAGAGAACCTGTCTCAAATTAGAAATAGATAAACAAAACCCAAAGAAGCAACAACAAAAAACCAAACCAACTAGAGAGGAGCGATGAGCAAATGGGCAAAGAATGGGCTGGAGAAACCAGCAGAGACAGCTGATCTGAACAGGGGAGAGCTCTTGGACCCCAGACCGACAGCTGGGAGGTCAGCATGGGACTGATCCAGACCCCCTGAGTGTGAGAGTCAGTGAGTAGGCCTGGGCAAACTATGGGGCCCTGGGCAGTGGATCAGTGTTTATCCCTGGCATACAAACAGACTTTGTGTGTCCATAACACAAAGAGGGATGCTCTTTCAGCCTGGACTCTTAGGGGAGTGCCTGGACCCTGCCCTGAGGGAAATGACAGACTCTGGATATCTCCTATGTGGAAGGAAGTGGGCATAGAGTGGGAGGCTGGGGGGGGATGGTGGGGGTGTGCGGGAGGAGGGGAGGGTGAGGAAGCTGGGATTGACATGTGAAGCAAGCTCTTTTCTTAAAAAATGTAATAAAAAATGAAAAAAAAAAACCTAACTAGCCACCCAGAAACAAACAAAAGCAAGAATGGTCATGCGACATCTCTTTAGCTCTGTTTGGAACGGGCCAGTGTACCCCCATTTGACAGTGAAGAGCGAGGACCAGAAAGCATTCCTGTCTGAGGACTGACAGCAGGAATCCTGGCCTCACTACTTGCTGAGTTACTGGTGCAAGGTACCTTAGTACCCAGGAACTCACTCTCTCTTTCTCTCTCTCTCTCTCTCTCTCTCTCTCTCTCTCTCTCTCTCTCTCTCTCTCTCTCTCTCACTCTCTCTCTCTTTCTCTCTGGCACAGACACACACACACACACACACACACACACACACACACCGTCCGCCAGTAGGCATCCCCCTGTGCAGGAGGGCTTGGTGATGCCCATTCAAGTCCAGAATCGCGTCCTCCATTCTGGCATTCTGGGGTGGGAGACGGATACTTGGTGGTCACCATCATCGCCTTCTGCAAAGGAGAGCTCCACATGGCCCAGCGTGTCAGCACCTTCTAAGGGGATATGTCAAAAACACACACTGGCCCAGTCAATGAAGTGTCTACCATACAAGCACGAGGACCTGAGATCCAACACCAGCGCCCAAGTCAAAAAACTAGGTATGGGGGGGGGCTGGAGAAATGGCTCAGATGTTAACAGCACTGGCTGCTCTTCCAGAGGTCATGAGTTCAAGTCCCAGCAACCACATGGTGGCTCACAACCATCTAAAATAAGATCTGGTGCCCTCTTCTTTACCTGCAGGCAAACATACAGATAGAACACTGTATATATAATAAATAAAATCTTTTAAAAAACACACACACACAAAAAGAAAAAAAAAAACTCTGTATGGTGGCACATGCTTGTAATCCCAGTGCTGGGGAGACAGAGGCAGGAGGATTCCTGGGGGCTCCGGCCAGTTAGATTCCAAAGAGAAGCCCTGTCTCAGAAACAACTTACATGCATACATGTAAACAATAACAGGTGTACGTACAGAATAAAATAAGTGACGAAACATCTTTGGATACTTAAATGTGATACAGGGATTGACCAGCTGACTCCTTGAACTACTGCAGTGTTTCTTTTAAAGTTTTTTGACTACATTTTATTTATTTTGGGGAAGTGGCAAGGGCATGGCATGCCAGCATGTGGCTGTCAGACTTATAGGGTTGTTCTTTCTTCCACGGAGTGGGTACCAGGAATTGACCTCAGGCCGTCTGGCTTGGCCACAAGACCCTCACCCATCCAGCCAGCTCACAGACCTCTGCTGCAGTGCTTGCCCCTAAGGAGACAAGCCAAGAAGAAATACAAGATTTCCACTTCACTTTCACAGTGAACCGAACACTGCTCTAAATTAAATCTATCAAATAAAACTGCTGAGTGGGGGCCGGGGAGGGCTCAGGGATTGTTGTGAAGGTTGCTGTGCACTGTTCTAAGGCTTATCAACCAGGAATTCCTCGGTGTAGATGGCAGCCATGTCTAGTCCAGCCCTTGAAGGTCCCGACCCACACAGTCATAGGGGACTTCGCCTTGGGGCGATTGAAGACAGTTGCTCCACGCCCCCAGAGGAGCCCAGCTGTCTCTGCTTGCCCTCATTCAGCCACCTGAACTCATTCACAGTTTTCCTGTCAGTTGGGCCCTGCGCGGGAAGGGGCCCCTGTGGGTGGGGAGGGGCCTTGTCTCATTTGCCGTGGGGTTTGGCGTCTTTCTTAGACTTCAGCAGAGCAGGTGCTGGCCAACCAGCTGGGTGAACTGAGGACATTCTTCTTCCCCCCGCCCCCATCCACCCAGCCGCACCAAAGCCACGTCCCGTCTCCTCCCCCACTCCATTCAAAACCTTCCCTCCCTTCTCTGTCACCTACCCTGCTAGATAAAGCCGCACTCCAGGAGGCTCACGGGGAAACAGGATGGCTCGGTGTCCCACTGCTACCCTCAAGGGGAGGGAGAGATAGGAGGACCCTGGGGAGGAAAGGACCAGCTGTTCTAGGGATGACACAGACCCCTCCTTTTGCCTACAGTGCATGTGTGGTAAAGGCCAGTTATGTAGCTGAATGGCCACCCCTCCTGGGCTCCCTCCCGGTCTCCTGGGAGAATGGGCACATGGGTGGAGGAGTCAGACTCAGAGTCTTACAGTTGAGCCCGTGCTCACACAGCATGGAGGGCCTCACAGCTTCACTTAAGAGTGGGGCTCTGGCCGGTTGTTGGTGGCGCACGCCTTTAATCCCAGCACTCGGGAGGCAGAGGCAGGTGGATCTCTGTGAGTTCGAGACCAGCCTGGTCTACCGAGCGAGTTCCAGGACAGCCTCCAAAGCCACAGGGAAACCCTGTCTCGAAAAAAAAAAAAAAGAGTGGGGCTCTGTGGGGGCCCAGTGGGGGCCCAGGAACTGCATTTCCATCTGGCCGGTGGTTGATGCTGCCCCTGCTGGCATGGGGATCCCACTCAACACCTCTGATGCAGTGCTCCTCAGGGGACAAGAACTGCCCACTCAAGGGAGAGGGTCCCTAACAGTGCCCCTCCTTGAAGGTCGGTGGGTCCCGTTTACACTCACAGGGAATCCTCAGCTACATAGTGAGTTCCAGTCCAGTCTGGCATGTGAGATGCAGGTAAAGGCACTTGCTGAGAAGTCTTTCTGCCTGGGTTTGATCATCAGGACCCACAGGATGTAAGCAGAGAACCGATTCCCACAAGTTTTCTCCTGACTTGCAAACACACGTGCTTGCACGTACACGCGCACACACATTAATACAATATAACCACAAGGAGACCCTCCTTGTCTGTGTGCACCGACCTGGCCTGCCCTTCTGAGCAGTGCTGCCAGCCCACTTGAGTCTCTTGTTCCTACAACTCCTTCCCTCCCAGCCCTGGGAAAGAGCTGTGCTGTGGAATGCTGGGTAAATCCCACTGCAGCAACCTGGGAGGGACCCACAGTAACGCGTTAGAGCGACGTTACTCAGCTCCAGGTAGCAACTGTTCTGCTTTTGCAAAAAGTAACTACCATAAAGTGAAAAATGGTGCCCACAGAAGTATTTAAGTACAGCCAAGTAGTACGCTTGGCTGGCAGAACCCCTTCAGGATCACCAACCAGGGCTCTGCTTCGAGAATTTGGGGCTGGGGATGTAGCTTTGTGGCAATGTTAGCTAGCTTAGCCTTTGGCAGATCCCAGCACTTTGAGAAAAATGGGGGGGGGGGGCTTGTGCATTTATTTTCTGTTTTCTTCTTTTGTGAGGTTTTGTTTGGACTTGTTTAGCTTTAATTTTTATTTATTTGCTTTTATATGTATGGGTGTTTTGCCTGCATATTTGTGCAACGTGTATGCTTAGTACACATGGAGATCAGAAAAGGCTTCAGATTACTTGGGACCGGAGTTACAGGCGGTTATGAGCTGCCCTGCGGGTGCTGGGAATCAAACCTGGGTTCCCTGAAGAGCAACCAATGCTATTAACTGCTGAGCCACCTCTCCAGCGCTGATTTAATTTCTTTTTTTAAAGACTGGCTTGTTTCGTCAGACTGGCCCTGAATCTTTATATAGCTGAGGGTGAACTTGAACTTCTGATCAGTCTGCCTCTACCCGCCCGCCTCCAGGCTGGGGTTATAGAAATGTGTCTGCTCCTCTGGCTTATGTGCTATTAATGATCAAACCTAGGGCTTGGTACATGCTAGGATAGCACTCAGCAAAGCAGACTATACCCCAGCTCATTTTTGTGTTTGTTTTGCTTTGAGATGAGATTTGGATGTGTAGACCAGAGGTTCTGTTTTCCAAGGGTTTAGGATTATAGGTTTACACCACCACATTCAGCCTCTTGCCATTAGCTCATAGCTCAGAATGTCTGCCTTGCTTTGTAATTAAAGACAGTGTCCAGTCAGCACTTAAGAGCACAGCTACCCTTGAAGAAGACCTGCCTGAGTTCAGTTCCCATGTCAGACAGCTCGCAACTGCCTGTAGCTCCACAGCAGGGTATCTTACACCTACCTCTGGCCTCCTCAGATAGTTGGATGTACTACATACCCACACACAGACATGTGCTTAATTAAGAATAACAAAATCTTAAAAAAGCAAAATAAAATGGCCAGATATGGTGGTTTATATTCTATAATCTCAGTGCTGGAGATGCTGAGTCAGGAGGATAGCTTCAAGTTCAAGGCTAGCCTTGGCTTCATGTGAGTTCCAGGCTAGGCTGGACTACATACAGGGTAAGACCTTTTCTCATTGTTTTAAAAAGTAAGAATAAGCTGGGCATTGGAGGCCCACGCCTTTAGTCCCAGCACTCAGGATGCAGAGGCAGGAGGATCTCTGTGAATTCGAGACCAGCCTGGTCTACAAGAGCGAGTTCCAGGACAACCTCCAAAGCCACAGAGAAACCCTGCCTCGAAAAAACAAAAAACAAAACAAACAAAAAAAAAACCTTTAGAATATAAAAGTAAAGCATTAGATTATGTGATAATGTAACACAGCCCCAGAAAGTGCTGCTTACCCTGCTGATCCTGGGAGCAGGAGGCAGGGCTGGGGTCCTCTTATTTTATAGCTGTATAAACATGTACACCACTGAACTGTTAGGATTTGTCTCAAGTTTATTTTTTTTAAAGATTTATTTATTATGTATATAGTTTTCTGTCTTCATATATACCTGAAGGCCCGAAGGGGGTGCCAGATCTCGTTACAGATGGTTGTGAGCCACCATGTGGTTGCTGGGAATTGAACTCACGACCTTTGGAAGAACATGCAGTGCTCTTAACCTCTGAGCCATCTCTCCAGCCCTTGTCTCAAGTTTATTGATTTGTTGATTTGGTTTTGTTTTGTTTTGTTTTTTGAGACAGGGTTTCTCTGTGGGACGGTCCTGGCTGTCCTGGAACTTGCTTTGTAGACTTACTGAGAGCTGTCTGCCTCTGCCTCCCGAGTGCTGGGTTTAAAGGCGTGCACCACCACCCCTTGGCTATTTTTCTTTTTTTAACTTGAAAAGGGATGGAGATGCTAGAGAGATGGATGGCTGAGAGCACTCACTGCTTTTGCAGAGGACCCCAGTTCTGTTCCCAGCACCCATGTCAAGTGACTCCTCACTGCCTGGAGCTCCAGTTCCAGGGAATTCAATGCCTCTGGGTTCCTGGCCTCCTAGGGCACCTGCACTCATGTGCCCATACTGACTCATAAGTATACATAATTAAAAAACAAATTAAAACAAATGGAACTTCCTTCTGAGCTGTCGGCACCTGAGGGATTCTGGGGGAGGGCAAGCCCAGCAGGCTCCAATGAATAGTGTCAAAATGATAGCACACACAGCATCTGCTTAAACACTGAGCATCACAGAGCAAACCAGGATGACACAAATATGGGAAATGGGCCAGTGGAGGAGACCGGGAATAAGAGGGACGGGGGTAAGGGACGATCATGGTTGGAGACCCGGGAATAAGAGGGACGAGGTAAGGGGCGATCGTGGTTGGCTGAGGGTAAACAGTGCATTATGTACACGAATGAAACGGGCAATGAAAACATTCAGCCAACTTTAAAAAACAGGATGAGGCCAGTGAGATGGCTCATTGGGTAAACACGCCTGCCACCAAATCTGACAAACTGAGTTCAATTCCCAGGGCTCCAGGAGGGAATCATCCCCCGTTAGTTTTCCTCTGTCATGGTACTTGTCCGTAAGCATACTCACAGGACGTTAATAAATGTGATTTAAAAATGAACGAACACCACCCAAAGGATGTCAGTACAGACAGATGCGGTGGTGCTCACCTGTAATCCCAGCACTAGGGAGGCTGAGGCAGGAGGATCAAGGGTTCGGGTCATCTTTGGCAGACAAAGAGTTTGCAGGCTACCCCAAGCTACATAACACTCTGTCCAAAAAGAAAAAAGATACTGGGTAGCGAGTGACTGGGCCTATAAAGAGCACAGCATAGCCGCCATCCCTCCCTCCCTCCCCCACCCCAGCCCCCACCTGGCCACTGCCATAACCCTGAGGCTTATCCAGCTGTTCTACCATCTCAATTCTGACTGTCACCCGTCCTTCCTCCACTGAGTGACCTTCACTCGCTGGCTCCATTTCCTCACGGGCCACTTTCATTTTAAAGAAACACTGCATGTTTTTGTTTGCCAATCAGCACTCTTCCAAAAAGAAGACCCGAGGCTTTAATCCAGTCTCCGCAAGCAGGACTCCATCTTCTCCGGCCTCTCTGGGGCTCGTAGCACACGCGCGTCCTTTCATAATTGTAGTCTGTATCAATGCCATTTTGTGTCTTCAAATGCTTTACGTCACCTAATTTGGGAAGCCCGTCTGTGTGTGGACACAGCGTCATTTCTTCTGGAGACGGTGCTGGGGCCGCTCAGCCAGGCTCCGATTGTTACCCGGTTGGGTGCTTTCCAGTAGGGGCTGCTTACTTCCCCGCTGTTGAACTCCCTGCGTTCAGCTCCTGCCTGTCTCCAGTCTGTAAACCTGCCTTCCTAAAGGTCACGGACACAGCCTTTCCTCCAGCTCTTGCTTCGTCTTCCGAGTCCTTGACTAAAGCCGGGTCCTCGCTTTAATTGACCTACTTGACTAACCAGCCTCATGGCCGCCCACCAGCCCGTCCATCCAACTGGAGTTCCAGCCTCCTGCCCTCCCCTTGCTTTCTTTTAGACATCCCAGCCAGCCTGAGGATACAAGGCCTATAATCCCAGCTAGTGGGCAGACTGAGGCAGGAGAGGCCCAATTTCAAACCCAGCCTGGGTTAGAGTAGGCTCAAGGCCAGACCGAGCAATTTAGGGAGACCCTGTCTAAAACAAGTGAGAGGTTGGAGTAGGACTAAGCACTCAGCAGAGAGCTTGCTTAACATGTGTGAGGCCCTGGGTTCAAACCCTAGCACTGGGGGGGAAATTCCAAATTTTAAAAATTCTGATATATCAAGCATAGAATTAAGGAAGTTAGAAATGGAATGAATGAATGAGTGAGTGAATGAATGAAACCGCATTGCAAGTATGATTGCAAGTGACACAGCCCCAGTGACTCAGAGGCTGAGGTTGGTGGATCCCTGGGCAACAAACCAAGACATATGACTCTCAAAAATTAAAAATAGGAACAGGCAGAGGCAGGGGGATCTCTGTGAGTGCGAGGCCAGCCTGGTCTGATCTAGTGGATTTGTTTATTATTGGTGTGGTCCTGGGACTGAACCCAGGGTCTGGTGCACCCTTGCCAGCCATTCACCACAGAGCTGTGTCCACAGCTCTATTGCATTCATTTATCTGTGTGTGTGTGTGTGTGTGTATGGGTGCACACGCACACATGCTCACACATGTGTCAGAGGACAACTTTGGGGAGGTACTTCTTTCTTTTTACCATGTGGAATCCAGGAATTGCACTCAGGTGGGCAGGCTTGGAGCCTGGGGCCTTTACCCACTGAGATATCCCAGTGCCCAGAGCTGGTTTACTTCTGAAGTGCTAGCATGGAACCCAGTGCCTTAAACAGCAGACAAGCGTTCTATCACTGTCTACATCGCCGGCCTACCTTTTTGTTTTGTTTGTCTTAGACAGCGTCTCCTAAGTTGCCCAGGCTGACCTTGAACCCACTTGGTAACACACGAGGATTTGAAATTGGGTTCCCTCCTGCCTCAGTCTGCCCCAGAGCTAGGATTTATGGGGATTATAGGCCATGTCCTTTACCACTGAGTTTTACCTGCAGCCCTAATTTAGAATCTTTCAATTTCTTTCTTTTCTAGCCGGGTGGTGGTGGTGCACACCTTTAATCCCATCACTGGGGAAGCAGAGGCAGGCAGATCTCTGAGTTCGAGAGATCAAGTTTCAGGACAGCCAGAGTTACACAGAGAAACCCTGTCTTAAAAAATAATATAATAGATTGACATGTGAAACAAACAAGCTTGTTTCTAATTTAGATAAAAAATAATATAATAAATAATAAAATAACATAAAAATTTCTTTTCTAATGTATGCATTTGAGGCCATATTGCCCCCATTTGTGCAAGTTTCTTTTTAAATCTTGTAAATGGCTTTCTTTATCCACTCTTCATAATACAGAAAACACAGTCCTGTGGGTTTTGGCGAATGTAAATGCCCATATTACCATCATTCAAATCAAAGTATAGGACATTCACATCACCCCAGAAAGCTCAATGGAACCCATTTTGGATCAACTTCCATTTCACCTCCAGAATTAGAACTGTTTTGTATAGAATTCCAACTGAATAGGATCCGGCAGTGTATTTTCTTTTGGTATTTAGTTTTGCATAGCCTCTACATGGTGTGCAAAAGCTATTCGTTCCTTAGCCAGAACTAAGTTGCATTCCATGTGTGGCTGTATATGTGTCTATTTATCCGTTCTGGTGGTGACAGGCATTTGGATTGCTTCCAGTTTGGAGCTCTTAAACATCTACGGACATCCTTGTGCAAGTGCTGTTGTTGTTGTCGTTGCTTTATATTTATATGTGTGTGTATGTGTGTGAGTGCACGTGTGAAAGTCAGAGAACAGCTTAGGGAGTCAGGCTGTGTTGTCTACTGACTAGATCCCGAGAACCGGACTCAGGTTGTCAGGCTTGGCAGCAAACACCTTTGCCTGCTGAGTCACCTCAGTGGCCTCTCAACTTTTATGTAGAAGAGGTTTCTTTTTAGGTAGGGATTTAAATAAGGGTGTCAGGGTCTTAGTGTAAACACCTCAGCACTTTGATTGTCTCTGGTTGTTTATAGAGTCTCACCGTGTTGTCTAACTGGCCTTAAATTCCTGGGCTCAGTCCTCCTGCCTCTAGAGTAGTCGAAGCTACAGACACGTCTCACTCATACATTTTAAGTGGTGATAATTCCTCTTGTGGTTGCTGAGGCAGGGTACCACTGTAGCCCAGGCTGGCTTTAAACTCAGAGTCAACCTCTGAAGAGTTGGAATGGCAGCTGTGAGCTACTATCTCCAGTTACCATGTGGTATTATCATTTCATTCTACTTCTTCAAACACTCCTTCAGACTTTTTATTTGATTGACATACACCTTGGAAGAATGCTTTAAAATGTTCACATATGGGCTGGGAAGGTAGCTCAGTTGGTAGAGTGCTTGTTTGACCACATAACAAGTTTGAGGATAGCCTGGGCTATATGAGACTGAAAAAAGAAAGAAATACTCACGTCTCACCCATGTAGCGACTGTTTGAGACAGGGTCTCATGTAGCCCAGGATGGCTTCAAACTTCCTGTAGCCAAGGCTGGCCTGGAGTTTCCTCCTTCCTTCATTTCCAGAGTGCTGGTATTATAGGTGTGTGCTATTCTACCTAGGTTATGTGGTGCTGAGGATCTAACTTAAGGTTTCATACATGCAAACATTAACCATCTGACCTACATCCTCAAAGCTCTCGGTAATCAGCTCATGACGCTACGCTTTCTGTATTCACAAAGGCAAAAACACTAAAAACACAGTTATCTGGAGCACAAGAAGTCTTCATCAATTAGTAACTATACCTTTTAAAAATTATGATTGCCGGGCAGTGGTAATGTACACCTTTAATCCCAGCACTCGGGAGGCAGGTGAATCTCTGTGAGTTCCAGACCAGCCTGGTCTACAAGAGCTAGTCCCAGGACAGCCTCCAAAGCCACAGAGAAACCCTGTCTTGAAAAACAAAACAAAACACCCCCAAAACAAACAAAAAAGACCGTCGACCGTCAAAAAAAAAAAAAAAAAAAAAAACCAGACAGTGTGCCCCAGGCCAGCCAAAGCTACACAAGGAGGCCCTGTCTCAAAAGCAAATTAGCAGGTGAAGAAATAAGATAGGTAAGATGTCTAAACAAGAAAAGGTGCCAAGTCTGATGAACACATCTTAATCCCTGGGACCCACTTAATGGAAGGAGAAAAGTATCTCCCGCAAGATGTTCTCTGTCCACAAACACTGCACGCACACAGCTTAAAAAATATCTAGACATGATTAAGTGTTGGGAGCAGTGAGGAAAAGGTATCAAGTGGCTAAGATTTGGGAGTGCTCACTCATACATGTAATCTTAGCACTTGAGCAGTAGAGACTGGAGAACAGAACCTCCAAGGCTAGTGTTTGCTGTATACTGGGTTCAAAAAGGTAGCCTGGGCTACACAAGACTTTATTCTCAAAAAAGGGACCTCTTCCTGCCAAGGAGAGAGAGAAATCTCAAGCAGGTAATTAGTAGACAGACACAGTAAGCCTTGGCAGGTGAAGAGGAAGTCGAGACCCACCACAGGGAAATAGGAAGCCATGCATGTAGCCTGTAGCCTGTGGAAGGCTCGCTGAGGAGGGAGATGATGGCTTTGGAAACTTGAGTTTTACAAAGTGGCCATTCCCCTAGTGGACTCCTAATAGATGCTTGAAGCCACTGGAGAAACATGCCCTATAGAAACTATTTTTCTTGTATTTAATATGAATATAACACATAACCTCACCTTTTTATTTATAAAGAACAGGAAGCCCCATGAAGTGGTGGCCAGCTTGTTTACCCATGTAACCTCTCTTCTCCCTTCCCAACCGGATTTGTTTGTTTGTTTGTTTTTGAGATGGGGTCTGATATAACCCATACCGTCTTTGAACCCATGACCCATGCAGCTAAGGATGACCTTGAACCTTTTTTGTTTTGTTTTTAGAAGCAAGGTTTCTTTGTGCAGCCCTGGCTGTCCTATAACTCGTTCTGTAGACCAGGATGGTCTTGAACTCACAGAAATTTACTTCCTCTGCCTCCCAAGTGCTGAGATTAAAGGCTTGAGCCACCATGCCCAACCAAATCCTGAACCTTTAATCTTCCTGCCTTCACCATTCAAGGTCTGGGACTACAGACATTATCACCTCTGAAGTTTACTCTGCGCTAGGGACACTATTAGCCCTAGCATGCCAATCCTTTATTTATTTATTTGCTTGTTTGTTTATTTTTGGTTTTTTGAGACAGGGTTTCTCTGTATTGTTTTGGAGGCTGTCCTGGAGCTCACTCTGTAGACCAGGCTGGCCTCAAATTCACAGAGACCCACCTGCCTCTGCCTCCCGAGTGCTGGGATTAAAGGCATGTGCCACCCAACTACACCAATCCTTTTTAAAGACCCGTTTGCTACATAGCCCAGGCTGGCCTACAAGTCTCAATGTCTCTCAGCAGCTCCAGTGTTTGGGGCTTCAAAGGATACCATCTGGCAAGTTCCATACTCCTGGAACTTGCAACAATCTTCTTGTATCTTCTTCCTGAATACTGGAATTGCAGGCCTGTATCATGATGCCTTGCTTTGTTCATTAACTTTGTGTCCTCCATTGTTGCCTATAGTTACTCATTAATTCCAGGCAGATTGTCTACACTGATAGATCAAAGAAATTCTTTTATCTTCTTTTTTTTTTTTTCCTTCAAGACAGGGTTTCTCTGTGTAACAACTCTAGCTGTCCTGGAACTCACTTTGTAGGCCAGTCTGGCCTACAACTCACAGAAATCCCCCTGTCTGATATCCATTTAATATGGGTGTATAGTGGAATGTTGTGCAACAATGTATAAATTAACTATATTAATATTAGTACATTTTTACTGAGAGGGGTTGGCAGAAAGGCTCAGTAGGTAGGGAGCTTGCTTTGAATACTGCTGGCCAGAGTTCTATCCTCAGAACCCACAGGGTAGGAAGAACTGATTCTCTAGAGTTGTTCTCCGATATCTATGTGTGCGCCACAGCGCATGTGCTCCCCCCCCAATCCTAGAATATAGAGTTGTTCTCTGATCTCTATGTGCGCCACAGCGCATGTGCTCCCCCCACAATCCTAGAATATAGAGTTGTTCTCTGATCTCTATGTGTGCCACAGTGCATGTGCTCCCCCCACAATCCTAGAATATAGAGTTGTTCTCTGATCTCTATGTGTGCCACAGCGCATGTGCTCCCCCCACAATCCTAGAATATAGAGTTGTTCTCTGATCTCTATGTGTGCCACAGCGCATGTGCTCCCCCCACACAGTAGTGAAATAGTGAAACTGCTTTAAAAATACTGAGAGAGCTGAGCTGTGGTGGTGCACACCTTTAGTCCCAGGACTCTGGAGGCAGAAGCAGGCGGATCTCTGTGAGTTCGAGACCAGCCTGGTCTACAAGAGCGAGTTCCAGGACAGCCTCCAAAGCCACAGAGAAACAAAAATACTGAGAGAAGAAAGCCAGGCCTGGTGGTTGAACCTTTAATCTCAGCACTTGGGAGGCAGAGGCAGGTGGATCTTTGAGCTTGAGGCCAACCTGGTTTACAGAGTGAGGGCCAGGTCAGTCAGGGCTACACAGAGAAACCTTGTCTTGAAAAAAAAAATCACAGAAGAAAAATAAAACTATTGAGAGAAAATAGGAAACAAATGCAGACACATATGTATGTATATGTTATTGTATATCTCAGGGGATTTCTCATTGTGTGAGAGGGCTTCCTGCACAGATATGAGGACCTGAGTTCAGAGCTCCAGCATCCAAGCAAAAGCTAGATATAGCCCAATGCCTTCCTATGACTCCAGCACTGGGCAGAGACAGAGACAAGAGAATCACAGGCCAGACAGCCTCTCCAGCACACTGCTGCCTCTGGGTCCAGTAAAAGACACTGTCTCAAGGGAACAGGGCAGAAAGCAATAGAGGAAGACACCCAACATAACAGCCTCCTCATGGGTGCACACACCTGCACACGCATCCCCATGCATAACACAAACAGATAATGTACACACACGTGCACACACAAGCACACACATTTGTATGCCCTTTGTCTCTGAAGGAGTTCAAAAAAGTGCTAGCATGACCAGTCAAAGCCCCAGTGGAAGACTGTGATTTCAAATCAGTTTTCATCACAGCAAATGAATGTGTTTTGTTTGTTTTGCTTTTTGAGATGGGGTCCTGTGCAGCCCAGGCTGGCCTTCCTGTGTAGTCAAAGATGACCTTGAGACTCCTGATCCTGGGGCTGAATGGCTCATTGGGTAGGAGGGCTTACCTCCCTAGCCTAAAGACTTGAGTTCCATCGCAGGAACCGTGTTAGGTAGAAGGAGAAAACCAGTTCCACAGAGCTGTCCTCTGACCTTCACACACAGGCCATGACACACCCATGTCTACATAAATGCAAATGATAAATACAAAGTTTTAAAAATCGCTTGGTCCTCCTTCTTCCGCCTCCCAAGTGCTGAGATTACAAGTCATGACTCCTAGTCTAAGTTGATTTTTAAAGTTTTAATCTTATTTTATCCCCCCACCCGTGACCATGTCCGTGTCCGTGTCCGTGTGTGTGTGTGTGTGTGTGGTGTGTCTGTCTGTCTATCTGTCTATCTGTCTGTGTGTCTCTAAGAGTGGGTCCACTCTCACACATGGAGGTCAGAGGACAGCTCTCAGAAGTCCCTTCTCTTTCATGAGGGATCAGACTGGTGTTGTAATATCTGTGCAGCAAGTGCTTTTAACCCCTGAGAGTCACCTTGTTGGCCCCTGCGGGTTTGTTTGTGTAAAACTTTTCTTCTCTCATAAATCCTTATGTATTTTATTTTATGTCTGTAAGTGTCTGTATGTATTGTGCCACATGTTCACCTAGGGCTTAGAGGCAGAAGGTGACAGGTCCCCTGACATTTGAGCCACAGATGGTTGTGGGTGCTGGAAACTAAACCAGAGTCCTCTGCAAAAGCAACAAGTGCTCTTAACCAGTGAGCCGTCTCTCCAGCCCCCTGAGTTTTCCAGGTAGAGCAAATCCATTTCATTTAGTGTGGTCCTTTTTTTCTAAGTCACTGTTAAAGGAGACATACTTACATACTAGGTTCTTTCCCTAATAACCTTACTTGGCAGTAACCTTAGTTCTTAGTCTCCAAATTGGGGGTGTGTGGGATTTTCTTGGTCTTTGAAATGTAAATTTCTGGGAATTAGTCATGGGGAAGGTGAATAATTTGGTGTAAGAAGGTTCTCTGAGAATGTGTCAGTTGAGGGTCACAGGCTAGTCCCTTCCTCACACTGAGTCACCTGCTGGCAGGAGCTCTCTTGCCAGGGACTGGAGAGTGATGAATGGCTCATTGCAACCTTCTCCCCACCACTGACTTTGGCTTCTTTGCATACACCTGCCTGAAAAGGATTCAGTCTGCTTTAGGGACTGTTGCCCTGTGCCCCCCTAAAGAACAGGCAGCCTTAAGTATCCACACATTCAAATTAGCAAGCAAGTCTGGTGGGGTGGCATACGCCTGTAGTCCTAGCACGTGCCTGGGGCTGAAGCTCAGGGCTTCTCCTGTGGTAAGCAGGTTAGAGCCGTGGGCTAGGTCCCTAACCCCCACTTAACTTTTTAAATTAGATTTGCTTGTTTTCTTTTTTAAATTTAAGACTTAAACAATTATTATACACATGCGTGTGGGTATGCAAACATGAGTGCAGGTGCCTGTGGAGGCCAGAATTGGGCATTAGATCTGGAGCTGCAGTTACAGGCAGCTGTGAGCTTCCCAAAGTTCTGGGACCCAAACATGGGTTCCAGCAATGCAGGTGCTCTTAGCCACTGAGCCATCTTTCCAGCCCCGCTCCGCCCCACCCTGCCCAACTAGCTTGCTCGCTCGCTCTTTCTCCTTCCTTCCTTCCTTCCTTCCTTCCTTCCTTCCTTCCTTCCTTCCTTCCTTCCTTCCTTCCTTCCTTCCTGCCTGCCTGCCTGCCTGCCTGCCTGCCTGCCTGCCTGCCTGCCTGCCTGCCTGCCTGCCTTCCTTCCTTCCTTCCTGCCTTCCTGCCTTCCTGCCTTCCTGCCTTCCTTCCTTCCTGCCTTCCTGCCTTCCTGCCTTCCTTCCTTCCTGCCTGCCTGCCTGCTGTCTTTCTTTCTTTCTTTCTTTCTTTCTTTCTTTCTTTCTTTCTTTCTTTCTTTTTTCTTTCTTTCTTTCTTTCTTTCTTTCTTTCTTTCTTTCTTTCTTTCTTTCTTTCTTTCTTTCTTTCTTTTTTCAGGACAGGGTTTCTTTGTATTGTTTTGAAGGCTGTTCTGGAACTTGCTCTGTAGACCAGGTTGGTCTCCAACTCAGAGATCCACCTGCATCTGCCTCCCGAGTGCTGGGATTAAAGGCTGGCTTTGTTTGGCTTTTTGAAGCAAGGTCTCACTCTGTAGGCCAGGATGGCTTGGAACTCACTGTGAAGCCCAAGCTGGCCTGTGTCAACTTCCCAGGGTTTTGATTACAGGCATGACCGGCACTCCTGACTCTCCCAGAGTTATGTGAAGCTGAAGTCCTTTAGTGGAGAATAAGTGCATTCTAGGGTAATTAGGCAAACGTGAGCACGTGATGCAAGCCTATAGTCCCAGCTATTTAGGAGGCTGATGTGGGAAAAGATGGCATGAATCCTGGAGTCTAAGACAAGCACGAGCAGCAGGAGAGATACTATCTAAAAAGGTGGAAAGCAAGCCGGGCGTTGGTGGCGCATACCTTTAATCCCAGCACTCGGGAGGCAGAGGCAGGCGGATCTCTGTGAGTTCGAGACCAGCCTGGTCTACAAAGTGAGTTCCAGGACAGCCAGAGAAACCAACTCTCAAAAAGAAATTTTTTTAAGTATGGTGCTGGAGAGATGACTTAGTGGTTAAGAGCACGTCTGTTCTTCTAGAGGACCTGGGTTTGATTCCCAGCATCCACCAGATGACTCAACTGCTTGTAATTCCCATTTTAGGGAATCTGATGCCCTTTTCTGGCTTTTGTGCGTACCAGCCACACACGTGATACTTATTATACACAGATGCAGGCAGCACACTCATCCATAGAAAATAACAACAGATCAGCCGGACGTTGGTGGCGCACGCCTTTAATCCCAGCACTCGGGAGGCAGAGGCAGGCGGATCTCTGTGAGTTCGAGGCCAGCCTGGTCTACAGAGCGAGTGCCAGGACAGCCTCCAAAGCTACACAGAGAAACCCTGTCTCGAAAAAAACAAAAAAACAAAAAAACAAAAAGAAAATAACAACAGATCAATAACTAAGAAACAGAAAGGGCTGCTGAGGAGGCACTGTGGTTAAAGGCAGTAAGTCATGCAGACCTGGCAGCCTGAGTTCAAACTCCAGAACCCACGCAGTGAAAGGAGAAAATCCACTATACAGAGCTGACCTGACCCGCTGTCCATGGTACATACAGACTGGACACACATCACACACACACACACACACACACACACACACACACACACACACACACTATTTTTGAAAAGTATGTGCCATATGAATTACCCCAATTTTGTTCTATGCGGAGAGCTGTGGGACACTAATAGGCCAGACCTGATGACACACATCTGTGATTCCAGGACTTAGGAGGTAGATAGAGACTACCACACATCAGTGATTCCAGGACTTAGGAGGTAGAGACTACCACAGGATCAGAATGTTGGAAGATCATCCTCAGCTACCAGCAAGGTCAAAACCATCTTGGACTACATAAGACCCTGACAAGCCCAAGAGAAATACCAGATTGGCCAACCTTCTTTGTACCCCAAGTCCCTTTCAGGGTTCAATTGCTAGTAGTGACAGAACTTACCAGAGGAAGAATCAAGATGGGAAGTGAACCGGGTTGTGGTTCAACAGGTGGCCACCCCTCTGTGACCTTTCTAACTTGGGTTGTTGTTGAATAATAACGTGGGCACTGGGGACCCTCCTTCGGGGGCCCTCTGCAAACTGGCAGTAGGTTTTCTGTATAACGGGTGAGCTGCTCCTGTAGAACTGTTCTGAGTTCTGCTTAGTGTTTTCCATCCAGACCGAAGGCAGCTCCAGCTGTTTCCTTTCACAGGAAGAGGGAGCTGGGGGTGGTGGCTCAGACTTGTAATCCCAGGACTGGAGAGGTAGACTCAGGGGGATTAGGAGTTCAAAGTCATCCTTGGCTACATAGAAAGCTTGAAGACAGCTAACAGCTACATGAGATCCTGTCTTTAAAAAAAGCAAGGCACAAGGGGGGGGCTGGAGAGAGGGGAGCTAGAGAGATGGGGGGCTGGGGAGAGGGGAGCTGGAGAGATGGGGGGCTGGAGAAATGGCTCAGCAGAAGGGAGTGAGCTGCTCTTACAGAGGACTGAAGTTCTATTCTCAGAACCCATGTGAGGCAGCTCACAAATACCTGAAACTTTAACCTCAGGGAATCTGATACCCACTTCATGAGGGCACCCAAATATATGTGGCATATCACACACACACACACTAAAGCAAAAAAAAAAAAAAAAAACCCTTCTCATCCTCGAATGCTTGTGTGGGATATCCTGTTTACAGATGGGAAACAGGCAAGGATAGGTGGACGGCCCAACTCTCTCAGATTGTACAGCTGCTAAAAAATAACAGAAGAAGCAGAATTAAAACCAGGCAGGAGCTGGAGGCAGAGGACTTCTAGCACTGTGAGACCCTGGCTTCTATTCCCAGCACCACAAACACAACAAAGCAAAACAGAGAAAGCAGGCAGGGAGTCGGGCTATGGAATGAGATTTTGTTTTTGTTGTCATTTTTCTGATGTCCAACTAAAGCAGAGATACACAGACACTCAGCAAGGCCACACAGCTGGTAGCTTGTCCATCTGGGAATCAAACCAAGTTCAAGTCCAGAACTCACACTGGTAACCATGACCCTATCCTAAGTCCATGGTAGTTCTTAGTATCACTCGCCCACTCATGAGCAAGTGTTCAGACAAGACTAGGTATGTTCGGAGTTACAGCCACAGACATGTGCTGAGCTCTGCCTCCAGGCCTCATGGCGGCTTTAATTGTTCTTTCAGAAATATAGATCATTGGAGCTGGAGAGATTGCTTAGTGGTTTTGAATGGGCACTGATCTTCTAGAGCACCCGCTTCTGATCCCAGTTCCTGTGTCTAACTCTGGGTGATCTGACGCATCTGACACCTGCAGTCACATGCACATACCCTGACACAGACACACATGTACACATAATTTAAAAAAACTTAAAACATATATGTACAATACATAACACTGTAAAAAAATAGTAGCTCTAGGGCTGGGCATAAGGCAGGTTTGTACAGCGTTTATCCAGCATTAATGAAGTCTTGGGCTCTATCCTCAGCACCACATAAACTATGTATGCTGGTTCACACTTGTAAGCACTTGGTAGATGAAAAGAAAATCAGAAGTTCAGAGTCAGAAACAAAATAACACAAAACAAAGCAACCCCACCAAGTAGTGGGGACTTGGTCAATAAAGCACTGTCATGCAAGCATGAGGATCTGGGTTTGATCCCCAGAACCCTGGGGAAAACCTTGGTATGGTGCATGCTTGCAATCCCAGCACTGAGAGAGCAGAGACTAGAGGAGCCCTGGGGCTCACTGGCCACCATGCTAGCCTAGAGAAAGCCAGGTGAGCTCCAGGCCAAGGAGAGAACCTGTGACAAGGGACATGGGTGATGTTTCTGTGGATGACACCCAAGGTTGTCCTCTGCTGTCCAATCATACACACCTGTGCAGCCACAGACTCATAAACGTGTGTCTGTGCACATGCGCGCGCGCGCACGCACGCATGCACGCAAGCTTGAGGTTAGCCTGGGCTATGTGAGACTCTGCCTCAAAAAGTAAAAGGGGCTGCTGGATGTAGTGGAGTACACCTTTAATCTCAACTCTAGGGGGCAGAGGTAGGTGGCTCTCTGAACTCAAGGTCAACCTGATCTACATAGAGAGAACCCCAGATCACAAAACAAGAAATAAAACAAACAAAAAAGCAATAAAATAGGGCCAGTAAGATCAACTAGTAAGAAAAAGCAGAACCCACAAAGCTTTCTGGCCAGCTAGTCTGGAATGTACAGTGAGAAGAAACAAGAGAGACCCCTTCCTGAGGTGGGAAAGAGGGAGGGAGGGAGAGAGACCCTGACTTCCTGAGGTGGGAAAGAGGGAGGGAGGGAGAGGCAGGTACATCTCTGTGAGTTCCAGAGAGAGAGAGAGAGAGAGAGAGAGACCCTGACTTCCTGAGGTGGGAGGGGGAGATCTGACTCCTAAAAGTTGTCCTATGACCTCCACAGGTGTGCTTTCACTGGAGCATACCCACACTCACACACACCACACACACACACAACACATATAACACACACTCACAAGACATATAACACACACTCACACACACATCACCCACACACGTCACCCACACACTCACACACATACACCACACACACACCACACACACTCTCATACACACTCACACACACCACACACACATAACATACACTCACACACATGTCACCCACACACACCACACACACACCACACACACTCTCTCATACACACTCACACACACCACACACACAACACACATAACATACACTCACACACACGTCACACACACACCACACACACATACACCACACACACAACACATACACTCACACACACTCACACATAATTAACATAAAAACAAGTAGTCTATATAATATGGTACAACATTCTAAATTAGTACTATGTACAACATTCGATTATAAGGTTAGTTAATTTACTGAGTCTTCTACAGTTGGGACATGTCTGTTGTTTCCTGTTTTGTTTTGTTTTTTATAGCGAGGGGAAATGGCAGGAATGTGGTTGGGTTTATCAGTTTGCTTCTTTGTGTAAAGGCTTTCCGAGACTGGAATTGGAAGCCTGGAGTTGACCGCTGGAGCAGGAGAGGAAGTTCTGATTAGTAATGGTGCCAGGGTGGAGAGAAGGAGGGACAGAGCCGTGCTGTTCAGCAGGGATTTGGCATAGCCTGCCGAGATAGGAGATTTGGGATGCATTTCAGAAGTATTTGTAATTCTCTCTCTGGGCATTGTAGCGTTCTTTAGTGTTTCCAGCCTAGCATCTTGCTGACATTTCCCAGACTCATATGGGAGGGGCAGGGCAGGGTGGGACCATTCTCTTCCCAGCTCAGCCATGTGCGCCCATCTGGAGTCCCAGGGACCATTCATGTCCTTCCCTTTTCCTCTCAACTCAATGCCCCTTCAAAGTATTTCCTTTAGTGTTCTACCTTTGAGGGGCTGGGAGATGCTCAGTGGGTGAAGTCCCTGCTGTACAAGCATCAGGACCTGAGTTTGGATTCCCAGAACCCCACACAAAATAGCAGAGTCTGGTATCTGCAACTCTTATGCAGGGTGGATGGAGACAGGTGTATCCCCAGAGCCTGCTGACTAGTTAGTCTGGACAATCAGCGAGAGGGCAATAGACATCCACCCCTGACCTACACACACACACACACACACACACACACACACACACACACACACACACACACACACACACACACACACTGCCGTCCAGCATCTCAGGTCCGAACTGACAGGAAGACCAAAGACCATCAGATGACTCTCACCCATGATGCTTTTTGCCTGTGGCATCCTCAGCTTGGTCCCGAGCACGTCGCAGGCTCTGTCCCAGCTATCATTACCAATAACTTTATGTGGTGTCAACGGCCGGCACTGAAAACGAATCATTACACTGTTTATTCTTTACTTGCTTTGTTCATGGAGGTAGGCACCCACGTTGGCACGCTTGTGGAGGTCCAGGGACAGCTTTCAGAGTCAGTTCTCTTCTCCACAGCAAGGATAAGACTCAGGTCATCATGGTTGGCCAGCGTTTTATAGAGGAGGAAGGAGGAAGCTTCTAGGACCAAAGGTCTTATCCAAGCTGCCTCGGTAGAGTCTGTGACATGGGATTCAAGAGCCATGGCTGTCTGCACTCCCTGGTCACATCACAGTAATTGCGATGCATTCTTTATAACCTTCGTGACGCCCAGTAAGCCAGGGAGAGGATATCAAGGGGGAATGCCCCAGAAGCCACAGGAGGTTTCAGCACTTAGAGTGCAGCGAGCAAGCTCACCTACAGAAAGCGGGGCTGCACGGTACACCGGGCATCGTCCTCTGTCGTCTCTTTGCTGATGTAGGGCTGTGCCTGTGTGCTGTGGACATGTGGGCGTGTGTGTCACGGATGCGTGTGAGCTCTGAGCTTCTCCCCTTCCACCAAAGGTTCATCAGGCTTGTGTGGAAAGTGCTTTTGCCCAAGGGGCCATCTTGCCAGCCCAGCAATTTTATTTTATTTTTCTTCTGAGACAATCTGTTTAGCCCAGGCTAGCCTGGAACTCACAGTCCTACTGCATATGTCTCTCTACATTCAATCTGCAATGCATTGAACATATCTACTTATTTGTTTCATTTGTAGCATCCTTAGCATTGTACTGAGAACTTTCCAGGTTCTGGTCCTGTTATTTTTACAAGCAACTTTATGTGTATTTACATACTATAACAAGTAGCCATTCATTCATTCATTCACTCATTTTGACTGGGTCTTGACTTGTAGCCTAGGCTGGCCTCACCCTTGAAACCTGCCAAGGGTCTCACATGTTGAGATGACAGGCATGCATCCCATCTGTTGGTTTTATTTCTATGTAAGATCCTAAATGACTCTTGAGTGTCTGTTTCTCTAGCCACAAAATGGAGATAATAAGCAATGGAAGGACCACTGAGAGAATAATATGAGATAATGCTTCTATTTTTTAAAAGCAGGCCAAACCATATGTGTGAGGCACACTTACATTTCTGCACTCCAGAGATGGGAGGCAGGAGTGTTCCTGGTATCCACTGGCCATCCAGCCTAGCAAACTGGCAGGCTGCAGAACCAGTGAGAGACCTGTCTCAAAAAGTATGGCGAGGAAGCTGCAGAAACACTCAGAGTTTAGGGTGCAGTTGCCAGCACCCACATCAGGTAACTCACAACCACTGGAACTCTAACCCAGGGCATCTAATTCCCTCTTCTGGAATCCATGGGCTCATGTGTACAAACCCATACACAGGTGCACACATATGCATGTAATTTAAAACATAATAATAATAATAGTAATAGTAATGGTAATAATAATGGAGTCATATGTGGTTGGCAATCACCTTTAGTTCCAGTGCTCAGGAGGCAGAGGCAGGCACATCTCTGTGAGTTCTAGGCCAGCCTGGGTTACATAGTCAGTTTTAGGTCAGCTAGGGCTACATAGTGAGACATTGTCTCAAAACAAGAAAAAGAAATTAAAAAAAAGAAAAGGTGAGGAACTACAGAAAAGTCACCTGTATTGCAGAAAAGTCCACATGTGCAGTATGCATGGATGCAAGCATCACCACACACATGTGTGCACAAGCATATAACATATGAGCACACACATACATGCCACATTCAAGGATGACCTCAGACTTCTGCCTCTAGCTTCCCAGTACTAGGATTATATGCATGCCACGTTATTATACACATGCATTAAATGCCTGGTTCTTCTCCTCCATTAAACTGCATACTTGTTGGTTGCATCTTCATATTTTATTGATTTTATAAATAATTTCCTTATAACAAAAAACTAGCAAGGCATGGTGGTACACACCCTTGATCCAGTCCTGTGGAGGCAGAGGCAAGCAGATCTCTGTAAGTTCGAGGCCAGCCTGGTCTACATAAAGAGACCATCTCAAAAAAAAAGTATGTTGTATGACTGGATGTGTGTGTTTGTGCTCTTGCATTAATGTATAGTGTGATTGGTAGCTTAGAAAAGGGTTATTCAAATATTTTTTAAAACTTGCGTATTTATTTATCTGTATTGCCTGACTGTGTTCATGAGCATGCAAGAGCTGAAGAGGTCAGAGACAGTGTCAGATCCTGTAGAACTGAGTTAAAGGCAGTTGTCAGTTACCGTGAGTGCTGTTAACTAAGTCCTTCCTAACTGCTGAGCCATCTCTCAAGCTCCGAGATTAATTTTTAGTTGTGTGTATTTGTGCCTCTGTGTGTGTGTGCGTACATATGTGTGTGCATATGTGTGTGAGCATGTGTGTGTGTGCACACACATGTGCATGTTTCTGTGTGGGTAGGGTGCCCTTGGAGACCAGTAGCATCGAATCTCTTGGAGTTGGAGTTACAGGGGCTTCTGAGCCACCTGATAGGAATGCTAGGAACTAGAAAAGGGTTTTTCAAGCTGGAATTTGTGGGACACTCTAGTAATCCTGGCACCTTGGAAGTTCAGGCAGGCTTGTCATGAGTTTGAGGCCAGGTTGGTCTATGTAGTAAGTTCAAAACCAGTCAAGACTGCATGATGAAACCCAGACTTTAAAAAACCAAAAGTAACACAACAAGAAAGAGTTTATTGTGCTTCCCAAATCATTGTTGATAATAACACACTGTGTCGGGGTGTAGCCTGTGGTGGCTCACACTTGTAATCCCAGTTCTTAGGAGACTGAGGCTGGAGGACTACCTGAAGTTTGTGGCCAGTTTGGGCTACAGAGTGAGAAGCTGTCTCAAAAAAATCTGGGGGCACGAAGCAGGTGGGGGGTTGAAACAGGATGTCTCTGTGCAGCCTTGGCTGTCCTGGCTCTCGCTCTGTAGGCCAGGCTGGCCTCGAACTCAGAGATCCACCTGCCTCTGCCTCCTGAGTGCTGGAATTAAAGGTGAGTGCCACCATGGCCCAGCCCCGCATCCCCCTCCCTCAAATTAAGTACTGAGATTTTTGTCAATTTTTGAAGACCCACCATCAGAGATTCTTCTATACAGGTAGCATAGGGTTTCATGTTCTTATTGCAGTGGCAATAACCCTACATTGGTAAAACATCACACCCTTTGCTGTCAGCTAAGTGTTATCTCCCTTAATGTCAGCATTTTGTGTCAAGTCAGCAAGAAACAATCTTCTCCAGGACAGTTCCTGTCTTCTGTGCTCTGAGCATAGTGAAGATGGCCAGGGTTATGGAAAGAACTTACAGGGGCTGGGAGTGTAGCTCAGTGGTAGCACTTGTTACCACTGCGCATACATAGTGCAGTACTTGCTTTGCATTCCTGAGTCCCTGGGTTTAACCTCTAGCACCTCAGGAAGGAAGGGGAGAGGGGAAGGAGGGAGGGGGAGGGAGGGAAGGAGGGAGGGAGGGAGGGAGGGAGGGAGGGAGGGAGGGAGGGAGGGAGGGAGGGAGGGAGGGAGGGAAGGAAAAAGGGCAAGTAAGACATGATGGCTGGTACCTGTAATCCCAGCATTTGGGAAACTGAGACAGGAGGATCTCTGTCATTTGAGGCTAGCCTGGGCTACATAGTGAGATGAGATCCTCAAAAAGAAAGAAGAAGGAAACATAAACACCTTTCTTATTGATCTCTGATCTTGTTGGTAAACCAGAGTTTTACCATTGTAGCCCCAGCTGGCCTGGAACCCATAGTAATCCTCCTGCCTCAGCCTCCTGAGGTCTGGAATTACAAGAATGAGTTATCATACCTGGTGACCTTTCTATATTTTATCCTCTCATATATTACATCCCTATCACAGTTTCCCCTCCTTGCCCTCATCCCAGCCTCTAAACCACCTTTCCTTCCCCTCAGAAAACAGCAGGCCGCCTAGGCACATCCATTATACATGGGATAACAAGTTACTATAGACCAGGCACATACCATCACATCAAGGCTGGATGAGACAGCCCAGCAGGTGGAGAAGGGTCACTTAAGTGGGCAAAAGTGACAGAGACAGCACCTGCTCCCGCTGTTAGGAGTCACAAGAGCACCAGGCTACTCAGCTATAACATACGCAGAGGACCTAGGTCGGACCCTACAGGCTCCTAATTATTTCAGAAGACTACTTAGGTAATTTTAAATTTTATTTTTATGTTTATTTACTTATTCTGTGGCAGCAGAGGACTCATGCATTACACACCTGTGGAGGTCACAGGAGAGCTTATGGGGTCTGCTCTCACCGTTCACTGTGTCCACCATTCACTGTATTCTAGAGATAGAACTCGGGTCTTCAGGCTTGGCAGCAAGGGCTTAACCCACTGAGCTGTCTCACAGACTCGGTCTGACCTTTCAAAACGAGTTCAGTATAAAATATGGGACGAGAAAATGTCCCAAGCATTTATAGTGATTTAGCCTAGCAGAGGGGAGGCTGCAATGGGGACCCGTGGTCCATTGCTGGGGCCATCAAGGAGCACTGGAATCACTAATGTCAAGACTTAGATTCTGGAGATTGGGGAGGTGCTGGATGGTCCCACATTGCCCATCACTAGGCCTAAAGATGCCTTGATCTCCAAGTGGCCTCCTGGCATGATCCTCATTGTTCTAAGTAAGCATCGTGGTCCAGCAGTTGCCTGTGGCTAGGTACGATTTTCAGGGCTGAGAGATTGCTGGGGAGGAGGGCAGAGTCAGGAGACACCATGAGACACAGAGCGAGCAGGATGGGAAGAACACACATGAGGTAGACGAGCCTCAGGCAGCACATAGATGAATAGAATTGGGTTAATTTAAGTTATAAGAGCTAGATAAAAGCTGGGCGGTGGTGGCGCACGCCTTTAATCCCAGCACTCGGGAGGCAGAAGCAGGAGGATCTCTGTGAGCTCGAGGTCAGCCTGGTCTACAAGAGCTAGTTCCAGGACAGCCTCCAAAGCCACAGAAAAACCCTGTTTGGAAAAACAAAAAAGCAACAACAACAAGAGTTATCTAAAGGCTGAGTGTTGGTGGCCCGTGCCTTTAATCCCAGCCCTCGGGAGGCAGAGGCAGTTTGAGGCCAGCCTGGTCTACAGAGAGAGAGTTCCAGGACAGCCTCTAAAGCTACAGAGAAACCCTGTCTCAAAAAAAAAAAAGAAAAGAAAAGAAAAAAGAAAAAAAAAGATTGAGCTAAAGCCGAGAGCTTAAGCTATCGGCTGAGCATTTGTAATCAATATTAAGACTCTGTGGTTATTTGGGAACTGGCTGATGGGACAGGAAAGTCTGCCCACAGGAGTCATCTCATCGTGTTGATTAGTGACGCTCTTTCCCTTCAGTAGCTCACAGGGAGCCTGGCATGGTCTTGCATTTTCAGCCACCAGCAGTGCCTGCACACAGGAGCAGCTCTCCATGGAATGCCCGCTGCATGCCATGATCCTTGTCCCTTTTCCCTCACTCAGCATTTGACTCATGCTTATAGGCTGCAGTGGATAGTCCCATTCTACAGATGAACCAGCTGAGGCTCAGACCCCTAGGTAAGTCCAAAAGTGGTGAGGCTGGCAATCAAATCTTAGGGTGTCCCATTACAAACAAGCCTTCCATTGGGAACCTGAAAATGCTGTTGCTTATACACTGAATTTCTTCCTAAGCACTTGTTAATACCATTATTTTTTATTTTGTGCACATGGGTTATTTGTGCACATACATTTCTATGTACCATGCATCCTGTGTGTTTGCCTGATGCTTGGGATCAGAAGAAGTCACAGGGTCCCCTGAAACTGGAGTTACAGATGGTTGTGAACCACATTGTGGGTGCTGGGAACTGGACCTTGATCCTCTGCAGGGGCAACCAGGGCTCTTAAACCTTCTCTCCAGCCTCTGATGTCATCATTTGCTTTTGATGAGCTGTACCGGGGAATGAGGAAACTAGGCAGTGGAAGTCACTGCTTCCTGGTCAGAAAGAGGAGCTGTGTGGTGACCACACTTCCAGGGCAGAAAGCCTCTTCCCCCTCCCCTAGTCTGGCTGAGACACACACACACATATTCACACTCACACACACACACTCATACACACACAGAGTCACACACACAATACACTCACACACACTCATACACACACACACACACACACACACCCTGGCTCCACCTTTTGTCTCTTTCAAGATGTTCCCCGTGACTCAAGGAAGATACCAAGGGTCTGAAATCAGAGATGACCCAACAAAAACACAAATTCCTCAAAAATGTGTTCTCTTTCTGGAGGAATTTCCCTTTCGCTGTCTTTCATTCTGTGCCAAGGAGTCCTGGCAGTCTGCAGGCTGTGGTGAGTTCTGTGCCTCAGCCTAGGTTCCCGGAGAATCACTCATCTTCCTCTGTACCCTCACTGGGCCTAGGAACAACAGCAAGCTTCCTTGCTTCCTGTCCCTGATTCTGGCTGCTGCCAGCCCTGAGCATCATTAAGTCCTAATCTTGGATCCCTATGATCTGGTTCAAATGCTGTCTGCACCTCTTACAGGCTGTGTGACCTGGATAGTTGGGGTCACTTCTCTGTGCTTTGGTGTCCTCACCTGTAAACTGAGGGTAATAAAACAGTGTGTTTGAGCATTAAAGTCTTCTAGGGGCTGAGTTTGCTGAGAAAGATCTAATCTGGACTAAACTTATTTTATGTTTAGATATATTAGTATTCTCTTAGTCAACTTTAAACTGTACATATTAAAATAGCCAGGCAGTGGTGGCACCTGCCTTTAATCCCAGCACTCGGGAGGCAGAGGCAAGTGGATCTCTGTGAATTCAAGGCCAACCTTGTCTACTAAGCTACACAGAGAAACCCTGTCTCAAAAAGACATAACAAATACACACACACACACACACACACACACACACTTGTGTGTGATATGAAATATATTCTAAAATGTAGTAGTATTTACATGTACATAGCTCCATGGGTTCTGGGGACTCTAACTTGGCGTCCTTACATTTATAAGACAAGCTCTTCACTATCTCCCTAGCCCAACAAATGAAGGCTGGAACAGACACCCCCACACACATCTTTTTAAGATAAATTCTCTGTGTAGACCAGGCTAACCTGAAGCTCACTTTGTAGACCAAGCTGACCCCTGTGCGTGCGATTAAAGGCATGTGCCACCATTGCCAACCTACGATTTATTTTTTCCTATGATTTCTTTTTATCTATGTGTGTGCACGTGTGCACATTCACCATGCATGCAGATACTGTGTAAAGAGGCCAGCAGAGGGTGTTGGATCCATTGGGACTAGAGGTGCAGGTGGTTGCTAGCTTCCATGTGGGTGTTGGGAACTTCACTCTGATCCTAATGGCAGCAGATGCTCAGCCACTGACTCAAATCTTCAGCCCCTTTTCTTTTCTGTTTTCCCCTCCTCGCCCTCCTTCCTTCAAGTCTTACTCTGCAGTTTAGGCTGAAACATGGGATAATCCTGTGACCACAGCCACCTGAGTGATGGGACTGCTTCTGGAGACAGGGTCTCCTGTGTCCCAGGCTGACGCTAACACCTACATAGCTGGGGATGGCCTTGAACTGCTGACCCTTCATACTCAGTCTCAAAGGCTGGGGTCGTAGACGTGAGTCACCATGCTTGGCTCCCTTCTCTTTTCATCTGTCCTAGCCCAACCTCAGAATTCTGTGAATTCTCAATTATTCATGCTGTGGAGAGCTTGGGGACAACTGCAAATGAGAGAATACATTAATAAATTAGGAAGCTGCGGTCGCCCTCTGATAATAAGATTATTGTTATGGATGGAGAGGCTTGACTCAATAGAGTGTTGATTTGAGAATAATTATATCCAGTTTAGGAGGGGCTGGCCCTCTGGGAATTTCCGAAATGGGATGGATAGATAGAACATCCCACCAAGAATCAGTTTAATGATCCAGTAAATTGTGGGCTTCTTTGTTTGTTTGTTTTTAAGACAGGATCTTACCATGTATCTCTGGCTATCCGGAAACTCACTGTGTAGACCTGGCTGACCTTGATCTCCCGGAGATCCATAAACTGACTGGATTTGTTTGTTTTTATTTTTTGACACAGTCTCTCTTGTAGCCCACCTTGACTTCAGATTCAATGTATATCTGAGGATGGCCCTAAATCTCTAAATCTCTGGTCTTTCTTCCCCTTACAGCTTAAGTGCTGAGTTCATAGGTATCTACCACCATGCCGTTATATAAGATAAATTCTTTATACAGAGGTACAAGAAAAAGGGTTTCTGCCTAGAGGAAGTACTATAGCTCTCAGGTCAGTTTCAGAATCACTTGGGTATGATGTCTGGCCTGGTGGCACATACCTGTAACCCCAGCACTTGGATTTCAAGACCAGCCTGGGATATATAATAACATCATTATGCACACACGCACGCACATACACACAGAACATGGCGTTGCATTCCTATAATCCTAGCACTGTGTAATTCCAGTGTTCAGGCAGGTGAAGGCAAGAGGATCAGGAGTTCAAGGTCATCCTTTCTTACATAGAAAGTTCAAGGCCAGCCTGAGCTACAAGAGACCCTGTCTCAAAAAACAAAAAAGGAAAAGACGGAAAAATAATCAAAGTGGGGCTGGGGACATGGCTCACTGGTAAAGACACTTGCTGTGCAAGCATGAGGACCTGAGTTTGAATCCCTGGGACACATATAAAAGTTAGGCAAGAGCCGGGCGTTGGTGGCGCACCCCTTTAATCCCAGCACTCAGGAGGCAGAGGCAGGCAGATCTCTGTGAGTTCGAAGCCAACCTAGTCTACAGACTTCCAGAACAGTCAGACTAACACAGAGAAACTCTGACTTGAAAAAACAAAACTAGGCAAAGCTTCGCAAGCCTCTGACCCCAGAATTGAGGGGCAGAGATAAGGTGCTGTGGGTGCTCATGGCCAGCAGTGCGAGCCAAAATGGTGAGCTTCGGGTTTGGCGAGAGAGCCCATCACAAGGGAATAAAGCACGGGCGGGGAGAGGCCCAACATCCTTCTCTGGCCTCCCCATTCACATGTACGGATGCGAAACTGTGGCACACACACCTGCACACATAAACATGCAACACGCATGCAACATGTAACAGCATGCATACATGCAACTCACGTGGATGCAGAACTGCAGCATACACACGTGCATACATGAGCATACCCCCCACACCACACAAACACACACAGTTTTAAGAAACAATGATGGCCTTTGTAGAGATAAAGAACTGGTGGTGGAATGCCGATCCAGAGTGAGACGCCGGGTATGGCAAACCAGTCCGTCAGCCAGGCAATCAATCAACCCTGGCTTCTGGGTGTGAGCTGACTCCCACCCCTTCCCTTCCTTCTGCAGGGTCTCGCCGTGTAGGTACATTTTCCTGCTCAGCCATCACAGCCTGTATCCATAGCTTTGGGACAGGGCATGGAGCAGTAACCGTAGCTGCACGTATTATAAACTGGACATTTTAGACCACCTCCACCTACCAGGCAGTTTAGATTACCCTGCAGCAAGAACACCAAGGCTTGAGTACTTAGACCACTGTGCCTCGGCAGAGCCCCTGTTTGACCCTAGCCCGAGGCTACTTGACTTGTGTACGTGGTCACATCCCACGTCATCACGGGAAGTCAGTGTAGACTCCTTTTCCCAGAAACTGAACTGGAGGTGGCTCACGTGTGAATCGGTGCATAATGGGTCAGAGCAAAGATATGCGACCGATTGAGAGCGACACAAAGGCTGTGAGGCAGAGCAAGCCTCGACCTTTACCCTATGGCCCCTGTTAGCATATCTAAAGGAGGAATGTGTCCTGGGGATGGGCCTCAGAAGGGCAAGTTAGTCCAGCCAGCACTTGGAGAGCTATCAACAGGAGGGGTCCTGGCCCAGCGACTCCTGCGGCCCTGTGAACTGACAGTAACCGTCCCTCTGACCTCCTGGGCTGTCCGTCTCCTCGGTGGCCTCCTCTCCACCCCCTCTTTAAATGCAGAGGTTTGCTGCTGTCCAGTCTCCCACTACCCAGACTCAGCTTCCTGTGCCCAAGTCTTCAGAGGCCCTGACTAAGTAGGAACCAGAGAGAAATCAGAGAGAAATGCACCCACGCAGGACGACTTTATTTCCCAACACCCCCTTCTCCCCCCCGTCTTAGTGATTTTCTCACCTGGCACCAGGCAAGTTGGTTCAGTTGGTAAGGGATCAGTTGGTAAGGGCACTTGCCATCAAGCCTGATGGCAGGTGTTTGAACCCCAAAACACACGTGATAGAAGGAGAGTACCCAGTCCTTCAAATTGTTCTGATCGCCACACATCCAGTGAGGTAAATACATCCCCCTTCTCACATACAACATGCACCTACCCCCACCCCACACACACAATATGCACCCCCTATACACATACACAGATAGAATGTGAAAAGAGGAGTTTCGCTAATCTCAACACTCAGGAGGCAGAGGCAGGCGGATCTCTGTGAATTCGAGGCCAGCCTGGTCTACAGAGTGAGTTCCAGGCCTGCTAGGGCTACACAGAGAAACCCTGTCTCAAAACAACACAATTAAAGAGAGGTTTCCTGTTACTCGTTTTGACACAGTGTTTTGCTGTGTAGCTCAAGCTAGCCTTGAACTATCAATCCTGCTTTAACCTCCAAATAATTGGGAGCACTATAGCCCAGGGAGCCGTGCCTACTGCACTCAGAATTTTATTTTCAAGAACCTTTTAATGACTCTCCGCTTCCATGTCCCCAGACCCTCAATGCTTAGAACTCGATTTCTGGTTTTGATTAAAACCCTTTAACAAGTTTGAAATGTACAATAAATTACTGTTAACCCTTACCTGCCTGTGCTGTAGCATAGAATGCTAGAACTTGAATACACATGTGGTGATATTGTACTGTAATTAATATATGTTGTTTGTGTATTTTGAGACAAGGACTTACTCTATAGCCCTGCCTGACCTGGGACTCTGCCTCCTGAGTGCTGGGACTAAAGACATGTGTCATTACACCTGACCCAATATGTGTCATTTTTTTTTTCGAGACAGGGTTTCTCTGTATTGTTTTGGAGGCTGTCCTGGAACTCGCTCTGTAGACCAGGCTGGCCTCGAACTCACACAGATCCGCCTGCCTCTGCCTCCCGAGTGCTGGGATTAATGGCGAGCACCAACGCCCAGCTTGTGTCAATTTTTTTTTAAAGCCCTTGGGAGGTGGAGGCCGGAAGACCCAGAGTTTGCTGCCAGCGTGGGGTACACCAGACATCGTCTCAAAAGTCAAAGTACATAATTTGCTCTTAGACTGAGCACAGTGGTTTCCCTGGAACTTTAGCTTGGGTGGCTGATGAAGGATGCTTGTTGGATGGCTATCCTAAGATATGTAGTGGGTTCAAGGCCAACCTGGGCTACACAGTTAGACTCTGACCAGAAGCAAAAGTGCTCTGTTGCCTTTGGGCATTGTTCAACTCCTCCTGCTGTCACCGCCCCCTCAGGATTGGTCCTGCCTTCCTGTCCCCCCTCTGCCCTTGCCCCTCTCCTGTGTCTCGGAAGCTCGCCACCTTACCATGGTGTTGGGGCTTGTCCTCCCAAGTGAAGACGAGCATAGGCTCCTTGTCTGGTAGCTCCGCCTTTTCTGCTCTGTTTCTGTGACCTTTATTAGAAACCATTGGTGTCTGTCCTCCAGGCAGCCACAAAGAACAAGCTTCTGTCAGGACTGAGCACAGGGCCCCCGAAGTACGGGCACTTGGCAGAGTCAGGGTCCTCCTCCTTCTCCGCCCAGTCTTCATGGCGGCCAAGGTGTCTCACCTCACCCCCCTTCACATTTCAGCAGGGAGCTGAGGTTCTTAGCAGGGGCATCCCAGCTGGCCTTGAAAGGTACAGGGCACTTGGAGAGGGGTGGGGATGCGTGAGGAAAGGGCTTAGACAGACAAAAGACCGTGAGCTAAGCAAACATACCAGTGCCGGGCACAATCGATGGCCCCAAGTCTAGAGGCTTCTGTGTTAGGGAGGAGGGTACAAGGCTGGAGAATTTGGGTCCAAGCACCACAGCTCTGCAGCCCGTGCCTTTTCCCTTCCCTTCCTTTCCCTTCCCTTCCTTTCCTTTCCCTTCCCTTCCCTTCCCTTCCCTTCCCTTCCCTTCCCTTCCCTTCCCTTCCCTTCCCTTCCCTTCCTTTTTCTCGTGGCCTGCTTGCCATATTTCAAGCTAGCTCTTGGTGGTTCTGAATCTTCAGGAGGTCTGGATTTTTATCCTATAGTGGAAAGGGGTTTAAGGTTTTTAGGAAGTGAAGAAGGTTTTGAAAGACTGCTTGGGGGGACTGTGGGGAGCACAGGTTAGAGATGGTGACTGGAGACAGAGACAACTACACCAGTCCACGTGTTAGATAAGAAACAAGTGGAAGGACCAGATTCCAGAAGCTTTTTGGAAGCAGTGGCGACAGGCCTTGCTTGCAGACTGTTGTATTGCCTGGGACAGGAGAAGTTGAGAAAGAATGATGCGGGCGTTTATAGCTTGGGTCATTCAGCAGATCCTAGTTAATGGGTACACAGAACAGAAGAGATGGGCCGCGGGGTTTGATGACCTAGAATAGAGAGTATCGGTGTGATGTCCAGTGGGGATGTATGATGGGAGTTTGGGATGGAGCCTGAGCTGGAGAAACACAAAAATGACTAATTGAATTGAGCAGACGACTCATTGAGGTGTACCTGAGGCGAGGAGCTGGGCTCTGGCTTCACCTGGGAGCCAGTGGAGGAGGAGCCAGTGAAAGGAGGGGGTTGGAAATTGAGTGATGGGCACGGTGATGCGTGCCTGGCATCCTGGTACTTAGGAGGTGGGGCCAGAAGGTCACCCTCAGCTACATCCGCAGCTCAACACCATGGGCTCCATGAAACTATCTTCAGGGTGGGCGTGGGGGTGGGGTGGGGCGAAGAATGTGTTGCTGGGCATTTCTGGGGCTCCTGGGCAAGCCTCAGCAATGGCAACTGCCTGTCCGGGGAGAGTAGAGCGATGCTTGTGCTCGGCCTGCGCTTGCTCCCACGGGCTTTCTTCCTGCCATGTGCTCAATCATCCTTCTTCTGCCCAAGGGAAACTCGTGGAAGTGGGGATGTTCCCGCCTGGTCTACGCAGCGAGCCCCAGGACAGCCGGGGCTATTCAGAAAAGCCCCGTCTCTAAAACCAAAGCAAACAAAACCAAAATGTGCAACCGCTGACCTACCCCCATTTTTCTTCAGAGACACGCAAGGAGCTCGGCACATGAGCACAGAGCCTGTGTGACCCATCGGAGTGATCAGCCCATGACCTCGGTTCCCCGCTTTGCCTGGCACTATCCCACCTTAGGCATGGGTAGAAATTGCTCTGAATCTTGAATTGTTTAGACTCATCCCTCCTTCTACACATCTGTCCATCTGCCCATCCATCCTGTATTCTACCTGACAGTTTATTTGATTGCCCTTACTGCTCTGTGTGTGCAAGCACACATTTGAGTGCCCTGTCACCATGGAGATGTCAGAACAATTGAGGAGTCACCTTGTGTCTTCTATCATGTGGGTCCCAGGGCCTGAACTTGGGTCGTCAGTCTTGGTGGCAGGCGCCTTCACCCAGTGAGCCGTTTTGTCACTTCTGAATATTTTCATTTATCCTTGCTGTAGGTGTAGATGACGTGTGTGAGGATGGGGGTGCGTGGGCCTTGGCACTTGATGGTGAGTGAGCACCAGCTCTGTGCTCCCGCCCTTCTCTGGCCGTGAGGGCTCAAGGTCAGCAAGAACCTTTACCTGCCAGCCCGTCTCACTGGTTCATTCCACCTTTGCTGGTGTCAAACCTGCTCGGCTCGGCAGCTCGGGCTCCTCTGGCACTCTGTGTTGTCCCTAGTTTGTAGATGAAGAGTCAGATGATCCTCAGGTCACATTTGAGTGAGTAAGTGGGAGAGGAGGGTCAGACCCGAGCTAACCCCCTGTGTCAGTCATCCATATTAACCCCAGAGAGGTGAAGTGACCGTCAATTTGTCACCAAGACCCAAACACTCATTTTTGCTTCTCTCTGTGTGTGTATGTGTGAGTGTGTGTAAGGGTGTGCACCCAGACACTCACACACTTGGGGGCCAGAGGAGGTGTTGCTGGTTCTGTCTCTCTCTTTTTGTTTGTCTTGAGATGGGGTCTCTTATTAAATTTGGAGCTTGTGGTTCTTGGCTAGGCTGGCTGGCCAGTGAGTCCCAGCAATCCTTCTATGCCTGTGTTTTGTCTGTACAGATCTGTAAACTTTTCTTTAGATGGGATCTCCCCATACTTCCCAGGTTGTCTCTGAGATTGACCTTAAACCCCTGGTCTTCCTGATTTCACCTCTCTGTGCTGGGACTACACGCGCGCACCAGCACACCCAGCTCTGCAGACTTGCCTCTTCTGCTTGCTTCACATCAATGGAATCCTATAGCGTGTGTTCTTTTGGGGCTGTGTCCTCTATCCTCAGGATAATGTTTTCAGAGACCATGCAGGTTGGAGCAGGTATTGGGGCTATGTTTGTGATTGTTTGTGGCCACACAAGGATTGGGCAGGAGGCCTTGTGTATGCTAGGCAAGCATTCCAGTGCTAAACTAAATGCCCAGACCCTCCTTTTTACATTTACTTTTGAGATACTCCTATAGGCTTTTGGGGGGTTGGGTTTTTTTTGTTTATTTGTTTATTTGTTTTTTTTGTTGTTGTTGTTTTTACGAGACAGGGTTTCTCTGTATTGTTTTAGAGCCTGTCCTGGAACTCACTCAGTAGACCAGGCTGGCCTGGAACTCACAGAGATCCACTGCCTCTGCCTCCCAAGTGCTGGGATTAAAGGGATGTGCCACCAATGCCCTCCTATAGTCTTTTTTAAAAATTAAAATTTAATTAACTTCATTATAAGAACAAAATAGCCAGGTATGTTGGCACAAACCTTTAATCCCAGCACTTGGGAGGCAGAGATAGGCAGATCTCTGAATTCCAAGCCAGCCTGGTCTACCGAGGGAGTTCTAGGACAGCCAGGGCTACATCGAGAAATCCTGCCCCACCCCCTACCTACCCCCCTACAAAAAAAGTCAGGCATGGCACATGTCTTTGATCCCAGCACACTGGAAGTAGAGGCAGGCAGATCTCTGAGTTGGAGGTCAGCTGCTCTATATAGAAAGTTCCCAGACATCTAGGGCTACGCAGATAGACCTATGTCAAAAAATACAATAAAGCCACATATGGGAAGGCAGCTAAAAAAGGAGTTGCTTGCAGGGAAACATGTAACAGAAAAACAGCTGATAGAGCATTGCTGCTTCACTGGAAAACAGTGTCTGATGTGCTGATTTTCTGGTCCTAGGGAGAGGATGGGCCCCTGCACACAGTAGGGGTGTGCATATTCAGAGCTCACCAGTGTACCCCATCTTGTCCAGTGGTGGCATGCATCACTGCCCGGTTTATCAAGTACATTTTTATGTACTTATCCACCACCAAAAATAAAAAGTCCATAACAACTAGAAAAACAATCTTCTTTCATAACTTGTGCCCATTACCAGCTTTTGACTTTAGAAAAAAAATTTGCATCAGGAGGTGGTGGAGCACACCTTTAATCCCAGCACTCTGGAGGCAGAGGCAGTTGTATCTCTGTGAGTTTGAGACTATAGTGGAAGGAGAAACCTGATTCCTCCAAAGTTGTCCTTTGATGCCAGTACCCACGCTGCACTCACAGAGACACCTCCTGTCTCTCTCACACACAATAATCCGTATTTTTTAAAAACTAAAAGAATGAAATGAAGGCTGAACATGGTGGCACATACCTGTGATTGCAGTGGGGACTGAGGCAGGAGGACTAGCCTGGACTACATAGTCTCTAAGGGAGTGTGGGGGAGGGAGACATGGACTGCAGTCTAGATGGCTCAAAGATAAAGGCACTGGCTGCCAAGCCTGAAGATCTGAGTTTGAGGTCTTCAGGTCAGCTTGACTGATAGTGAGATGACTCAACACAGAATACACATATGCACATATACACACACACACATACACACATACATACATACGTACACACACACTTACACACTTACATGCACATACATATACAAATACATACATATACACACATATATAAACACACCACACACACACACACACGAACACAAGTTGGTCATGGTGGCACTTGGGAGTCAGAGGCAGAAATGAGATAGTGAGTTCAGGGTATTTTTTTTTTTTTTTTTTTTTTTTTTGGAGACAGGGTTTCTCTGTAGCTTTGTAGCCTGTCCTGGAACTCGCTCTATAGACCAAGCTGGCCTTGAACTCACAGATATCCTCCTGCCTCTGTCTCCTAAGTGCTGGAATTAGGGTCGTTCTTGATTGGGTAGAGTTTGAGGTGAGTTTGGACTACATGAGACTTTGTTTAAGATGGACTGTGGTCCATGAGGACTTGCAGAATGAGTCTGATGATGAATAGTACATGCTTCCTGAATGAGAATGCTTGTAAAGGCTAGTGAGTTTCAGGGAAGGTGTGAACTTGATCCATTGATTAACTAATTAGTTAATTAATTATTAGAATTGTGGTCTTACTGTGTAGCTATGACTGGTCTGAAACTTGCTATGTAAACCAGACTGGCCTTGAACTCACAGAGACTCACTTGATTCCTCCTAAGTGATGGGATTAAAAGCATGGGCTACCTTACCCCCCCCCTTTTAAATTTATATTACGTTTACTTTTCTCTGCATATAGATGTGTGTGGGTTCACAATTTCTACAGCATAGATGTGAAGGTCACAGGAGATCAATTTGTGGGGTTCTTCCCTTACAGGATGTGAGTCCCAGGCTCTGGACTCCGGTAATCAAGCTTGGCAGCAAGTCCCTTTACCCACTGAGCTACCTTGACAGTCTTGGATTTTTTTTTCCTTCCCATTGTCACAACACTACTGATTAGTGTTGTAGCACACTAGTAACTAATTTAAATAGGATCTAAGGGAACTTTAAGTTAGATTGTACAAGGATGAATGATGGCTGGCTGGGACCAGATAAGAAAGACTGTGTGGGGTATTACCTGGGCATCCATCTTCAGGCTCTTCCGACAGGCTAGCCAATTTTGCAATTATTCTCACCCCCACACAAGTTCCAGATCTTTGAGGACAAAAAGGATTTATTTATAGGAAGCAACGAGAATAGTTTAGGACAGCTATTAACTTGCTGTCCCTGATCTTTCATCCTGCAGCCCTGAGCCCTGAGAGCGTTTGGGAGTTGTGGACCCGCCAGGCCTTCAGGAGGAGAAAGGAGATGGCGGTGGTGAGTGATAAGGCCCTAGGTGGGCTGAGTGCTGCGGATGAGATAGCATTGGACCGGGCAGCTGGGGCCTCGCAGAGGAAAACTTTAAAAGCTGCGCTGGCTGACTTATAAATTGACCGATAAGCAGGTCCTTGGACTGGCATGAAAGAGGTGTCACTGAGAGATTAATCTGGTGGCCTTGGGCCACCAGCTCAGGGTCTCTCTGGGAGCACTGTGAAGGTGGGGTGCCTGGGAGACTTTGGCCACAGTAACAGGGCCCAGCCTTTCAAACTCGGATGTGAAAACCCCCAGTGAAGCCCCTCTGCTGCTTGAATGACATGTAGCTTCCTTGGAGTTCATCTTTCCTTAACCATAAGAATCCAGAGCCTTAGGGAGATGGCTCAGTGGATGAGGGCAGATGCTGTCAAGCCAGGGGACCTGAGTTCAACCCTGGGGCCCACAGCTGTGGAAGGAGAGGACAAATTGCTGTAAGTTGTTCTCTCATCTTCACATGAACATTGTGACATGTATGCCTCCCCCATAAGTAAATAAATAGGATAAAAACATTTTCAAAAGAAATAAAAAGACCTATTTACTTTTTCTGTTAAGAGCTGTTATTTATATATTGCAATAATTAGGGCTATAGCCTGTACCGAAATCCAAAAATGTGTACTTTTCTTTTTCTTTCTTCTTTTTACTTATTTATTTGTTTTGTTTTGTTTTTTGAGACAGAGTTTCTCTGTGAAACAGTCCTGGCTATCCTGGAACTCACTCTGTAGACCAGGCTGACCTCAAACTCACAGAGATCCGCCTGCCTCTGCCTCCTGAGTGCTGGGATTAATGGCGTGCGCCACCACTGCCCAGCCTAATGTGTACTTTTCTGAGACAGACTATAAAGATTTCAACTAAATATCTGGTTTGCATGGGGCATGATCAAACCCTGGGCCCGAGCTCCTGACGTCTTTTCTCTGCTGTGAAGGAACTTACGTGGTGGCAGGTTTTGAGACATCTGCAGTCTGGCAGGCCCTGGGAGTGCACAGCATCGCCCAGCACTGAGGTGGAGGCAGGAGGATCAGGTACTCAAACAGAGGGAGTGGATGGACAGGAAAAGTAGGATCTAAGAGACCTACGTCGGCCCTTCTGGTTCCTGTTCTCACCAGACGACCTTTGGATCAGGAAATCAAAGCCAGGAAGAAATCCAAGATGGTACCAGGGCTTAAAGTGAGGACCTCGTGGGGCATAGTGGTGACAGTCTACTAAGTCTGTCCCATCATCTCCTTGAGGCAGGACCATGGCACCTTCCCATCCCACCCCCTACATCCCTGTGTCTAGGCTGAGCAAGGTGTCTCTCCATATAGAGTGGGCTCCACTAAGTTTGTGATTTAGAGTTAGGTCTTAGACCCACTGCCAGTGGCCTATTTAATGACTTTTAAGATTTACTTTCATGATTTTGACTATGTGTGTGAGGGGTGGTAGGTGTGAGTGAGTGTAGGTGCCCTTGGAGCCCAGAGGTATTGATTGGCTCCTTCTGGAGCGGGATTACAGGAGGCTGCGAACTGCATCATGTGGCTGCTGGGAACCAAACTCTGGTCCGTGGAAGAACAGTAGGTGCTCCTAACTATATCCCCAGTCCCATCCCCCCCCCTTTTTTTTTGACAAGGTCTCACTATGTACCATTGGTTGGCCTGGAACTTACTATATAGACCAGGCTGGCCACAAACTCACAGAGATCCATCTGCCTCTGCCTCCTGAGTGGTGAAATTAAAGAGATGCACTATCATGTACACCCCCAAGTAAAAAAGTTAATAAAGTCAAATAAAATTAGTTGAGAAGTCACCCCTCTTGATATTCTCTGAGTTGGTGATGGCACCTTTCTTAAATGTTTGTAAGACTCTGCCTGTTTGCTGCTGAAGGCTATCTCAGTGTGTAGGTGAAGGCTAGCCTGATGAATCAAACTTTTACTTGAAGAGTGAAAGTGATTTAAACAATAAGGAAGAGGCATTACTCCACTCATCACAGAAAGTCCAGAGGTAGCTTCAGGACAGGTTAATCAGTAGCTCAACAATGACACCCAGGAGGAGATTCATTCTGGTAATCTACTAGGTCCCTTTCTTCATTGCAAGATGGCAGAGACTGCTCCAGCATCACAGCACAGTGGTTAAGAATGTAGCTTTGTGGTAGCATTTACCTGAGATCTCTTTGCTGAAGCAAGAGCATTGCCAGCCTAGGCTGCATAGTGAGTACCCGGTAAGTCAGGGCCCACAGCAAAACCCTGTCTGAAAAAGGTAAAAACAAAACCAAAGGGTAGGAGTGTAGAAACATAACTTGGTTGCTAGAATGCTTACCTACTTGCCTAGTGTGTAAGAAGCCCCAGGTTCCGTCCCTAGCAATACATAACCCGTGCATGATGCTAGGAGCTGCAATCACCTACCCTTCCTGTACTGGGGAGGTAAAGGCAGAAGGAGCAGGAGTTCCAGGCCATGTCAAGTTTAAGTCTAGCCTGAGCTACTTGATACCTTGCTTCAAAAGAAAAGGAAGTTCAAGGTTTTTCTTGTTTGTTTGTTTGTTTTGTGTTTTCGAGACAGGGTTTCTCTGTGACTTTGGAGCCTGTCCTGAAATTAGCTCTTGTAGACCAGGCTGGTCTCAAACTCACAGAGATCCGCCTGCCTCTGCCTCCCGAGAGCTGGGACTAAAGGCATGTGCGCCACCAGCACCCGGCAAAACAGTTTTAATGTGGAGATGGCTATAGCTCAGTGGGTGGAGTACTTGCCTAACCTGGAGGAGGCCCTGGGTTAGTCCCCACATTGAATAAACTGGTCACAGCCACATGTGCCTGTAATCCTAGGATTCAGGAATAGGGTCAAGGAGGATCGGAAGTTCTTAGACATCTTCATCTGCAAAGCAAGTATGAGACTAGCCTGGACTATAGGAGACACTGTCTGAAATATATCTATGGGTATAGATATCTTTGCTTTACAGCTGGCACATGGTAGTATATCCCTGTACCTCCAGCCCTGAGAAGGCAGAGGCAGGGTGACCATAGACTTGAGACCAAACATGTTCCCAGTGAGTCTAAGCCTGGTAAACCTTGCCTTAGAACCATTAACAAAACACTACCTCCACCAGTTTTTATTTGAGACAGAGTCTTTCACTAAAACTAAAGCTTGCTGTTTAGATTAGGCTAACTAGCCAGGAAGCTCCACCTGTCCTTATTTCTGTCCCATCTTTCCCATGCTGGGTTATAGGCACCTGCAACTGTGTCCAGTGTGTGTGTGTGTGTGTGTGTGTGTGTGTGTGTGTGTGTGTGTGTGTGTGTGTGTGTGTGTGTGTGTGTCTGTCCGTCCAGCATTTATGTGGGCTAATCAGGTTTCTTGATTTTCCAGCAAGTGCTCTTAACTACTTAACTAGTGAATTAATTAGTTTGTAGTCTTCCTTCCTTCCTTTCTTCTCTTTTGTTTATCTCAAGACAGGGTCTTACTATAAATAGCTCTGTCTGTCCTGAACTCGCTCTGTAGACCAGGTTGTCCTGGAACTCACAGAGATCTACCTGCCTCTGCCTCTTGAGTGCTGGGATTAAAGGCGTGTGTCATCACACCAACCTTGCTTTCTTCTTCAAATTGCATTTTACCTATTCATCCTCCCCCCCCCCGTGTGTGTGTGTGTGTGTCTGTGTGTGTGTGTGTGTGTGTGTGTGTGTGTGTGTGTGTGTCTGTGTGTGAGCATTTGTGAATCCTGGGGAGTGAATTCAAACTGTCAGTCTTTTGATCAAGTGTCTTTACTCCCAGAGCCATCTTGATCAATAGGGAAACCTGCCAGGAAGCTGGGTGATGGTGTTGCAGTCGCTCGTAAGACATTTCATTGTGAAGTGGGAAGAAACATTCCTGTGTGGTTTTGTCTTGTTCTTTTAATATCATGTTACACTGCACGTTATGTATGCGTGTCCTAAGAACAATATGGGCATAGTTTGTTTACTTATTTTTGAGACAGGGTCTCACTGTGTAACCCTGGGTGGCCTGGAACTCACTCTGTAGACCAGGTTGGGCTTGAACTCCATCCACCCTCCTCTGTTGCCAGAGTGCTGAGATTAAAGCCATGCACTACCATGCATGGCCAGAATATAATTTTTTTTGTTTGGTTTTTCAAGACAGGGTTTCTCTGTGGCTTTGGAGGCTGTCCTGGAACTCACTCTGTAGATCAGGCTGGCCTGGAACTCAGAGATCCAGCTGGCTCTGCCTCCTGAGTGCTGGATTTAAAGTCGGATCTTTGTTTTATGGGTTATTCCAGCTCATGTTGGCTTGGAATTGAGTCTATAGTCCAGGTTGTCCTTGAACTTGGGGAGATTGTCCTATTAGGATTCCATGTCTGTATCACCATGCCAGTTTATGATGTCATGTTTATTTATTAATTTAAAAAACTTTATTTTTATTTTATACACAGGAGTGTTTTGCCTGTATATATTTGTGTGTATCACATGCATGTCCGGTGCCTGTGGACACCAGGAGAGAGCATCAGATCTCCTAGAGCAGAAATTACAGATGGCCCTACGGGTGCTGGGAACTAACCTGGGACCTCTGCAGTGGCAGCAAGTGCTTTTAACCACTGAGCCATCTTTCCAGTCCCCTAGTTTCTCAATTGTAATAAATGTTTGTAAGACAACTCTAAAAATGGGCCACAAGGGACACACGTTCCTCCATACAGAGAGTGAGTCCTGGGCTCAGTTGTAGCCACTATCATTATTCATGGTTGTAAATACATGTGAACAAGTTCAGCTTTTAAGTACCAGAATCACAATTAACTTTTTTTTTTCCTTCCTGTGGATCTGTGGTTTGATCCTAGGGACCTCATGAATTCTGGGCAAGTGCTCAGAGAAGGGCCCTTCTGAGAGAAAGAGAGGGAGGGGAGGGAGGGAGGGAGAGAGAGAGAGAGAGAGAGAGAGAGAGAGAGAGAGAGAGAGAGAGAGAGAGAGAGAGAGAGAATTGTTATTAGAGAAACAGTTTTTTTTTTTTTTTTTTTTTTTGGTTTTTCGAGACAGGGTTTCTCTGTAGCTTTGGAGGCTGTCCTGGAACTCACTTTGTAGACCAGGCTGGCCTCGAACTCACAGAGATCCGCCTGCCTCTGCCTCCCGAGTGCTGGGATTAAAGGCGTGCGCCACCAATGCCCGGCTGAGAAACAGTTCTTTTAAGAGGAATTAGAAGGACAAGTTTCACTACTGGGTAGCACACTGGCCTTGAACCTGCAGCAATCCCCCTGCCTCAGACTCATGAGTGCTAGGATTAAAGATGTGGACCACCACAGTGCGTTTAGAAACTACTGCCTTTGCATGTTCACTTTGCCCCAGATATGTGCAAGATACTTTCGGCCCTTTAGTCTTCAAACACTTCCTCCAACTGGAGGAAAAGAGAAGCAGACAGCAGAGGACAGTCTTTCCTCAGAGTCATGGGTGTGGACCCAGAGTTTGGACTGAGTGCAGCCTTTGTCCACCTTCCTGTTTGGGGTGGTGTCCCCTCATCCTCGCCCATACCTGCTTTGTCTCTCTTCTTGTCAATTCAATGATCTGAAGTAACTGCGAGATGATTGGCCTCACCTGTCACCTGGTTCCCCCTTCTGGGTTTCAAATGGAGACATTCCAGTGTTAAAGAGGGGAGGGCATGGGAGGAGGAAGGAGGCATGGTGTCCCTCTTCCTTGGGGCCTTGCCTCTGGCCTGTGACATCTCATTCCAGCTCTCCTCTAATTTGCCATTTCATTGAGTAACTTTTTGTAATTGGATGCACCTGGCCTGAAGCGCTTACGTTTACTCCGCCTGGTCATCTGCCTTCTTATCTGTTCTCTCTTTGAGACTGGAGTCTCCCGCGTAGCCCAGGGTAGGCTTGTACTTTGGATTTTCCTGCTTCTGCCTTCTGAGTGCTGAGTGCCAGTGTGTGTCACTGCACCTGAGTTTTGAGATTATCAGTGTGTGTCACTGCACTCGAGTGTTGAGATTGCCAGTGTGTGTCACTGCATCTGAGTGCTGAGATTATCAGTGTGTGTCACTGCATCTGAGTGCTGAGTACCAGTGTGTGTCACTGCACCGGAGTGCTGAGTGCCAGTGTGTGTCACTGCACCTGAGCGCTGAGATTGTCAGTGTGTGTCACTGCACCCGAGTGCTGAGATTATCAACGTGTGTCACTGCACCCGAGTGCTGAAATTGCCAGTGTGTGTCACTGCATCTGAGTGCTGAGATTACCAGTGTGTGTCACTGCATCTGAGTGTTGAGATTTCCAGTGTGTGTCACTGCATCTGAGTGCTGAGATTATCAGTGTGTATCACTGCACCTGAGAGTTGAGATTGCCAGTGTGTGTCACTGCATCTGAGTGCTGAGATTGCCAGTGTGTGTCACTGCATCTGAGTGCTGAGTACCAGTGTGTGTCACTGCACCTGAGTGCTGAGATTATCAGTGTGTGTCACTGCACCTGAGAGTTGAGATTGCCAGTGTGTGTCACTGCACCTGAGTGCTGAGATTGCCAGTGTGTGTCACTGCACCTGAGAGTTGAGATTGCCAGTGTGTGTCACTGCACCTGAGTGCTGAGATTGCCAGTGTGTGTCACTGCACCTGAGTGTTGAGATTACCAGTGTGTGTCACTGCATCTGAGTGCTGAGATTATCAGTGTGTCACTGCATCTGAGTGCTGAGTACCAGTGTGTGCCACTGCATCTGAGTGCTGAGATTATCAGTGTGTCACTGCATCTGAGTGCTGAGTACCAGTGTGTGTCACTGCACCTGACTGCTGAGGTTACCAGGGGCTTCATTCATGTAAATCAAACACTCTACCCACTGAGTACATCCCCAGCCCTTGCTCTGTTGCTTGGTCTTCAGTTTTATTCTTTGAGGGGCAGGGATGGTGAAGCAGACCAGTGCAGGAGTTCTCGGAGCCATTGCTCCTTCAATAGGCAGCCTCCATGTAGCTGGCTAGCTCCTTAGCTCTGAAGACCCCAGACAGAGGGGCTCATGAAGGCAAAGCCGCTTATAGAACTCAGCTGTCTCCGGGCCCTTCCTCAGTTAGGAGGCCAACAAGGGATAAACCGGTGCATACCCATGGGACAGCACAAGAGACAGGAGCATGAGCTGGTCAAGAGCTGGGGTGGGGGCAGGCGCTCTCCGGCCTCCACTGCTAAGCCTCCCCCCTTCCTAACTCAAGAGTGTTTAACTTTTCTTTCCCCTCATTCTCTCTTCCAAATCCTTAAGCATGTTTGCCCTGCTCTAGGATTTCCCCCTCCATGCTTTTTTTTTTGATTTCTCCCATTCCATTTCTACAGATGCTTACAGATCTTCTCCATTGCTGGTCTGAATGCTAAAGGCATGACTTTCTCTCTTCTTCAGTCCATCTCCCTCTTCCTGGTAGCTACCTGTTTTTGTTTTCAAACTCTAATACAAACTCTTTTTTTTTTTTTTTTTTTTTTTTTTTTGGTTTTTCAAGACAGGGTTTCTCTGTATTGTTTTTGGAACCTGTCCTGGAACTCGCTTGGTAGACCATGCTGGTCTCGAACTCACAGAGATCCACCTGCCTCTGCCTCCTGAGTGCTGGGATTAAAGGCATGCACCACCAACGCCCAGCAGAAGTATATTATTTTACCCCCTTCTCTTTTTTGGGTTTCTCTGTGTAGCCTTGGCTGTCCTGGAACTCACTCTGTTGACAAGGCTGGCCTTGAACTCATAGACATCCACTTGCCTCTGCCTCCTGAGTGCTGGGATTAAAGATGTGTGCCACCACTGCCTGGCTATTTTGCCCCTTTTAACAGGGACTGAGGTGCTAATACTCAGATTGAGTGAATAAGTAACCATTGAACGGTCACATAGCTATCGAGTGGTGGAGGCATGCTGCCGTCTCGTCTAGCTCCTGAGCTCATGCCCTTGCAACAGGGGAGGGGTTAGGAGGGAAAAGAGGAAAGAGAGGTGCTGGGTTCAAAGCCGGGCAGTTGGTACCTGCTAGGCACGCTCTACCACTGAACTATGTCTCTAACCCCAGGGCTTCTATTTACTTTAAAGTATTAGAGTTTGTATTAGAGACTTACTGTACTTCCTGTAAGGTTGTTGTGTAGATGAGATGATTTATTACATCTCAGGTATGTTTGGTTCTGGAATATAGTACATGTATATGAAGTCCGGTTACTGTAGTTGGTGTTTATAGGGAAGTGGTGTATCCAGAGGAAATGCAGCCAAACAGGACTTTGTCTTTGCCCTTAAGGACTGGAAGTTTGGTGTTGCATGCCTGTCATCCCAGAATTTGAATGGAGCAGGCAGCAGGATTATTGCAAGCTGGAGGCTATCCTGATCTTCATTGACCAGAGCTACATAGCAAGACCCAGTCATAAAAAACTAACAGGTGCATGCAATTGGAAGGTAATGGCAGATCAAATCCAGCCTCAATTATATAGTAAATTCAAAGCCAGCCTGGGTTACCTACGCCCTGTCTCAAAAAGTGCATGCTTCCCAGGATTTTTCTTTTCAAGACAGGGTCTCTCTGTATTGTTTTGGAGGCTGTCAGTCCAGCCCGGCCTCGAACTCACAGAGATCTGCCTGCCTCTGCCTCCCTAGTGCTGGTATTAAAGGTGTGCGCCACCACCGCCCGGCTCCCAGATTTTTAAGTGTACGGTTTGCAGTGTAGGCGTGGTGGTACACACTTGGGAAACTGAGACAAGGAGCTGTTAAGTTCAAGGTCAGTGTGGGGCTGTATGGTCAGACGAGGAAACCGCTCAACAAAGAAACCCCTGGAGAGGTGACCTTCTGTGAGCTAAGCCCATCATGCCTTATTCGTCCATGTGAGGATGCGGTGGTGGACTCTGAGCCCTTGCTCGGTGCCCAGCAGGCAGATGGCCTCATTCATATCCATTGTCCCCTCTGTTCTGGAGCTCACTTGGGCTGAGGCGACAGCAGTGTCCTCAGGGGTCAATCCCTGTCTTCTTTCCCTCCTTTTCTCTTTCTTCCTCTTCCTTTCCTTTCCTGCCTTTCTTCTCTTCTTCTATTTTTGTTTTTGAGACAGTCTCACTGCATAGCTCTGGCTGGCTTAGAACTCTCTCCTTAGACCAGGATGGCTTTGAACTCACAGAAATCCACCTGCCTCTAAAGTGCTGGGATTAAAGGTGTGTACTACCACACCCCAGTCTTCTCCTCCTCCTCCTTCTCCTCTTCCTCTTCTTTATCTTCTTCGTCTTCCAGGCTCTGGCTGGCCTGGAATTGTCCACAGGCTTCCTCCCTCCTCCCAAGTGTTTGATCTCAGGCATGTGCCATCATGTCCAATGCTGCAATAGGATGGTTTGTTTTGTTCAGAGACAGGGTCTCGTTCTAGTCCAGGCTGGTCTGGAAATTTACTGTAGTTTTTCTCAACCTTTGAAGTCCTGGTATTATTTCCATAAGCAGCCACTATATTATTATTGTTGTTATTATTATTATTATTATTATTTGGTTTTTCAAGACAGGGTTTCTCTGTGGCTTTGGAGACTGTCCTGGAACTAACTCTTGTAGACCAGACTGGTCTCGAACTCACAGAGATCCACCTGCCTCTGCCTCCCAAATGCTGGGATTAAAGGCAAAACAGCCTCTGTATTATTATTTTTGTTTTGTTTTTTGAGATAGTATCTTATATAGCCTAGGCTGGTCCTGAACTCCTTAGGTAGCCAAAAATGATCTGGAACTCTTTTTTTTTTTTTCTTTTCTTTTCTTTTTTAGTTTTTCAAGACAGGGTTTCTCTGTGTAGCTCTGGCTTCTGGCTCCCCTGGAACTCATAGATCAGGCTAGCCTCAAACTCAGAGATCTGCCTGCTTCTGTCTCCTGAGTGCTAGGATTAAAGTTGTTTGTCATCACCCACCAGTAACCTTGAATTTTTTTTTTTTGTTTTGTTTTTTTTGTTTTTCGAGACAGGGTTTCTCTGTGGCTTTGGAGGCTGTCCTGGAACTCGCTTGGTAGTCCAGGCTGGTCTCAAACTCACGGAGATTCACCTGCCTCTGCCTCCCGAGTGCTGGGATTAAAGGCGTGCGCCACCAACACCCGGCGTAACCTTGAATTTTTGATCCTCCTGTTTCCCCCTCCCAAGTGATGGATTTACAGGTGTAGGACAACATTCCTGGTTCTACAGTGCTGGTGATTGAACCCTGAGCTTTGAGCATGCTAAGCAGGCACTCTACCAACTGGATATATCCTCAGCTTCTGCCTCCCCTTCCCCCTTCCCTTCCCTCCTCCCCCATGGGTCGGGGAAGGCAGTCTCATCAAGCCCAGACTGGTTTGAAATGTCTGTGTACTGGATCCTGATGACTGCCATCACTTTTTTTTTTTTTTTGGTTTTTCGTGACAGGATTTCTCTGTGGCTTTGGAGGCTGTTCTGGAACTAACTCTTGTAGACCAGGCTGGTCTCGAACTCATAGAGATCTGCCTGCCTGTGCCTCCCGAGTGCTGGATTAAAGGCGTGCTTCCACCTAACCCTCGCAGACTGCCACCATTTTAATGGTTCTGGGATTACAGGCTTGCACGTCACATCCGGCTCCGTTTGGCTTTTTGTTGTTGCTGTGGTTGAGACAGGGTTTCTCTGGGTGTCCTGGAACTCACTCTGTAGACCAGGCTGTCTCTATAGTGCTGGGATTAAAGGCGAGCACCATCACCACACCATTCTGCTTTTAATATGCTGATTTCGACCTACACCACCTAGACTTCAGTTGATCCACGAATCTGGGAACAATGCAGTGTCCCATTCAGCAGACCTGAGAAACCGCATTTGTTTATTTGCTTTTCATTTTTATTATTTGTGTGTGTGTGTGCGCGCGCGCGCGGGGTGGTGTGTGGTATGGGGGCATGTTACAGCGTTAGTGTGGAAGTCGGAGGACAACTTATGGGAGTTGATTCTTTTCTTCCACCATGTGGGTCACAGGGATCACACTCAGGTTGTCAGGCTTGGTGACATGATCCTTTACCTTCCGAGCTATTGAATCGGCCAGAAACTACACTGCTGCTCAGCAGACGCTGCTGCTGCAGGGCTGTGGAATTCATATAAGTAGACAAAATTCTGGAGCCAGGTTTCCCTTGACCAATAGTGCGATCTCTTCAACCACTACTGTGCTTCAGTTTCATGGTCTGCAGAATAGAGCCCTGGAATGCACCTTGTGGTAGGAGTGACCCAGATATGCAGCTATTAACACATTCCCTGGAGCAGTGGAGTAGGGTGCAAACGTGAATGAATGAATAACTTTGGGCGACTGATTCTCTCCTGGGTGGCTAGAGTCAAGACAGGGCCCATTGATGGGGAAGAGGGCACCCTCCCAGAAAGTTCTCTCCACTGTCTTGGCCGGGAGGGCCCCGAGGGCCCGGAAGCCTGCAGAAGCCGGCGCCCAGCGGACCAATGGGGCTGTGGGGAAGGAGGGGATTACGCCCGCCAGCCCTTTCCGTCTGCGGCCCCGCCCCCTTGGAACGTTGTGACGTCGGAGCATTCCACGGTTGCTACATCGTCGCGAGGGGCGGGGCGCCTGTCAGGGAAGCGGTGCGCGCGGGTGGCGGGCGGGCTGGGGCTTCTCCGTACAGTGCCAGCGCCAGCGCCAGACCCGCCCGCACCCCGCGCTCTCCCTCGTGCGCGTCGCCTCTCCGAGGACTTGCCGGCCCACACTGCTGCTCTCGCCCGTGAGCCGTCCCAGGATGGAGCTGCTGTGTTGCGAGGGCACCCGGCACGCGCCCCGGGCCGGGCCCGACCCGAAGCTGCTGGGGGACCAGCGTGTCCTGCAGAGCTTGCTCCGCCTGGAGGAGCGCTACGTGCCGCGAGCCTCCTACTTCCAGTGCGTGCAAAAGGAGATCAAGCCGCACATGCGGAAGATGCTGGCGTACTGGATGCTGGAGGTAAGGCCCGCACCGGTCCCCTCTCCTCACCCCACCCCCACCCCCGGCTCTGCGCAAATCCAAGTTGCCCTGTCGGGGCATCGTGAGTCGGACCACAGTCTTCAGGATGCTTTAGCGGCCCCGACTTGAGGGGCCTGGCCTTTTCACACAGGTACCCACCCTAGCCAGCTGCCTGCGTTCCGAACGTCCCTTTCTTTTCCCCAACCCCCGATCAGCTTCTTCTGTGACTGCCAGTCACTTGGCACTGTAACTAAATTTCACTTCAGGTCGGGAAAGCGGGCTAAGGGCCACTATTTCCCCTCTGGCTTCTCTCGGTGTCTCCTGCTCTGTTCCTCGCCCGGAGTTCTCTGAGAGCGTGTTTGGAAAACTCTGGGCTCGACCGCCTTCGCCCCAGAACTGGTTCCTGTGTCTGTCGCGGGGTTCTGGCGGGGGAAGCTGGTGGGGGTGGCGCGCGCTCGGTTCCGGTCCACAGGGAAATGGAAAGTGCGGGAGACCGCGGCAGGAGTTCCCTCCCTTCCCCTCGGGAGTGTGTGTGCAGTGGGTGGTGGTAATGAGGGTAAGGTCCCAATTCTCTCTAGGTGACCCTTCCGTCCCCCTTCCGCTCGCCGTGGGGGAGGGGAGTCTGGAATCCTTCGTGAGCAAAGGCTCCTGTCCTTTACACCCCCACCACTGGGGGGGGGAGGCCAGGCAGAGGAAGTGGGGGGGGTCACCTTGGGGAGGGCGCATCCTCCTCGGTTATTGATACTTGCCACTGTAAGTTTATCCCCTCTCTGTTTATTTTTTGCTTCACATTCCACTCTCCCGCCACCCCCCCCATGCTGCTGCGTTTCGCTTGGTCCTTCCCTAGCAATGACTCGTGCGCCATCCCTCAGGTGTGTGAGGAGCAGCGCTGCGAGGAGGATGTCTTCCCTCTGGCCATGAACTACCTGGATCGCTACCTGTCCTGCGTCCCCACCCGAAAGGCGCAGTTGCAGCTCCTCGGTACCGTCTGCCTGTTGCTGGCCTCCAAGCTGCGCGAAACCACGCCCCTGACTATTGAGAAGCTTTGCATCTATACGGACCAAGCTGTGGCTCCTTGGCAGTTGCGGGTGCGTGTGGAATCCCCCTTTGCCCCCCGCCCCCTGCTCTCAGCATACCGTCGCCCTATGAACTAGGAAAAGGAACGCCGGGCTCCCCCCCCTCACTCACCAGCCCTCCCCTCGCCCCAGGCCAGTATTTTGGAGAAAGAACTAGGGTGGGACAAAGGCCATGCAGTTGTGCTTTAGTTGCAGGCCTAAAATCAAATGAACCCCCTTCCTCTGACCATAGTGGGGTTCCACTCTTAACTGGTCTTTCCCCCAGATGGCAACAAGTCCAGTTGCCGGTCTCTACGCCAGTGCTCTGCCTCCGGGTTTACACAGCCACCGTGAGTTATTTATTGGCAGCAGCAGGGCATGTCTGCACACCCCCACCGGGGTGGAATGTGCTTCACGTGGGGGAGGGGGCTGCCTAGCATGAGTCTTTATCCCCGTGTGGACTTTGTGATGGAAAAGCCTCCCAGAGCTGATTGAAGCCAGGCCCTGATTGCTGGAAGGAAGTGCTGAGGTGTTTTCATCCCTTCCCCTTCTCTTCCCGAAGACAGAGCCCCTTCCCTACCCTACTCCCTTCCTTGTCTTCTGAAAAACTGGAGCAGCTGCCCTGGGTCGCTGGAAGGGCTTCTCCCTTTGCCTCTTAGCCAAAGGCCGGAGGCAGAGACAGGGAGCTGGGCTGCAGCTGCTTCGATGTGATAGTGACGCCGGTCCCCTTGCCCTCCCACTCAGACCAAGGGCTTTCATAACCCTGTGGGGAGCTGCTGTCACTCCTGTGGTTTGGGAAGTGGCTCCTTGGGGCCTCTTGCTGGGAACTTGGGCTGGGCTCCTCCAGGCGGGGCAAAAATCGGTTGGGTTCTGCCCTGCCCCGGAGGAGTCTAGGGAGGAGGTGGAGGAACTCCTTGGATCTGCTAGAGAGCTTGAACATCATCTCCCACAGGGTCTGGGGGAGAGGGTGGGTGAGCTGGCACCTCCCTCCACCTTATTCTGTGGCTGGCCAAGCCTTCCCTGACCCTGAAAGGAGTCTCTGGGCCCCATCTCCTAGGGAGGAGGGCAGCAGGCAGGCTAATGTGATTGGCTGGCTGGGGAGCCAGGGTACTGGGGCCCCTGACTGCTGTGAGTCGGGGAACTGGATCCCTCTCCCTGTCAAGCAGCTGATGGGAGGCCTGAGTTGGGAATCCGGGAGGCCCCACAGCTCTTTGTGATGAATCTGGTAGTTTCCAGAGCCAGGGAGCAAGATGTTTTTGAGGGATTGAGGCAGGGAGGCAGGAGACTTCCCCTTTGTGCAGAGATTAGGGTGGTCTGCATTAGAGTGTGTGTGAGGAGAGCTTTTCAGAAGAGGCGAGTCCTCGAGGCCTGCGCCGAGTGGCCTGCGGTCAGAGTTGTGAGGGACCTCTAAGAACTCCAGCAGTCTAAACGCTTGCACAGCAGAGGCTGAGGCCCGAGAAAGGAGGGGGAAATTCCAACTGTACAGCACTGACCAGAATGCCTTCAAGCCAGGAATGAGCGGTGTGCTGCCAGCCTTGGGAGCTCTCATGTTGTCTGGGTACGGGGAGGGCGGCCACCTTCCCCACACTCCTTGGTTGGCCCTTGCTTCCTTGGAGGCTGGATGCTATTGGCTATCAGGGCAAGCCTCTGTGCCTTACTTCTGGCTCTAGTCCAGGCTTTTTCTGTAGGCTCTTCCAAGAAGCCTGGGGCTGACACCTAGGTCGTGGGACAAAGAGAGGGACAGCTGTTGCTGGGGTCCTGAAGAGGCTGGGTGGGGCTGACATTTCTACCTCACTGAGGAGTCAAACCCATGAGTTCCTTCCTGAGATAAAACAATGAAGAAATCCTCATGTGTGCAACTCGGAAATGCAACTCAGGCCAGGACTTGGAACCCCAGACAAATGAGCTGGAGTTGGGGTTCCTAGACTCCTTCCAAGGTCTCTCATTGGTTATGTAGGCTTGGGTAGGTGTCTCAGGGGTCATCTGGATTCATCCTGTTTGGCTTGGCCTCCGTGTATTGAGGCAGGACCCACCCCTGACGTCTCACAAAAGGGGTGTGGGTGGGGTTGGGTAATCTCCCCTTTGAGGAACCTCAGGAGTGCCTCGAGATCATTCTGTCTCTAAGAGACCTGGCTGAGATGCAGGGCTGGGGAGGGACAGGCTATTGAGGGTGGCCCTCCTTCTGAAGTCCTTGCCATCTAGTCTTTCTGCTTCAACTGATGCTGGCCTCACGTTCATGGGAAGACTAAGGGGTGTCATGTAATTCTAGCACCCAGTAATGAAGATTCTCAAGAAATGCCCTGAACTCATCATCCCAAGGTGCTGGTCCTGCAGCCAGAGGCGGAACTGCCATGTCCTCACCTTCCCAGCCACTGACTGCCTGCCCCTCCCTCTCCCCAGGAATGGGAGGTGCTGGTCCTGGGGAAGCTCAAGTGGGACCTGGCTGCTGTGATTGCACACGATTTCCTGGCTCTGATCCTGCATCGCCTTTCTCTGCCCAATGACCGGCAGGCCTTGGTCAAAAAGCATGCCCAGACCTTTTTGGCCCTCTGTGCTACAGGTAAGAGCCTTGGACACGTTTTTCCAATCTGAGAAAGTCAGGATTTGAAGGCTGAATAGTAATCAGGAGATTGTTCATGCTCAGGACTATTTATATAGGCTCTTGGTGGTCCCGGGATGGAGGCGAGGCGCTGTACAGTGGGAAGTGACTTGTTTAAGGACCCTGCTCCGGCGTTTTGGGCATTCTCTAGTTCCTGGCCAGGTCCAGCCTGGGTAGATGGAAATTTTGCCGTTCTCTCAGATCTCAGAAGGTTGGGTGGGGTACAGTGGTTCAGTCAGATGCCAGCACCATGCACACACAGCAAACCCTCCCCTTGTCCCTGAGTCACCCCACCCACTGCTGGGGGTTCCCAGTATGCTGCATTCATGCAGCCTGGCATGCTGTGACGGGGACTAGAAGTGTAAGATGGCTCTTCTCACGGCTCCCCTTCTTTTACAAGATTACACCTTTGCAATGTACCCTCCATCCATGATCGCCACAGGCAGCATCGGGGCTGCAGTTCAAGGCCTAGGAGCCAGTTCTATGTCTGCAGATGAGCTCACAGAGTTGCTGGCCGGAATCACAGGCACTGAAGTGGTAAGTCTCAGGCCCCATTCACAAAAAGCAGTGCTATCCCTCGAATCCCCAGGAGAGGGCAGCATCTGACTCCCCCACCCCCAACTCCAGTTGTAAACCCTGCCTGCTTCTGTGGCCTTTTATCTCCTGCCCCTGGAGAGGACCGGGTGGGGTGAAGGACAGGCATGTAGCTGCCCCTCTTGCCAGTGCCATCCTGCGCCAAGGGTGGGGGACTTGGTGTCAGATGCAGGGCTGCTCTCACACCCTTGCCACATCCTCTTGCCAGTTTCTGAGAACTGAGACCAATTCCTGGGCTGGGCTGTGGCCTAACCTCCCCAGACTTCCCGGTGTGCAGGGGGAGGCCTTTCCCTTGTACCTGCCTGTTGTCACTGACCTTGCTGTTCTTCCTAGGACTGCCTGCGGGCCTGTCAGGAGCAGATCGAAGCTGCACTTCGGGAGAGCCTCAGGGAAGCTGCCCAGACGGCCCCCAGCCCAGTGCCCAAAGCCCCCCGGGGATCTAGCAGCCAGGGGCCCAGTCAGACCAGCACTCCCACAGATGTCACAGCCATCCACCTGTAGCTTGTGACAGGCCCCCTCAGGTGGCCACCAAGCAGAGGAGGGGCCACTGCCACCCCCGCCCTTCCTCTAGGAACAATCCATGCCATATCTGAAACCCGAGGGGGGGCCTTCTCCCCCTCACGAAGCCCAAGGGGCCAGGTCCTGCCTACCCCCACAGTTGTGCACTAAGGTGCTGGTTGGCCATGAGGGCTCGGCGTGGCCAGTCAGCTCCTCCTCCTCCCCACTTGACCAGCCCGGCTGTTCTGGGCCATGCTGGTCAGAGAAATCTAAACAGGTAAAGTTCATGCACCAGCATTCCTTTTTGAGTCCCTCCTCTCTCTGGGGCTCTAATTTTCTCAATTGCCAAAATGCCCCAGTACCTTCCAAAGGTGTTGCCCCTGCTAGGGCCAGTGCATTTGGATTTGGGTCCTTCAGGCATCCTGATAGCCATGCATGAGGAACCAGATAGATGGCTGCTGTGTAACCCATGCTCCCAGCTGCTGTTAGAGGGAACAGCCTAGGCCTTGGCCAGAGGGGCAAGAGCCTACCAACTCTTGCTTTGCTTCCTGCTTAGCTTCTGTGCTTGAGGGGTCTTGAGGGGTGCTGATGGTCATTTTAATTTATTGCTTTGAATACAACTGTAAGAGGGTACAGTGAGGCCTGTACCCCACAAGCGGTGGTGACCCTGGTGGTTGCTGTTTCCCTCCCCTCTGCTACCGCTTTGTGGTCCAGGAGCTGCTACAGCCTGGGATGGGGCCGTGCCTTCCTCTCCGGGGTCTCTGTGCCTGTCTCCCAGCTGAGGGTTTAAGCAGGAATGGATTCTACGGAGGACAGAGCCTATCTGGAGAGGTCAAGCCCTATTGACACAGGTCTTTCCTTAGGCCACAAGGTTTGGGCTGGTGGCCCATTTCTATCATGCTGCCTTAATAAAGATTCCGGAATAAAACTGGCTTTGGCTCTTGCAGTCCCTGGGGCTGTGTGTAGAGGTAGGGAGGCACAAGTCAGCTGTCTCAGGCAGGGAACATTTCTTCTTAGAGGAGTGGCCACCATACCACAGAGGGCTTCATGGGAAAACAGGGCTGGACACTTTTATGTGAAATAAGGTTTGGGCTGGTGGCCTATTCCTACAATCTTTGGTAGCACTCACAGGGCAGAGAAGTTGTTCTAGGCTAGCCTATGCTACATGGCAAAATCCTGCTTCAAAGACCACATGGGGTTGGACAAGTGGCTCAGCCATCAGTAACTCTAGTCTCAGGATCTGAGGCCATGCGGCAGTGCTCACGCACATTAAAAAACAAGCGATGAGCGGAGTAGGGGCGTGTCTGGAAGTACTTTCTCTGGTTCCCATCTGCAGTACTGCACAGAGAGGCAAACCACTAGAGGCGAGTCATTTGGCTTGGCAGAGCCGGGTGTACTTTTCCTGGTCATTTACCTGCTGTTCCAAGATGAACCAAAAGTATAAGCAAATGTGAATGACTCAATAGACTGAACCTGTTTCCAGAGAAAAACCGGGCTGTAACAGGTGCTCTTTTGATGACTGGAGGTGTCAGCTGTGATGCAAATGGGTGGGTCATGGATGTGCCCTGCACCCCGCTTTTGGTCTTAAACTTAGAGATCCATGCCTGACCGCAACTAAAATTTCATACACATTTTAAGCCATTAGAAAAAAGATTCTTGCCAGGTTGTGGTGGCACACACCTTTAATCCCAGCACTCGGGAGGCACAGGCAGGTGGATCTCTTGAGTTCGAGACCAGCTTGGTCTACAGAGTGAGCTCCAGGACAGCCTCAAGAGCCACAGACTGTCCCAAAAAACAAAACAAAAGAATATTCTTTGCTCATCAGCTACACAAACAGGCATTTAACCCTGGTTTGTTAACCAGTCTAAAGCTCTTGTTCAGAAAGCAAGGAAGAAACCTTCTGGACGTCTGAGTTTGTTGATCTCTTCTCCGAGAAAGAGAGGGCCTGCTCCTGCAGCCATCTCTACTGACAGCAATATGGCAACTGTGACCTTTCCAATGGACTATTCTATGGCAGCAAAGTAGCCCATGAACATGTCATGTCATTGGTAGAGAGTGCATGCGCGTGCACACACACACACACTTCCTCTTTGTGGAGAGCAAAGGAAGCAGAGTCTAGATAGACAACTGTGAGGATCAGGAGAGGGTGAGGGTCCCATGGACACTAAAAACCCACTCCTGAACTCGGAACAGGAAGAACCAGGAGGGACTCCCACCTCTAGCTACATGGGAAGCAGGAACCTCCAGGGACTGGACCAACAACAGAGTTCCAATAAATAGCCGGCTCTGTTTATCACATGGCAGTGAACTGACACAGTAACTGGGGAGAGCAGCCCTGACACCAAGCGCCAGCTGGGCTGTGGGAGTGCTGACCTCGGGTAACTCCAGTCAGCTTCCAGAAGTGAACAGGGACCGAAGTCTGGAATGGCAGAGGAAGCCAACCAGACCAGCCCTCCTGCCTAGGACTGGAGCCTCAGATGCCGTCATAAGCCTTCGGTGCCTTAACCTAGGTCTTTAACTGTATCTTTGGTCACCAACTGGGCTCTTGTCCTCCCATGCTCCCTGGACCAAGACAGGTGACTGCTGTCATTCCATGGTGCCGGGCACATCTTCCACATCTCTGGGGACTGCACTCTGTAGCTCACGTCTGATTTCGGGAGACAACTGTGGGTGTGGCTGCAGGCGAAGCAGTTCCAGGAGGGCCTCCTTCTGGTCTGTGGCCAAGTCGGCCTTGTAGCGTTGTGCCAATGTCAGGAGGCACTGGTGCCAGAGCACCGGCAGCTGGCGCTTCTCCGTCCGGAAGCCCAGAAAATGGAAGACCAGGGCATCTAGCACCCGGTAGGGCAACGCGTACTTCTTATCTAACAGCAGGCGCAGGAAAATGCTGTTTGCACCACTGTATTCCATCTCAGCAATCTTCAGCATGGCCGCGCTAGGAGGGAAGCTGCAGTTAAGGCCTAGGGGAGAGATGCTGACCCTAACCTAGAGCACTCCCAAGGGTGTCGCCACAGGCTCCTCACCTACTTACTACACTCCTAGGATTGACTCTCTCTGCCTCTGTCTGCATCTGTCCCACACCCCTGCCTCTGGCGGGGATAGCAGACGATCCCTGCATTCGACTGTATACAGCACTTCTGGGTGTCTCCCACCTTCCTATCACACTTTTCCCTAGGTATCCATTCGTTCATGCGGTCATTCAACAACTATTCACTCAACACCTACCATGTGCCGGGTCCTTGGATCCTGCTACTGAAGGCTTCTATTCTACTGGAGCAATCATACACCCACTAGCTTAGAAAGACACAGACTCTCGGTAATCACAGCTCATTCTCCCCCCTTGCCCTCCTGCCAAGTTCTGCTCTCCACTACATACATGGCTTCCTCTTCCACTGCACCAATACTACCTGGAGTGCAACACAGGGATGGAGCACTTGGTGATGATGCTGCCCACGATGATGGCTTCTCGGAGGGTACAAGTGCCAGACTCGCACAGTGGGATCAGGATTCCTAGGCAGAGTTATATACCGTGACTTTAGTCTGCAGGAGGGAAGGAAGCAGTACCCAGCAATCCCATCGTCTACGACCAACAGCGGAACACAGCCAGGTGCTGAGCAGGGGTTCTGACCCTTCCTTTCTCTATTTCTGGGTTTACCTTTGAACCAGGCTCCAGGCTTGAACAGGGCCTTCTTGAGTGCCATGTAGAGGTGAAAGTTGAGTCGTTTATACTCAGTGATGTCATCTCGTACTCGGGGAAGCAGGACAAGGTTGTAGAAGCGCTGCGCCATCCGTTCCTTCAGGTTGGAGGCAAAAATCCTGGCAGAGTGGGAGTTTGCAGGTCACAAGAGTCAAGCGCCGGGGATGGTGCTTGCAAGAGGTTTTATAATAAGATGGGGGACATCACTTCAGAGAGGGTGTGTGAAGTGTGCACACCACACCCAGGCCAGGTTAAAGAGGAAGAGGATGGCGATACAGGATGTCCCCACAGTGTGCACTGTCTCTGCTGTGTTAAGTGTGTGTGTGTGTGTATGCTGTCCCTGCATGTGTGTCTATGTATGTGCATGCCTGGCACCAATGGTGCCAGAGGAGAAATCCGCTTTCCTGGAGCTAGAGGTGGTTGAAGGCCTCCACATGCATGCTGGGAATTGAACCCACATCTTCTAGAAGAGCAAGTGCTCGCCGGGTGTTGGTGGCGCACACCTTTAATCCCAGCACTCGGGAGGCAGAGGCAGGCGGATCTCTGTGAGTTCGAGGCCAGTCTGGTCTACAGAGCGAGTTCCAGGACAGCCTCCAAAGCCACAGAGAAACCCTGTCTCAAGAGCAAGTGCTCTTAACCACTGAGCCACTTCTCCAGACCTAGCATTTTGTTTTGTTTTGTTTTTCAAGACAAGGTTTCTCTGTGTATAGTCCTGACTGTACTAGAACTCAGTTTGCAGACCAGGCTGGCCTCGAACTCACAGAGATCCACCTGCCTCTGCCTCCTGAGTGCTGGGATTAAAAGTGTGCACCACCACTGCCCAGCCCCTAGTGTTTTACATAAAAGTGCTGATACTTGGCCCCATGGCCTTCTGTGCATTATTTAAGCGAGGCACCTCGAGCTACGTCCCCAGTCCAGTTTTTGCTGGCTACACAGCTACTTGCTCTCCTTTCTCCACCACGAGGAACCTGAGATCACCCAGACAATCAGAATTCTCAAGCTACTCTCTCACGTCAGGGCTGTATCCTGGAAGCTATGCAGGCCCTTCCCAAAGAAGTCTACCACAGGGCTCTGTCCTGGAAATGTAGGAGACGTTAAGGGAGTAGTATAGGAACATGGGCTGACCGATGACATGGCTGAGAGAGGCAGAGCCTACACACCGACACCCTGCACCGCCCTAGCCGTCTACACTACCTGGTGGCTTGATACATAGCAGCTGCAGTCCAGGCCTCAGGCTCAGTGACATACAGGATTTGTTCCCAGTTGGACAGTGCAGGGATGATCTTAAAAGCCTTGGGCAGTTTCCCACTTCGGTACTTGGATAATACCTGGGGATGAGGGAGGCAGAATCAGCACCCATGGCTGAGGTCCTGGCCCCGTCGCTGTTCTCACGCACTGTCTCACTCACCCTCGGGGCAATCCAAAAAAGGCTCATTTCTCAGGTAAGAGGCAACACAAGGAGCCAAGTTCTGCCTCAGTCCTTTTCTGTCCTGGCCACCACGGCTTACTCGTCGGGTGCCATGTGTGAGATGCCTCGTGATACCCCACCACACATGCCCTCTCAGCCCTTACCTCCCGGACTCCTCTGTAGACCTCCAGGACTCGTGGGTCCAGCTGAGGCATAGGGAAGCCCGACACCTCTGACATGACAGTCTCCACCTCTGTCTGCTTCTCAGTCAGTTTCTCCATGATGATGTCAGCCAGAGTGCGCCTACGGAGACAGAGGGAGAAGGGGAGAACTGGGACCACTCTCCAGGACGCTCTAAAGTCCCCTCACCCCGTTCATGGGAGGGAGGGAGGGAGGGAGGGGAGGGAAGACCACTGTAGTGGCACCAGCCAACACGTGGGCAGATTTCTGTGAGGTTAATGCAGTGTGGTGGTCTTCATAGGGAATTCTAGGTCAGCCAGGACTACATAGTGACCCTGTCTCAAAGGACAAAAAGGAGCCACAAAACAGTCCCAAAACAGTTCAGGAATGCCACACAAACTAGCATGTCACCCTCGCACAGGGGTCATACTAGCCTGTGCCACTGTCCCAGTTTTAGCTAAGTACTGCTACAAGCAAGCAACTCACAACCCCTCCGGATGATGACAAACTTCACAAACTGCCGCACAGAGGGAAGGACCCGAATGTCACTGCACTTAAGACAACGCTGGCAGCGGCGTGGAGGTTAGGTCGTCGGACTCTGACTTCAGTTTCGCTCAGGGGTCACTGTTCTCTCCCCTGTGTGATCTTGGGCCTCTCGCTTTACTCTTCTGTGCCTCAGTTTCCTAGTGTAAAGTGGTAACGTACCCAGGAACACTTTGTCCAGTCGGCACGTCGCCACCATCCCTTGCTGAGACTCCAGGTGGCTTCACTCATTAAGGAGACTACAACACCACCTTTCCTCCACTCACAGAAATAGTCCCAAGACCAACTGCATCCTTCTCAGCCTCTTCAATTACTCTTTAAACTTGATTACTATTGCTGTGTGCTCATGTGCAAGTCAGAAGATCACTCTGTGGGGCCGAGTTTTCCTTCAACCTTGGAGTGAGCTCTGGGGACTGAACTCAGGTCACCAGGCTTGTGCAGGAAGACCTTCACCTGCTTAGCCATTCTGCTGTTCCGCCCTTTCCAGCCCCTTTAAACAGAAGCCATCAAATGAGGATTCCAAGTCACCACAGACTGAGGCTGGAGAGACAGCTCAGTGGTTAAGAGCACTTACTGCTCTTGCAGAGGATCTGGGTTCAGTTCCCATCAGGAATGCATGTGACGTACATACATATAGGAAAAATACCCATATACATTAAGTAAAATGAATAAAGAAATAAACTTTTAAACATAATCACCACCATAGCAGGTTAATAGTCTGCTAATGGCATTTTCAAGGTCACTGACGTGTACTTAAAATTGCCCCTCAGTTGGGGTGTCACTCGGTGATTAGCATGGAGGAGACCCTGGGTTCTAGCCTCCAGCACTGGAGGAAGTCAGGCAACACCATTCAGACTTTCCAAGTCTCTCCTAAGCTCTGCAGTACATTGGGAGGAGCCTTCCTTCCTTCCTCCTCCTCCTTTTTTTCCCAAGACAGGATTTCTCTGGGTAGCCTTGGCTGTCCTGGAACTCGCTCTGTAGACCAGGCTGGTCTTGAACTCAAGAGACGCAGCTGCCTCTGCCTCCCGAGTGCTGGGATTAAGGTGTGTGCTGTCACTGCATCTGATAGGAGGTGCTTTTATTTCCAGACACAGACACAGGTCTGAAACTCAGAGGTTGACAACCAGGCTTTACTGGGGACAGGGTGAAATTTCAGTCCTTCAACCTCTAGTTTAGGTGCTTCAGTCCCTCCCACGTGTCCTGGTCACACTGTGTGACAGGGTTTCAGTCCCTCCCACATGTCCTGGTCACACTGTGTGACAGGGTTTCAGTCCCTCCCATGTGTCCTGGTCACACTGTGTGACAGGGTTTCAGTCCCTCCCACGTGTCCTGGTCACACTGACGGGGTTCACAGTCCCTCCCATGTGTCCTGGTCACACTGTGTGACAGGGTTTCAGTCCCCCCCACGTGTCCTGGTCACACTGTGTGACAGTGTTCACAGTCCCTCCCACGTGTCCTGGTCACACTGTGTGACAGGGTTTCAGTCTCTCTCACGTGTCCTGGTCACACTGTGTGACAGGGTTTCAGTCCCCCCCCACGTGTCCTGGTCACACTGTGTGACAGGGTTTCAGTCTCTCTCACGTGTCCTGGTCATAGACCTTGGCCTGTTCTGAAGATGCCAACACCGAGGGCTCAGAACTTCAAGCCCTTGTCAGTCACAGCGAATCTCAGAAACCCAGTCTGCTGAGTTTGTCAGAATCATGAAAGAGCAGATATGAGATGGGCCCAAGAGTCCTCTGGGGCCAGGACACGGACCAGATCCACACGTGTGACCTCTATTGGAGTCGTCAGTGTCCACCTGGGGCTCTTCTCCCCATTCTACACACTGGGCCACTCGTCATTTCGTCCCTCTTCATTCATACTCGTGATAGAGAGATGGACTACACCACACTCTGAAGATCTGAGAACGGCCTCACGTTATGCAGGGTCAGAATAAACTGGTTGAGAGCCCTTTGCCCTAAACTTACTCCCCTCCACTGGGCCAGACACATCTGCCCGAGAATCTGACCTCAGGCAGCCTAAACACCTGCATGTTCCGCTTTAAACCAGAAGGGGACGAATTTGCGGTTCTCTCTGGAGGCAATTTTACCCCTGTGGTGATATTTGGCGATGTCTGGGATAGTTTTTCATTATCACTACTAGTATCCAGAGAGATGACAGCGTCAGCTGCAGAAGATCCTTAGGTTCTGGCTCCCACCCAGCCCAAATGCCAGGGCTGAGACTGAGAGCCCGGGATTAAGGGGAGCCTAAGGTCTGAGAGCAACATGCCAAGAACAAACACATAGAATAGAAAAAGGATCTGGGTAATCCAGGAAGTTCTACATTGGATGGACAAAAGAGGAGATATCTGGAATCTGGGTCGAGCCCATTCAGAAGGTTTGGTCAAGATGGTATTCTACAGCTTGTTGGGAGATGTCATTCTGTAAAGATGTGTCTGGTTGGTGTCAATAAAGCACTGTTGGCCAATAGGGAAGCAAGATAGGTGGGACTAGGAGTCAAGGAGGATTCTGGGAAAGAGAGGCAGAGGGAGACACAATGTAGCCCACCAGAGGAGCAAGAGGTCAGGATCCTTTCTCTGGTAAGAGACATACTTAGGTTAACAATTATGGGTTAAATACTGAAGTCAGAGATGGCCAGTAAGAAACAAGCAAACGGCCAACAGCTTCATAATTAATATAGCGTCTTGTGTGTTATTTGGGGACCGCAACTGTGACAGGGCCCAGGCAGATGGCAGGGAAGGTTACACTCTACAACAGCTGGCCATGCTCAGATCAGAAGCTTTCTACCAGGATCCACTCAAGTCCTACCTCACAGGAGGGTTCTTGTTCATGAACATTTCAATGGCACGCTCATCTTCAGGGTCCACAACCACCTCCGCTTGGTGGTCCACCCCGGTCATTTTGGCTGCCTTTTCCAGGGTGGGCCATTCCTCATCCTCACCATCAGATCCATCCTGGGGCACTCCCGGCCCTAAAGAAGGAAGACAAAACGATAAGCATGGAGGGCAGGGGCTTCTGGTCATCTACTTCTGCCATGTACTGCATGCCCAGGGTGTTGGAGACACGCAGGCCACAAGGAAGGAACAGAGTTACAAACTATCTTTCTGTCCCCAGAGACCTGGAATCCTGAGAGATAAAACACAACTCAAGAAACAGAGTGGTGCCAGTCAATGGCTGACACACTATCTCCAGTGATCTAGAAGGATCTGTCCTATAGCACACACATGTAACCTGGTTAGTCCAGGTAACCTCAACAAGTAGGCACTATCAGTGTGCCCAGGTCAAACCCGGACAGAAGAGTCGATGTGCCCATCGCAGGCAGCTCGGGTCCAAACTGTGCCCTCTTCCCCTCCATGCTGCTTACACAGCAGAGCTGCACCATGTGCTAACCAAAGCCACGGTAGGAGCAGATGTGCCACAAGCACTTAGATTAGTGCAGAGGGTGATGAGGCTTTGGATGGGCAATTTGGGAGGAAATGTATGTCTCATATCCTAGAAAAGGACTTTAATATTATTACTGTTGAGAATTAAGGAGCCAGAGCCAGAAATAGGACTATAGGACCGGATAGGCGAGGTATAGCCAACCTGGAAAGCCCCAAGGCTAGGCTGTGGTATTTAGTCTCTAGTCAACTAATACACGTAAAGTTACTGACTTGTAGCAGAAGGCTTTCTTGGACTGCCAGCCCCCAAATCATGACATAGAGACTTATTATTAATTATGAATGTTTGGCCTTAGCTTTAGGCTTGTTTCTGCTTAGCTTTTTTTTTTTTAAATTTAAATTAACCCATTTCTATTCATCTGTGTGCTGCCTCAGGCTCGTTTACCTCATCTACATACAGTCCATCCTGCTTCCTTTCTGTCTGGCTGCTCTTTTCTCTCTCTGAACCCCAGACTTGGTGAAACAGTATCACATAGTTAAGCAAATGCAACACATTTTTAGATAAACAATCTAGATTATTCTGCAACACAAACAAATTTAACACATCTTTACACAGTTAAACAAATATCCTTTTTTTTTTTTGGTTTTCAAGACAGGATTTCTCTGGAGCTTTGGAGGCTGTCCTGGATATCCTGGAACTCACTCTGTAGATCAGGCTGGTCACAAACTCAAGAGATCTGCCTGCCTCGTCTCCCGAGTGCTGGGATTAAAGGCGTGCACCACCAACGCCCGTCCTTAAATAATTCTATCCCACAACACTGACTTATATATTTCAAGGATGACCTGGAATTAATTCCTGGTTCTTCTGTCTCTACCTCCCAAGTGTCAGAATTACAAACATGTACCATGATGCCTAACATTTAACTCCTGGCTTTTTTGTTTTGTTTTTTTGAGACAAGGGTCTGACCACATAACCCTGGCTGGCATGGAACTTGCTCAAGCTCACAGAGATCTGCCTGCCTCTGCTTCCTGAGTACTGGGATTTAAAGTCATGTGCCAATACACCCGGCTGACTTTTGAAACACCACACATAGCTGGCAAAGCCCCTGCAAGAGTCTAACAAACCAAATAAGTTGAAATATCACATAACAGGTTATTTGTAACATAACTGGACTAAGGGTACACATAGCTCAGTAGAGTACACGGAGCTTGTCCAATGAGAACCATGTTTTGTTGTTGGTTTTATATATACTATTTAGACATATATACTATTTTATGTGCATGCCTGAGAGTCATAGGTGTGCCTCGTGCCCAAAAGAGGTCAGAAGAGGGTATATGATCCCTTGGAATTGGAGTTATAGATAGCAGTGGTCTGTCATGTGAATACTTGGAACCAAACTCCGGTCTTCTGAAAGAACAAATGCTTTTTGTTTGTTTTTTTGAGACAGGGTTTCTCTGTGTAGCTCGGGCTGACTGGAGCTCACTATGTAGACCAGGCTGGCCTTGAACTTGGGAGATCTGCCTGCTTCCGCCTCCCAAGTGCTGGGATTAAAGGCGTGTGCCAACACTGCCAGGCTGAAAACAAACATTCTCAAGATCCGAGGGCCAATTATTGAGTTTTCCTCTGCTCTCTACACATGGCATGGCATGCACATGAACACAAAACAATAGTGCAGAGATGGATGTTGACATCTGTGGGGGAGGTATTTCAGTGTATGTGTGCACACTTGCATGATGTCTGCAGCAGAGGGGAATCTTGAGCGTTATTCCTTGGCTTCTGCTGACTTCTTTTTGAGACATGGTCTGGCTGGGACCTGGGGTTAGCTGAGCTCAGTGAGCCCAGGAGATCTGTCTTCAACCCCCTACCTAGCTCTGGGATTACAAGCCGCTGCATACTGAAGTCAGGGCCTCTTGATTTCAAACTATGCATCTCACCAACTGAATTATCTCATCACCTCCCTAGCGTGTGGTCAGACTGTCGCAGAGGTAGACCCAACGGGTGCCATTGTCCACTAGCTGCTGAATGGAGCACAGAGGTTATAGGACACTTAGTGACCATGGCTGCTTAAAGAGGAGAATGTTCCAAGCTAAGGAAAGTGGTCGGGTTCTGGATATATCCTGAAGACAAAATCATCAGGGTTAACTGAAAATCGGACATAGAATGAGAAAGAGGAGCCTTGAGCAAGGGGAGGCTACTGTGCTAACAGACTCCATGGAGCAAGCAGAGAGATGTCAGGTACACAAGAGGATATGAGGATGTTTACTGAAAAAGCTATGTCTGGGAGAAAAAGCTGGGAGCAGTCATCAGGTAGATGGCTTCAAACTGGAATCTGCTGACAGCAACACAGGAGGACCTAAAGCTCAGACCTGCCTTGGTCACAGAGCAAGTTCAAGTCCAGCATGAGCAATTTAAGGAGACACAGGATCATAATTTTAAAAAAATGTAAGGGCAGATGTGGTGTCAAAGATCTATATTGCCATCACTTGGAAAAACAGAGGCAAAATCAGTAGCTCAAAGTCATCCTCACCTACATATGGAGTTTGAGGCCATTCTGGGTGTGAGCCCCCCCCCAAAAGCAAGTAAAGCTACTATGGCCCTAAAGCCATATTCAATCATCTCAATACTGCTTTTAGAACAAGAAAGAATGCAGGACTAAGCAAGTGGAGGTCAACAACAGCTCCTACCCAATGAGACAAGTATCACTTATCCAGTCATCCCTGCCACCCACCCCCACGCGACTCTAAACCGTTTTCCCTCCTCCGTTACTAGAACATTTCCCATATGCTTTCCATATCTTAGACGGAAGGACAGGAAACCTGGGGTGCTGTCCTGTGGAATTAATGGCGTTTTGTTGTTGCTTTGAATAGGAATATGTTACTTTTCTTTTACTCTCTCGCGCAATAGAGATACACCACGTAGCTCAGGCAGATCTGGACCTTACTATGTAGACCACGAGGGCCTTCTTCTGCCTTAGCTGGGATCAAAGGCGAGCACCGCCGCTCCTGGTTGGAATATATTACTCTACTTAATGTTCTCTGCCTTGGGGTAGACTTCCGGTGCTAAAAGCAAGGAAGACTACATTGTTTACTTCGGTATCACAACTGCACAGTTAAAAGCATGACGCAGGTAACACAACACACAACTACTTCACAAGCCCAGAGAATAAACATAAGAACTTGGTGTGAGTGATTACTTCCTGTGGGAACTTTGGGGCTCCGGAAGCTACGAGTGGAAGTGGAGGACCACGCGGGAGAAGAAAACCTGCCTCCTCTTTTTAATTCCAAACCAGTATCCGGATGGCCTGCTTTAGCCCGGCCCAACCCACCCCTTGTCACTAACCCAGCCGCGTGGCACGTTCGCGCGGTTTTGCAGGCTGGTCTCCAGTCCCGTGTTCAGTCTCGAGCTCCTCTTGCTGCTGCCTGGCTTGCTGCAAAATCCGTCTGCTCAGCCGGGGTCCCACATACTCTTCCTCCTCTTCGACGCCGCGTCCCCGCCGTTTGTCTCGGGTCCCCGCGCGCACCGCATTCCCAGCCAGAATCTGCTCGGCCAGAGGTGCATGCTTCTCCTGGTTCCCGGCCCCACGGGCCACCTTCAGTTTGGGCATTTTTCTCGAAAAACTTGCCCACAAGACTTACACGTGGGAAGCCGGTTTAAAACTAGGACTGCGCTTGCGCCTTGTGTCCCGGTGCCCAAGAGGTCACGGAGAGTTCACAGCGCCTCCCAGCGTTCGGAGGCCGGAAGTGCCTCATATACCGCCACCTGTCGAAGAGCTCCGGGGCCGGGAGCTGGGCTTCCCAAATTCTCAGGTAACCTTATTGTATGGAAGGGGGCGGATGTCCGAGTCACCTTTGACAGAACTCAAGGAATGTAGCCCAAGGTGTCCTGTCAAAGCAAAGCGTGCCTTGGGGGCGGAGCCTGGCCGATGACGTACTCATGTGTCATCGCTGGAGCGATCGGACACGCCCCTTTCTGTGGGCGTGCCGCTCTGGCGCTCAGTTTCTGCGTGTTTCCGGAACCGGTTCTACGCCTGCCTCCGGCCTTAGGTGGCTACACCTCCTGTGGGCCTCTGGTTCTCTTGAGGTCGAGTGTTTGGAAGTGCCACCTTTTTGGCCCTGCGCTATGGGAGTGACTTGGTAGGACTGCAGAGGCTTTTGTGGGGCGGAGCTTGGGGTCGTGAAGTCCCCGGGAGGGGGTCGGGACGGAAATCTCTCGGTCCCCCGCGGGCTGACAAAGATGCCCTCGGGTGGAGTTGGATGGAGCGAGGGGCGCCGTGTGGTGCTTCTTCCTCCCCAGACGCATCCTTTTGGCAAAGCTAACGCTTCATTCCAAGAACCCGCCAGGAGTCGTACCTCCTTTTTCTTGGTACTTCTTCCTGTCCGTGAGGCCATAGTGTCGCGAGGAGGCCCTAAAAGTTGGGAATGCGGTTTCGCACTAGGAATTATTTGCAGGCAGCGATAAAAGGGGCGGGGGGGGCGTCTAGGAGAAAGTGACTTTTACATGGTGCGTGCAGTAGTAACAGCCTGGCTTTAATTTGGTGACTTCAAGATATTGGGTCTAATGTCAGAGGGAGGGGATAGGGAGCTTTTGGGGGATTTGGAGGTCGGGGTTCCAGGCACATTAACCATTCAGGAACCTCTTCCTACATGTTTGAGTCAGTTTTGGTTGTTTTTTTTTTTGTTGTTTTTTTACGAGACAGGGTTTCTCTGTATTGTTTTGGAGGCTGTCGGTCCAACCCGGCCTCGAACTCACAGAGATCCGCCTGCCTCTGCCTCTCGAGTGCTGGGATTAAAAGCGTGCGCCACCACCGCCCGGCTTAATAGATTTCTTTAGCTGATTGATGGTAAAGTAAGACAGAGTTTTTAAAACACAGTAGTTTGGGAAAAGTCTTGACTTTTAATCCATTTAAGAACCATCTGTGTTGTTATTTATTGATCATGTAATAGGTCTTAGCTAAGTGCGCTTCTGTAATTCCAGCAAGTGGGAGGCTGAGCTGCAGAAGACTCCATAAAAGTGTGAGGTCAGCTGGGGCTAATGTATTGAATTCCAGATCAGCAATGACTGCAGTGTGAGTTCCCAGTCGCCAACAAACAGTCTCTTTAAAAACACTTTAAAACATTTTAGCAGATTGCTACCTTACCGGTTGCTGTGGCTTTGTCTTTAATGCCAGTACTCAGGAAGCAGAGAGGCAGACAGATTTCTGAGTTAAAGGCTAGCCTTGAACCTGGTCTACAAATTGGGTTTCAGGGCTACTCAGAGCAGCCCTGTCCCAAGAAACAAAATAAGTAAATAAAGTTTAATAAGTATTAGCAGGCCATGACATCCCTAGAGGCAGTGTAGGAGAATGGTTAGAAGAGTACAGAAGAGGCACTCGGGAGGCAGCGGCAGGTGGATCTCAGAGTTCAAGGCCAGCCTGGTCTACAGAGTGAGTTCCAGGACAGCTAGAACTTTGAGACTCTGTCTCACCCCCACCCAACAAAACAACAACAACTCAAAGAAAAGGGAAAAAATCATCTGAAGGCTTTCAGATCTTGTACATTGCTGGTGCTTGACAATAATTGCCCACCACTCCATGGGGGTGGGCACCTGGAAAATGATTGAAGTCCTTGAAACGACTCTTGTGTCTCTTTTTGTAGGCTTATGCACTCAAGGAATGCCTTCTCTTTGTTCTTAGTGCCTTTAAATGGAACTCTGTGATAGTGGGAAAGTTCTGTCCACAGTGTCCAGAACATTATTCACCAGCCTCCTGGGGCTCAACACCTGACAAAAGCAGCGTATGATAGGGTTTATTTTGGCTCACTATTTGAGCCAAAATAGCATGAGGTAGCTGGTCCATTGTGTCCATAGTCAGGAGGTGTGTGGGGATGTCCTGCTCAGCTGTTTTATCCACACTCAATTAGTTAAATAAGAAGCTCACAGACAGGGTCAGGAGTTTGTTTAAGAAACAGGTCTCAGCAAGTGTACCCCTATAATTCCAGCACCTTGGAGGCCGACACAGAAGGATTGCTAAGAGACTGAGGTCAGCTCGGGGTAGTGCAGTGAACTGCAGATCAGCTTTGGCTGCACCGTGAGACCCTGTCTTACACAAATAACCAGTGATTGTGGGTCCTGTCAGGTTGGCATGTACACCATCAATCACGCTCACCATACAACTCAGTGATACTGTGTGCAGTGTGTACCACTTGGACTCAACACTTAATGTTGGCACATGTGCCTTACTTGGGAATGCTGATGTGGTAGAAAGTGTCATGCCCCTGTGTGAGACACTTAAGACCTGTGCTCTGCCAGTTGGAGGAACTCTTGGGGTCTGTGGGCCTCTTTCTTTCTCAGTTTAAGGGGCAGGGATCAGAGTTAGTGTTGTCTAAAGTAACTCCTAGCCCCGTTGATCCGGTAACTGTTTGGGAATGAGTGGCTCAGCCAGAGCATGTTTGTCTCTGGACACTGCTGACTTGGTTCTCTGTTTTTCAGTGTGTCCCAGATGCCTGTGGCTGAGGGCAAGAGTGTCCAGCAGACGGTGGAGCTCCTCACCAGAAAATTGGAGATGCTTGGGGCAGAGAAACAAGGAACATTTTGTGTGGACTGTGAGACTTACCATACAGCTGCCTCTACCCTGGGCAGCCAAGGTCAGTAGATGACTGTGAGCAGATGGTTGGACCGTGGCTTGGAGTCCCACACATATTCATAGTCATTGGCATCTATTTGTGGTGGTCAGATTGCAGTTTGAACCTACTTTGTATAATTAAAAATGTTGTAAGTGTGTGTGTGTGCGCGCGCGTGTGCACGTGCGCCCTCGAGAGCATGTGCACTCGTGTTCCTGTGTGTCGATATGTACGCATGCGTGCAGGTGCCTATAGAGGCTAGTGGTGTCAGATCCCCTGGAGTTTTGGGTACTGGGAACTGAACTTGGGTTCAAGGCCAGCCTGGGCTAGAGAGTGAGAACCTTTCTTGGGAAACAAAAATTGTCCACAACAACCAGAAGTGTTTTCTGTAGGAAAGAATAGTGTTGGGGCTAAGGTGATAGTTCATCAGTTGAGAGCATTGGCTGCTCTTCTAGAGGAGCAGATGTGATTCTCAGCACCCACATGGCAGCTCACAACCTTTTTAACTCCAGACTCAGGGGATCCGATGCCCAATGCCCTCTGTGGACACCTGTGTGCAAGTAGTACGCCAACATACATGAAAAGCAAAACAGATACACACACAAAACCAAAGTAAACTATGAAAAACAATATCCTAAGAGCTGATGTTATAGCTCAGTGGTTGAGCATTTGCATAGCATGTGTAATATAAGGCCCTGAGTTCAATCCCCAGCAACTCCCTTTTCTATTCACACAAAGTCCTTAGCTGCTTTTTAAAATTTCAAGGCAGTGCAGCTTCATGTAGTATGAATCAGATATGTAATTACAGTATGTAGACCTGAGAACAGAATAAGATCAGCTTAGAGTGACTCGAGTTCTCACATGCTACTAACTGGATTTTGTTTTCTTTTTTCTGCTTTTTTTTTTACTAACTGAATTTTAAGAGAGATGAAAGGTGTGACTTGGCAGTGCAGATAGATGGTTCGGTGCAGAGCCTGCTAAATTCAGCAGGTGGCAGCAGAGAGGCCAGTGCAATACAGGGAAGCAGCCAACTCCCCAACTCCTGCCATCTTTCCCCTCTATCCATCGCTAACTTTAAAACAAAAGATTTATTTATTTATTGTATATACAGTGTTCTACCTGCTTGCATTCCTGCACACCAGAAGAAGATATCAGATCCATTATAGATGATAGTGAGCCACCATGTGGTTGCTGAAAACTGAACTCAGGTCCTCTGGAAGAACAGGCAGTGCTCTTAACCTCTGAGCCATCTCCCCAGCCCCCATCACTAACTTTTTAAACAAAGGATTTATTTTACTGTATTTGTTTGTTTTTTTTGTAACAGGGTCTCACTATGTAGCCCTCGATGTTCTGGAATTCACTATGTAGGCCAGGGTGGCCTTGAACTCACAGAGATCTACCTACCTCTGCTTCCCAAGTGCTGAGATTAAAGAAGTGCCCCACTATACCCAGCTTTGTTTTATTTGTGTAGCTGGATGCCCATGGAGGCCAGCAGGGAGTGTAGGATCCCTTGGAGCTAAAGTTACAGGCACTTATGGGCAGCCCAGTGTGGGTGTAAGATCTCAACTCTAGTCTTCTGACAGAACAGTATGTGCTCAGAACTGCTGAGCCATCTCGACTGCCTCTTGTTACTCTTAATCCTGCTAGAATCTCATCTTCCCTGCCCCATGGGGTGGAAGTACTCCTCCACTTCCTTCTTCAAGTCTTGCTTTTCCTTTGATCTTTTCTTATGCTGAAGTCTCAGATGTCTGGTCCCTTTCAGGTAATCACACTCTAAATTTTTATTTTGTGTTAATTAGTTAGGTTTTTGAGATGAGGCTTTCTGTAGCTCAGGCTAGCTTTGAACTTGCTTTGTAGCTTGTTTCTCATCCTTCTGCTTCTACTTCTCCAGTGCTAGGATCTTAGGTGTACATTACCACATCCAGTTTATGTGGTACTGGGAATAGAACCCAGGTCTTCGTGCATGCTGGGCAAGGACTATCATTACCAGACTCCTCCCCACCCCTTTTTTTGATTTTTCGAGACAGGGTTTCTCTGTATTGTTTTGGAGGCTGTTCTGGAACTCCCTCTGTAGACCAGGCTAATCTCGAACTCACAGAGATCCTCCTGCCTCTGCCTCCCATGTGCAGGGATTAAAGGCTTGTGCCACCATCGACTGTCTAACCAGACCCTTTTTATTCATTCATCATTCATTCGTGTGTGTGTGTGTGTGTGTGTGTGTGTGTGTGTGTGTGTGTGTGTGTGTGTGTGTTTATTTTGGTGTGTGTGTGGGGGGCAGTGGGCAAGCCCCTGAGTGTGGGTAGAAGAGCTTGTGTGTGCCCACATCTGTGAAGGCTAGAGAAGGGTGTTGGATGTGGGGTGGTTTCTTCTGTGGCATTGCCTTGAGACAGGACCTCTCACTGAACTGGAAGCTCTCCATTTTCCATAGCTAACTGGCCACTGACCTCTCAGGATCCGTCAGTTTCTGCTCCCAGTGCTGTGGTCACAGGCATGTGCAGCCTTCCAGGCTTTTACTTGGGAGCTGGGGTAGAACTTAGGCTCTCACTGAGTTATCTTCCCAGCCCTATTGCCTTTTTGAGACAGGGTCTTTCTGTGTAGCCCATTCTACCGCCTAGGCCTCCTGAGTATACATGAACTACAATGTGTGTTTATTTAGAGACCAGGGTTCCTTTTGTAGCTCTTCCCAGCCCCAACCTCGGCCCCTCCAGTGCTAGCATTACAGGCTTGAACCACTTTTGTTTTATGTTGTAGACTCTTTACCTTCTTTTAAAAAGTTTTTTTTTTTTTGAGGGGGTTTTGACAAGACAGTGTAGCAGGTAAAAGTGTTTGCCTGTGAGTCTGACACTGAGTTTATCCCCAGGACCCACATGGTGGAAGGAGACAACAGATTCTCCCAAGTGCCCTCCTGAATCATGCACATGCCATGTGTCCCTGCCCCACAACATAAATTAAATTTAAAAATAAATTGGGGGGCAGAGAGATGACCTCATTGGTAAACTTCTTACCTTGCAAGCATGAGCATTTGAGTTTGGATCCTTAGAACCCAGTTTAAAAGTCAGGTGTAAGCCAGGCATGGTGGGGCACACCTTTAATCCCAGCACTTGGGAAGCAGGTGGATCTCTGAGTTTTAGGTCAGCCTGGTCTTCAGAGTGGATTCCAGACTATCCAGAGATACAAAGTTAATATTAATACCCTGCCTTTGAAGAAAAGGGGTCTAGAAAACCAGTAGAGTCAGTGAGTGGGCTGGGCTGTTCAGTGGAGAGCATTAATTTAGCGTGTGCAAGACTCTGGGATCTATCTCTGGCACCACCCAATAAGTGACAAGGAAATCAAGCCAGCTTTGGTAGCAAACTCTTGTAATTCCAGCATTAAAGTTGCAGTCACATTCCAGGTTTTTCTGGGTTATGTAGCAAGACCCTGTTTAAAAAAAACAAACCAAGCTAAGTGGTGGTGATGCATGTCTTTAATTCCAGCAATTGAGAGGCAGAGGCAGGGGAATCTGTGAGTTCAAGGCCAGCCTGGTCTACAAAGTGAGTTCCAGGGGTTCAAGGACAGCCAGGGCCACGCAGATAAACCCTGTCTCTAAAAACAAAAAAAAGAAAAGGGAGGGGGTAGCTGGAGAGATGGTTCAGCCATTAAGAGCATTGGCTGCTCTTCCAGAGGACCTGGTTTGGTGATATCTTGCTTGTACAAATAAAGCTTGTCTGAAGATCAGAGAATGGCGCTTGCTACTAGCTAACCATAGAGGTCTGTACAGACTGGCGGAAGTGAGGTAACTGGGCAGAAGCAGGAGATAAGCAGGGAGAAACCCACAACCTGGCACCCACATGGCAGCTCACACTCGTCTGTGATTCCACGATTCCACACCCCATACCACACACATGAAGGCAAATCACCAGTGAGCATAAAATAAAAATAAACTTAGAAAAGAAAAAGCCAAACCAAATCTAACCAAGTAGAACAATAGTACATCCTAAGTACATTTGACAGATGGAAGCACAGCTTCAGGTCCTAGAGCCCAAGTTCCTTCATGGTATACTTGCTTTCCTAGTGGTCCACTAATATTTGCAAACAACTGCTAGCTTTTTAAGGCATAGCAGAAAAACTTAGCTCAGCTTAGTTGTGGCCTTAGTGCTTGTGTAATGTTCACAGGCTCCCTGTTCCAAAGCTTCCGTGAAAGCATTTTGATGTCAAAGGAGGCATTAGCTGAGGTCCAAAGAGATATAACAGATTTGTTGCTTCTGTTTTACTTTTATATTTGAGGTTTTGGGGCTGCAACTTAGGGCTAGACCAGTACCTATTGCCAAGCAACACCACCAGCCCTTAGTTTTATTTATTACAGATGATGAGGTAGAACAGAGTCTCTGTATGGATTACTAATCATTATGATAAAGTAGCCACCTGTGAACTCACCACACACCTGTTCTCAACACCGAGCATCCCCTGGTGCTCTTCAGGTGTGCTTAGCCTGTTTGTGTGATGCCTGGCTTCTCTGGAGAAGGATAGCATTTGAGGATCCTTTCCCTTGTCAGAATGCCAGGGTACCAACTGCCAGCTGGTCTTGTTTGCTGCACTTGACCTATCCTGGGGTGTGTTGACTAACGTCCTGACCTTGAGTGGGCCGTCTGTCCCTTGCAGGCCAGGCTGGGAAGCTGATGTACGTGATGCATAACTCCGAGTACCCCCTGAGCTGCTTTGCCCTCTTTGAGAATGGGCCTTGCCTTATTGCTGACACCAACTTCGATGTGCTCATGGTAAAGCTCAAGGGCTTTTTCCAGAGTGCCAAGGCCAGCAAGATTGAGACCCGGGGTCCTCGGTACCAGTACTGTGACTTCCTGGTGAAGGTGGGCACAGTCACAATGGGGCCCAGTGCCCGTGGCATCTCTGTGGAGGTAAGACCTTGGTGAAGGACAAGCAGAATATGCTATGGGCTGCACAGTAAGGATTCTGGAATTTTCCCCACCCTAGTCAGTATCTCTCCTGCCTCTACTACAGGGTTCTTTTGTGTGGCGTGGGGGTGAAGGGGGGCAGACTCATGTCTCAGGCCTTGAATTTACTGTGTAGCCAATGATGGTAAATTTATGGTCCTCCTGTTTCTACCCACAAGCACTTGAAATTGTGGAGTGTACCACTATGTCCAGCCTCTTACTTATGTTGTTTATTTATTTAAGCCAGCCTCATTTGGCTTCACCTCCTGAGTGCTAGGATTACAGGTGTATTTCACCATGCCTGTTTTTGTGGTGCTGAAGACGCAGAGCAGGTCTGAGAGAGAGGAGTCTTGGTCTAGCCTGGTCATGAATTCATGTAACCCTTCTATCTCAGCCTACAAAGTGCTGGGATTATAGGAGTGAGCCACCATGCTTGTTTCTCTAAGAAAGCTTTTAGATTTATTTTTTGTGGGTATGGATGTTTTGCCTGTGTGTATGTCTGTGTACCACATGTGTGCAGTGCACACAGAAACCAGAAGAGGACATTTGATTGATGCCCTGGAATTGGAGTCAAAGACTTTTTAAAGTTGTTAGTCACCATGTGGGTGCTAGGAACCAACCCCAGTCCCAAGAGCAACAAGTGATTTAACTGCTGAGCATCTCTCCAGCACCTCTCTAGGGTTTTTATCTTTTCTTTAGCCGCTCAGCCTCTGGCTTAGGACTGGAGGGTTCACATCAAGTCAGAAGCTTAGAGAGGCTTACCTGCTGGAAAGCGGCAGGTGTAGTCCAGGAAAGCAGGGGAGTAATGATAGAGACACCAACCACCCTTCCCAAGAAGGGATGTCAGTCATGTGCCTGTATCCCCCTTCTTAGTATGTCTTAGGAGAGGCCTTCAGAGCTGTGGAACAAAACTATACTTTCTTTTTAGCATTTGCCAATTTTCATGGTGGAAAACAATATGCAGATGAGATGCCTTCATCTAGTTGTTAGTCAAAAAAAATGCTACATTTATTTACTATGGGTGTAGGTGTATGTATGCACAGCACATGTGTGGATATCAGAGCAATCAGTTCTTTCTTCCTACCATGAGGGCCCTGGGGATTGAACTCAGGTTATCAGGTTTGGTGGCAAGCATCTTTATTGACTGATAGCTTCCATCTTTGAACCTAAATATGTATGGATTGAAGGTGGTGTATGGGGAATGTGGTGGTAGATAGCTTTAGCCTATCCTGTGTCTAGATTAGCTGAGATTTAAAAAACAAGATAAAACAGACATAAGCTTGCAGGGCCTATCTTTTGAAATGCATCATTTAGTAAGCAAGCAAAGCTGAAACACACTTTTTAGAAGCTAGTTTAGAAATAGCAGCCAGGCAGTGGTGGCATGCCCTTAATCCCAACACTCAGGAGGTAGAGACTGATGAGTCCCTTGAGTTCCAGGCTAGCCTGCTCTACAGAGCAAGTTCCAGGACAACCAGGGCTGCACAGAGAAACCCTGTCTCGAAAACAACAACAAAAAAAAAAAAAAAAAAAAAAGAAGAAGAAGAAAAGAAAGAGAAATGCTCTGAAAGGAAGAAAAGCTGGCCGGTGGTGTCACACGGGCAGTGGTGGCGCACGCCTTTAGTTCCAGCAGTCAGGAGGCAGGCGGATCTCTGTGAGTTCCAACCTGGTCTACAAGAGCTAGTTCCAGGACAGGTTCCAAAGCCACACAGGGAAATCCTGTCTCAAGCAAAAAAAAAAAAAAAAAAAAAAAAAAAAAAGAAGAAGAAGAAGGAAAGAAAGAAAGAAAGAAAGAAAAAGTGCTGTGAAAGGCATTTGGCTGTCGAGGGACCTGACTGTAGTTGTGACATTCCTGTAAAGCAATGTATAGAGTAAGGAGCTCCAAGGCTGGGAGAGCTGGTGCATGCCTCCTGTCTCAGCACTTATGAGGTAGAGGCCAGAGGATTCTGAGTTTGAGGCCAGCTTGAGCTGCACGGTTAGATCCTGCCACAAAGTAAAAAGAGGAAAGTGAGTCTGGGGAGCTCAGAAAAGGACCTAATGGCGGGTTTGTTTTTTTAAGGAACCTCCAGGGCCAAGATTCTCTAAATCTTTTCAGTTGTGACTTTCAGTGATAGCAGTGGCAGGAGGCGGGAGAGAAGAGAGACACAAGCCTCATCCTTGTCCTTACCCTTGCTGTCTGTTCTTGTGTCCCAGGTGGAGTATGGCCCTTGTGTGGTGGCTAGTGACTGCTGGAGCCTCCTGCTGGAGTTCCTACAGAGTTTTCTTGGTAGCCACACACCAGGGGCCCCCCCAGTGTTTGGGAATAGACACGATGCTGTGTATGGGCCAGCAGATACCATGATACAGTACATGGAACTCTTCAACAAGATCCGAAAACAGCAGCAAGTGCCAGTGGCTGGGATTCGTTAGTGACTGGCAGCTGCCCACCTTCTGAGCTGACACCAGGGTACTGCCAGGAGGAACAGGTGCTGTACTCAGGGTCCTGGGCCTCTGGCCCCAGCTGGTTACCAGCTGTAGCTTATGTTCTGGAACTCTGGACTCCCCTCCTGACCCCATCACAGCTGTTTTTTACTTCATGCCTTAACTGGACTTGGCTTGTCCTCAAGAATGGTAATTGTTAAGAATGGAGAAGCTTGGGCTTTCCTGCTGTAGGGTAAACGTGGGACAGGGTTGTCTCTGCCAGCACTGAAGGTAAAAACAGTATGTGTCCCCAGCTCCTGAGGGTTTGGTATAGGCCACATTGTGCAGTGTGGCTGTGCTGGGTGGGGCCCCCTTTAGTTTGAGGATGTGGCTGGCCTCTTCTAGAGATGGTTGGGTGACATGACTGGATTGCTCTTGATTTCTAGCCTGTTGGCTGCAGTAATTTGAGAACCAAGTCAGTGAGAGTGTTGCTTTCATCCTTTGGACTCTGAAAGTTTCCCTTTCTGGTTTGAATTGTGTGAACCCATAGGCTAAACTGTAGCAAAGCCAAATCACGGGGCTCTTACTGCAGATTTTATTACTTACCTAATAGTTCAGAGGCAGTCAGTTCCCCAGGGCAGAATTAACTCTTGGGTTAGCACGAACAGGCTCCTTATGTCTTAATGTTTGGTCGCCCCAATGTTTTTCTTACCACAGGATGTAAGCACACTTGTTGACTCCACGTTCACAGTCCACTGAGCAGAGAGACGGTTGCTCACATCACTGCGGGCATGCTTTCCTGACTCAACACTTGTTTGTTGACGGTCTTCTTGTCACACTTTTCACTGATACCATTGCTTACCTGCCTCACACCTGCTCCGGAAACAGTGAACCAGGCTACCATTTGAGATGCACACAGATAGGATTGGGAAAATTGCTAATATACAAAGTGAGGTGTGTCACCAAGGACGCTATCCTCTGAGGACAGCCAAGCAGACGCTCCAGAGCATGTTCCTACAGCAGCTGTGAGGTGCTGCTTTGGCTGGCAGGAAAAGCTCAGCATACCTGCCTGGCTGCAGCAGGGTCTGTTGTCCACATTGTTCACTGTTGCTTCCCTTTGCTTTTGTTTTAGTGTTTATTTTTGCACTTTAAAATTTAGGTGTGTCTTAGGTGTCACAATAAAATCTACAAATATGAACATTTTGGCCTTCTGTTCCATATTTGATCTTGCTGCAGTGTATCTACTTTATACTCTTTATAGGTTGTCTCAAATCTTTTGTGGATGAGACAGTGTGCAGGCAGAGTTTTGAACATACATACCCCTGAAAACACAGAAGTTAAATGCGGTAAACAAACACTCTAGGCTCCCACATAAGAGGCGCTTCAGCTTCTAAGAGATAAAGAGAAGCACACAGCCAGCATCTTGTTAGTTGTAGTTGGCTTGCTTGCACATTTCTGTATTCTGCATTTTAGTGTTTTGGTCTTTTTTTTTTTTTTTTAAGATTTTGTGTGTATGCATGCAGTGTCCCTGGGGGCCAGAAGAGGGCATCAGATTTCCTGGATATGGTGTCACAGGCAGATGTAGGTGCTGGGAACTTAATCAGACCTTCTGTAAGAGCAGCAAGTGCTCTTAACTACTAGGCTGTCTCTTCAGTCCCTACATTTGCTTCTTCTCCATTTGAGCAGCTCACACTTGGCTGGCTTTAAACCTAGTGACATGAGATCAAGCTTGAAGAACTGCTACATGGGTACTTTGCTTCATCCTTGTCAGTTAATGGAAACCACACTGAAGGAATCTGGCTAACACAACACCTGATAATGGCTCTGCTGGCAGAGGCGGCAGACTGGACTGTGACTGCTGAGAAGGCTGGTGTGTCATCTGGCTTTCATGTGCCAGTCTGGATGGGACTCCTTAGAATACTGTAGGTCACAGTTGTCATTACATAACTTCCTGAAGGTTCAAGTTGTGTGAACGTTAGGATTATTTGTATAAACTTAAGGGGAAGGGGGAATGATTATCATTTTATACATTCTAGAACCTGAGGCTATGATTCAGCCAGGCTGGTGGCCAGCAAGCCTCAGAGGTCTGCTGAGATTCCACAGAGAGTCCTCTGCACTTGCCTCTTCACCTGGGTTCTGGGACTTGAACTTGGGTGCTCATGCGCCGGGCAAGCACTTCACTGACTGAGCTGTCTCCTCAGTTCCAAAGCAAAGATTCTTGATTTTCTCGCATTGTTTCATTTTCCAGCTTAGTCACCCAGGCCCTATCACATAGCAAGGCTAACTTTAAAATATTTTAAAAAGTGTGTGTATGTGTGTGTGTGTGTGTGTGTGGTTGTGTGGATGTAAGTGTAATGCTTGAGGAAGCCAGAAGGGGTCACTGGATCCCCTGGAACTGGAATTATAAACAGTTGTGAGCCTTTTGACATGGATGCTGGGAACTGAATTGGGTTCCTCTAGAAGAGAAGTGCACACACTCTGAGCCATCTCTCTACCTGCATATAGGCTCATTTTTAAGGGTTAAATTATACTGAACTTTCTTTGGAGTCCATTAAAGAGACTTTAGCCCAGCACACCTTTAATCCCAGCACTCAGGAGGTAGAGACAGGAGTTTGAGGCCAGTCTGGTATACGTAGTGAGTGCCAGCATGGTCAGGACTACATAGACACTGTCTTCAGAAATCAAAAGTGAGAGAATTCAAGGCCTGCAAGGTGGCTTGGCAGGTAAAGGTTCTTGCACTCCAGCCAAGTGTTGGGGCTCAGTCCAAGTGAGGTGGGAAGAGAACTGGAGTTGGCTGTTCACCAGGTGTGGGTGTACCATGCGGTGTGTGCTTTTCCCCCTAATATGCACACTCGTGTGTGCATGCACACACACACTAAGTACCTCAAAAGGAAAATGTGCAGAGTGTGCTTACAATGTGTGGATTGTGCTGGAGCTGAATTTAACAGTGGCAGTCTTTTGGTGTGTAGGAAAGACAAGGCTGGGGTTGTGACAGGTGTGCTGGGTTCCAGTCAAGGGATGAGAATGTTGGCTTAGGGGCTAGCTGACGGGGAGACAGATAGCTGTAATACTAGGCACACGCATGTGGCTGGGAGAGGACAATGTCTGGGAATTAGTTCTCCTCTGAGCAGTCCCTGAATCAAATCCAGGTTGTCAGGCTTGGTAAGTGCTGCATAGGCTGAGCCATCTTGCCGGCATTAACCTTAGATCCTGTGTGTGTCTGTCGTGTGTGTGTGTGTGGGGGGTTCACGTGATGTGAGTGTGTGTGTGGTGTGAGTGTGTGTGTGGTGTGAGTGTGTGTGTCTGTCGTGTGGGTGTGTGTGGGTTCATGTGGTGTGAGTGGGTGTGTGTGTGGTGTGTGTGTTGTGTTCATCGTGTGAGGTCAGAGGTCAGCTTGCAGGAGCCTGTCCTCTTCTTCTATGTGCACCCAGGGGATGGGACGGGAAAGACAGGCTTAGCAGCAAGTGCATTTACCCACTGAGCCGTCATGCTTGTCCCTAGTCCTTTAGTATCAGGGCAAGTGACATCCCACAGCAGAGACCCAGTACTTCCAGTGCTATCTTAAAACTGGTTTGGGTCTCAGAGAGCCTCTGAAAGGCTCTTCAGATCCCGTGCACGCCCCTGGTAGCACAGACTTCAGGAACCGCAGGTGTACGTGTGCTCACAGTGGTGGGGCTGTTTCCTCCTAGCTATTCTGAGCACCACGAAACTTCCTTACAGGGATCTGAGTGGCTTCCAGATCCCTCACTCAGGAAAGCACCTTGTCAGGAACCCTGAGTAAGATACTTAGCCGCCTTCTCCAAGAAAGCTGTTGGGAACTGGGAAAAGCAGCTGTAACATTTTTATTATTACAGTCACTTAAGGAGCTACAATTTAGAATTCCATAAAGAGCTGTTAACATGCCTCCACCATGGGACCTGAACCTGGCCCCAGTCCTCTCCCAGGAGGGGCTCTCCTCCTATGTACATTAGAGGCAGGGTCTTGTTACCTAAAAATCCCGGAATCACCACGCGCCTATAGAGTCTTAAGAACTTAATGCCATCTTCCTGTCTCTGCCTCCTGATTGCTTTGATTACCATGTTCAGGGTTATTATTTTGTTGTTGTTGTTTTGTATCTGTTTTTCGAGACAGGGTTTTTCTGTGGCCTTGGAGGCTGTGCTGGAACTCACTCTGTAGACCAGGCTGGCCTCAAACTCACTGAGATCCACCCACCTCTGCCTCCCGAGTGCTGGGATTAAAGGCATGTGCCACCAACGTCCGGATCGTCTTTATTTTTTAATCTTTGCCATTTTTGCTTCCTTATTTCATATTTACAGACGCAAAGCCTTGAACCACTGTAGTATATAATAAATAATTTATTTTTATTTTTTTGTTTTTCTTAAACTAAAAATGTCTTTACCCGCCTTGGCCTTGTCTTGGGTGTTGTAACCCTGTTTTATTTGGAGGAATCCTTCCCCGCAAGGTCTGTGAGGACAATGTGCCCACGAAGCTTGCTTACCTTGCAAGGGAGTCTTTCCTTTCTGTTTCAGTGTGGACTTCATCCTTCTCGGAAGTCCTTAGGTCCACTCTTCCCTCGGTCTGATTTATTTCCCAGTCCCCATTTGGGGGCAACGATCAAAATCCTCCCATTGAAGAGGATTTTCATAGAACAGCTGAATCCCGCTTGGGTCATCAGTGGCAAAAGTCCACACGTGTGTGCTTGTCTGGGCGCCAAGAGTAACTTTTGCAAACGCTGCCTCGGGAAACTCCATGGTTCGCTGGCTGCCGCTGCACCGTAGAGAATATAACAAACCCCCAAAACAAGCAGGAGTGGAAAAGGCCTCTTTGAAGCGGTGAGACATTAAAGGTAAGCCTCAGAGTAAGCGCAACTCGTGCAGAATTCCTTTACGAATCCCGGGGAAGAAGGGGGGTGGTGCAAGGGAGAGAGCCTGGCCCTTTAAGGAGGAGGGCCAGACACTAGACTCTGCACCTTTAAGAGTCTCTTTGTCTAGAAATCTTCTGTATCCTCTTGTGGCTCAACCAAACTTTGCCGGCGACTCTCCCGCGCTACTCCGCGCCTGCCCTCTCACACCGGCTGGCCGTCGGCCGCGCGGTCGCGGCTGACCCGAAACTTGGTGCCCGCGGCGCGAACCCGCGGAGAGGGCGCGGAGGCCAGGGGTCGCGGCCGGGAGGCGCGCCGTTGGCGCAATGCGGGGCCCTGGAGGCGGGGCTCCGGCCGGAGGACCAATGGGCTGCAGGGGGCGTGGTCTGCTCGCTGGTCTCTTCGCCCTGGTGACAGCTCGCGCGTGCTGATGATGGCGGTAAATAGAGGGGGGGCTTGGGGAGGGGGCGGAGGGCCGGCGGAGCGGCCGAGGGGGCGGCCCGGGGGGCGTGGGGGGCCGCGGTGGCCGGGAACCCGCGCCGACATTCGGAGGCGGGTCGCCCGGCCCCGGCATGCCGGCCCTCCCCTTTTAAAGGAGAAAAAAAAAATCCCCTCACACACCGGGTGAGGGGCGACAAAGGCGGCGCGCGCCTGGCGGGCGGGAGGAGCGGCGGCAGGGGGCGGGACCGCGACGCCGGCGGGCCTGGGGCGCCCGGGGCGGGGACGGCGGGCGGCGACAGCGAAGGCGCGAGCCCCGGCGCGCGGGCGTTGCGCGTTTTGGCGGGGTGGGCGACGTCTGGGCTCTGAGGTGAAAGCCTTGAGGGGAGAGGGGAAGGCAGACTGCGGGGGGAGCGGTCGCTGAGTTTGAGTTGAGCATTAGGAGGACGGGTTAGAAGGGTTCAAGAGGAGTGAAAAGGAAGCCCGGGCTGGCCCCGGGATGAGGTTAGGGAGCCCGGGGCTGGGAAGAGGGATCCGGGGTCAGGGCTAGGAGCAGGGGTCTGGAAGAGGCAAGGCTTGGCAGGTGGGTGGTGTTGGGGTGAGGGGTACCAGGGGCAGAAGAGTTGCAAACGGAAGACAAGGAGCAGAACCGCGTAATAGTTGGGAGTAGGAGAGAGTGATTAAGAGCCAGACGTGACAAGGGTGTGAACTAGTGCCGAGCCAGGGCTGAGCTGATGGGCTGGGATCCGCTGGGGTGGGATCCGCAAGGTGGAGGTCAATAGCTGGGTGATGGGTGTAAATTCTGCAGAGTGAGGGAGACAGAAGGAGACCTGGATTGCAACCAGGTGGAGTCAGAAATTGGAGCATTTGTGAAAGACTGGAGGAAAGCGAGCTGAGAGCTGGGCGTTAATAGGACAGTCCTGGGAGAAAAAGAAAAAGCTGAAAGGACGCTAGAAGGGGGTGTCAGGAATTACAGTGCTCGCGGACAGGGAGGCTGGGGAATTGTTTAGTGAAGAGGTTCAGCAAGGGAAAGATAGTGGAGAGCAGAGACTGACTGAAAAGCAGCCTGAGGAGATGAGCAAGGAAGAGGTGGGCCCTGCAATTTGAAGGATGGAATGGGGAGGCAGGGAAGGGAAGCTGGGAGAGTCCCGATGGGTGTAGAACCGTGGTGGCCGCTCAGGAGTGGGAACCGAATGTGCGGCTTGCCCTGAGGTGCCCAGAAGGTCTGGAAGGGGCAGGGCACAAATGCTGTAGTGGAGCATCCAGTGTGGAGGCCTTTGATGCACAAGAGAAGGAACCATGGTGAGTGAAAGGGGCCCTAGAAACAGGGGTGAAACCTGCAAAGTAGGGGCCCAGGTGGGGGTGCAGCAGAGGAGTTCTTTGTTAAGAGAAATGTGTACTGACTTTGTGAGTTCTTTTGTCCCTAAAAGTAGGAAATTCCAGAAACCTTCTTCTCTCTTCAAGGAGTCTTGCATCCAGTTTCCATCTTTCATTGCTTGAAAATCCACTTTCATGTCCACTTTGAAAAGATGAGACCCATTTTTACTTGATTCTGTCCTTGTGTAATAGAAAAAGTGGCAGCATTAGGTGCCTAGAAACCTTTGATTTCACTGATGTGCTAAAGGGTAAGAGTTGTGTTTATTTTCTAAGTGCCTGTGTGCTGTGATAGTTTGCATGGGTGGCGTGGGAGTTTTTGTACCTGTCAAGTTCTGGGCAGGGTGTCTAATGGACAGCATTTTCTTTCCATTGACGAGTTGGAGTGCTCCACTGGGTTGGAGAAAGATAAGACTCTTTTTGTTTTTCATTAATCAGCCAGGTTTCTGCTTCGTTGTTTTCATGGACTGAAGAATAAGGAGAAGCCATCCAGAGAAAGGTGAATAGCCAACCAGGGAAGTTTCTTGAGGGGAGATTGAAGTCAAGGCTCTGAGGGCATTGCGTTCCCAAGCTCTCAGCTTTGTGTGGGAGCATTTTTGTGTAGTTACTTACTCCCCGTTTTGCAGACTGCAAAGAAGAATGTTGGACTGTAGAGCCATGGACTCACCTTTTAGATTGCACAGTGCATTTATGAGTACCTTTTATGAAAACAATCTGGAAGATTGCCTGCTTTATTTCATGATTGTGACTAGGAAGGACATATTAATACTCTCTAGAACCTTTTGATTGGTAAGACTTATTTTTTTTTGTTTTTGTTTTTTTGGTTTTTACGAGAAAGGGTTTCTCTGTATTGTTTTGGAGGCTGTCGGTCCAGCCCGGCCTCGAACTCACAGAGATCCGCCTGCCTCTGCCTCTCGAGTGCTGGGATTAAAAGCGTGCGCCACCACCGCCCGGCTCAAGACTTATTTTTAACTGAAATGTTTGAATGTGTTTATTTGTATGTGTGTGGAGCACATGTGGAGGTGGGAGACAACTTGCAGAAGTTGGTTTTTTCTCTCCATCATGGAGGTACGGGGATTGAACTCAGATTGTCAGACTTGGCAGCAAGCCAGCTCCCTGGCCCTATGAGGCCATTTTGGGGATTAAATGGAAGGTTAGAATTTGGAACAAAATTTAGGTTATTCTTTCTTGGTAGTATGTTTTAGTGATTTTCATTCTAAAGTGTTTACATTTAGCTAAGACTATTGAGTATTTTACCTTGCATTTAATCACGTGAAAGGTAATGTATAATCCCCATTCAGGATGCAAACTGTTGTTGAGGATTTTTAATTTATTTTAGTCTTATGTGTATGGGTGCTTTGTTTGCATGCATGCATGTCTGTATGCCACATGCATGCCTTGTGCCTGCAGAGAGGCACTGCCCAAGAGGTAATCAGATCCCCAGGAACTGGTGTTACAGACAGTTGGGAGCTGTATGTGGGTTCTGGGAATCTAACCTGGGTCTTCTGGAAAGATCAGCCAGTGCTCTTAACCACTGAGCCATCTTCCTAGTCTTGAAATTATTTCATGGGTGTACATTCAGATACACGATGATACCTTTTCCCCTTGAAGTCCTGTAGAGGTTGCAAGTGTTGCAGATGATGGAGCACTTGTCTAGCATGTGGAGCCTCAGCACTGAAAGCTAGACAGCAAACCTCAACAACCCCTATTCTAGTGACTGGGGATGCAGCTCAGCTAGTAGAGTGCTTGCCTGGCATTCACGAAGGCCTGGGTTTGATCCCTACAACTGTATGGTAGTACATGCCTATCATTCTAGCACTCCCAAGGTAGAAGGGCCATGAGTGAGTATAGGGCCAGCCTGGGCTACATGAGGTTCTGTCTGAAACAAACATAAGGAAAGGCAAATACCCACTCTCTGGGATTAGCACTGTCTCTAAGACAGAAAGTTTCCCCCTCTTGTCCAAAGTTGTCTGATTTTGGATTGCTTTTATTTGGTGGATGTTGACATAAGTAGCAAACCTTAAGTTTCTGACATTAATAAGGATTAGCAAAGTTTGCTTTTGATGTGTGGATATCAGAATCATCACATAAATACACATGCATACTTGGATAATTTAGAATCTGAACTCTGGGTTCAAGGTATGTGCACAAGCCACCGTAGCTGTGTTTGGGCTGACTGTACTCTTTTTAAGGCATTGCCATTTTTATGATGCAGTTGTCAAAAGGTGATCTACTTACCTGTTTGTCTGAAAATACAAACTACAAGCTCAGTTAAAAGAAGTTTGTTTGCATCTTTGTTTTGTTTCTGTTACACTGCTGTAGTGTGCTACAACACTTTTGTTGTTATAAATGGTTGTTTCACATTGATCTCTCTCCCTTTTTCTTTTTTCCTTCCTTCACCCTGCTTCCTTTCAGTTTGTTACTGTGTGTTAGTAGTGAACTCCAGAACATCACATATGCTGGGCAAATATTCTTACCAAGGAGCCACACTTTCAGCCTTCAGTTCATATGTCTAAAACTGAATGAAAATGGGTGATCTTTTCTGTTTTTTTTGTTTCGTTTTGTTTTTGTTTGTTTTGAGACAGGGTTTCTCTGTGTAACAGCTTTGACTGTTCTGGAACTCATTTTATAGATCAGGGTGGCCTGGAACTCACAGAGATCCACCTGCCTGTTCCTCCTGAGTGTTGGGATTAAAGGCGTGCACCACCACCGCTGGCCTTGATCTTTTCTGCTTATGAGACACTGGTCTCACTATGTAGCCCTGGCTGGTCTGGAACATGCTATATCCTCCAGGCTAGCCTTTAACTCACAGAGATCAGCCTCTGTCTGTTTCCATTATGCTGGAGTTAAAGAGGTGGGCCACTATGCCTGCTGATCTTTTAATACAGACACCATTTCTTATTAAGGACTCCAATGTTAAATTTAAGCTGCCTTTTCTTTTGTTCATCAAGTAGAAATGTTTTGTTTTGAAACAGGGTCTCACTGTGTATCCCTGGCTGGCCTGGAACTTACTAGATAGACCAGGCTGGTGTGAACTCATGGAGACCCACCTTCTGCCTCTCCTGTGCTGGAAGTAAGGGTGAGCTCTACCACACCTGGCTGTCTCTAGTTTTCTGTTTTTGTTTTGAGATACAACCTCACACTGCAGCCTAGCCTGCTGAAACCAACTGTGTAGTCTAGTGTAACCTTAAAGTTGTGCAGTCCTCCTGCTTCCTGTTTGAGTGCTAGGACTATGGGCACTGGCGACCACACCCAGCTGTCCATGGAATGTAACTTTTAGTTTGGTTATTATCTTATTTGCTAAGAATAAAACTTATTTATAATATTTTTAGGTTTGAATGAGTAGATTGTACATAATTAATTTTTTTTCTGGTTAATCTTAGAGTCTTTGGACGGGAAGAGACCTTGAAAGGACCTTGGGTTTACCCTGCAACTTCAGTCAATATCCCACCTAAATCATCCCAGGTAGATGAAACTCACCCTATTTTCTTATAAATCTTCAGTGACAAGAAGGCAACCTGAAGTAATTTCTTCTAGCATTTTATTATTTTCAGAAAGTTTTTTTTCTAGTCAGCACACACTTAATGCTATGTTTGTATTTATTTATTCTTGCCTTGTCCTCAATCTTTTCTAGAAAAAAAAGTCTGCTTATTGTGGTATTTATAAAATCCCTAACTGGTACAGTAACCCATGCCTGTAATTCCAGCATTCAGGAATTTGAGGCAGGAGGATTTCCAGCAGTTTGAGCCTCACCTAGACTAATGGACTAGTTCCAGGCTAGTCTGAATTATAAGGTGGGACATTGTCTCAAAAACAAGCAAGCAGGCAAGCAAGCCAATGAAAAATGAAACCCTTACTTATTCACTGGTAACAGAGGGTATAAATGAGCTGCATGACCCTCTAGTGCCATATTCTGTTGTAAGCCACCTCCCCACAGTGATCCTGAGGCAGGACTCTGCTTATTTTATTGAAATGAAGTGTCCCTTGAGATGAAGTGACTTGCCTGTTTCTGTAGACGGGTTTGTTCATTACTAGTCTTTCAGCACAAATGCTGTTTTGTCCATTGTTAACTCAGTGGTGCATTTACTCTTTCCTTTTTGATGATGGGGATTGTACTCACTGCTTCAGGTACACTAAGCTTGTGCTCTACCACTGATGGCCCTCAGCTCCCCAATCTTGTGTGTGCAGGTGTAAGTGTGTGCTCCTCCTCGGTCACTCACTCCTTATCCCTTTCTGGGAGTAGGTCTCTCACTAAATTCTATCTTCATCAACTAGGCTAGGCTGGCCAGTCAGGAAGCTCTAGGGGCCTGTCATTTCTGCTTCCCCAGTGCTAGAGTCATAGACAAATGTCACCCTGTCTGACTTTTTATGTGTATAGGGATCTAAACTGGTGAGATTAATCCTCTTAGTGGGTGGGTCTTTGCCAGTCTTCAAATGATCTGTGGTCTGTTATGAAACAACCCCTCACTCTTTTTTTTTTTGAGGTAGGGTTTCATATAGCTCAGATTGACCTAGAATCTGGAACTGTCTATGTTTGGAAAAGGATGTCCTTTAATTCTTTGTTGTTGTTGTTTGTTTCCAGACAGGGTTTCTCTGTGTAACCCTGGTTGTTTGTCCTGGAACTCACACTCAAGACCAGGCTGGCCTCAGAGACCCACCTGCCTTTGCCTCCCACCAGGATTGAAAGCCTGTGCCACCCGACAGACCACCCCCCCACCTTTAATTCTTAGCCTCCTCCTGCCTTCACCTCAGTTCTGGGTTCCAGGTACTTGCCACCATCTGACACCCTCCTCTGTCTCTCTTTAAGTGGTAAACCGAGGACCAACACCACAAGGGTGCTATCTAATATGCATATTATATCAAGGTTCTCCTGCGTGCTTTTACTTATTTCTTATTCCAAAATTGTTTTCACAAAGCCAACAATTCCAAACCAATTTTATAGCACCTTACTGTGTTTCAAATTGCCTGTCTACGTTTGAAGTTGGAAAACTGTTTTGTACTCAGTTGAAAGATTATTGCTGTTTGAGAAAAAATGGAAGTTATGCTTCAGTGCAGATATCCCTAAGTAAAAATCTGCTCAGAACATTGCTATTTTATTTTCTTCTATATTTTCTCTTTATTTGTGCCTGTCTAAAAAATGTACTAAATACTCTGCTTTCATTTGTTGAAATCAATTTACTCATTAAAATTAGAAACATAGCTTGGTGAGTTGGGTAGTTCACACCTGGAATTTCAGCACCTGGGAGCCTGAGGCAGAAGGATTAACCACAAGTTTGAGACCAGCCTAGACTAGAATAAGTTCTAGCCCAGCCTTGGGCTGCAGAGTGGCCCTTCCCAAACAGACAGGAACAAACTAAACTACTTAGTGCTCACCTTAGGTAGATATGAAAACTGTAACCAGAAGCATCCCGGTGAGAGGCTTCTATTAGTAACTTTTGAGATAGGGTCTCACCATAGCCCTGGCTTGCCTGAACCCACAGAGATGGGCCTGTCCCAGCCTCCCACCTATGAGATTTAAGGTGTTTGCCTGTTGTAGCTGCAATTTGCCTTGGAACTCTTGAACCTTCTGTCTCCACCTTCTAAGTTCTGCAAGTGTAAACCTGTGCCAGTTATACAATCTGGGGTCTTGAAGTGGTCTGGATTGGGTTCGTTTTCTCTGCCAGTTAAAGAGTAACAAGACAGAAAAAAAATCTGAAGCATGACAGGGAGCAGTGGAGAAAACTCAAGCAGCATAGACAGAATTGACAGTTGAAAAAAGGCATTTAACGGGGGTAAGAAAACACATGCTGCAGGCAAAGAAGAAGGGACACTCAGCTGAAAATCCAGTCTGGTCTTTAGGACTGGGGGGTTTAAAGCCTTTGAAGAGTTTTCCTCCCCACTTTGGAGTTGGTCAGTTTGAAGATTAGATAGGATGGTTGATTAGTCTCCAACTGCTGTGTGACTTGTTCTGATGTGGCTTTGAACTTGTTGAGTGAGTCCATCAGCAGGGGGCCTGCTGGTAGGAGACAAAAGTCTGAAGGGTGAAGAAAAGGAGATGGCCATCTTGGCAACTTGGCACCTTTATTACCTACCTGTGGCCCCTCTGTCTGTCTGTCTGTCTATCAGGGAATCTGTCTAACTCTGTCTCTCACTACCATGACCTGCAAAACTATTTTTTTTTGATGACTATGGGTTTTATTACAATTTTTCAATCCTGAGGAAAGTTACAGAAATGATAAAAAGAGATTTTAGCCAGGTGTTGGTGGTGCATGCCTTTTTTTTGTTTGTTTGTTTGTTTTGTTTTGTTTTTTTTCGAGACAGGGTTTCTCTGTGGCTTTGGATTTGGAGGCTGTCCTGGAACTAGCTCTTGTAGACCAGGCTGGCCTCGAACTCACAGAGATCCGCCTGCCTCTGCCTCCCAAGTGCTGGGATTAAAGGCGTGCGCCACCAATGCCCAGCTGGTGCATGCCTTTAATCCCAGCACTCGGGAGGCAGAGCCAGGAGGATCTCTGTGAATTTGAGGCCAGCCTGGTCTGCAAAGTGAGTGCCAGGGACAGCCTCCAAAACAATACAGAGAAACCCTGTCTTGAAAAACCAAAAAAAAAAAAAAAAAAAAAAAAAAGAGGGGGATTTAAAATTGTATGTAAATTTATTTTTGTGTGCATTGGATTGAAGGTGTCAGATCCCCTGGAACTGTAGTTACAGTAGTTATGAGCTGCCCTGTGGGGCTGGAAATTGAACGAGGGTCCTCTGAAAGAGCACCCAGTGCTACTTAACCACTGAGCCATTTCTCCAGACAAAATACAGAGGTTTTGTATGCTTTTATTCAAAATCACTACTTGTTGTCATTTCACCTGACTTGCTTTATTGTTTTCTAAGTATTTTTAAACAAATAACATAGGAGAAAATTAATAGGAACGCGTTTGTTTTAAAAAAGAAAAGGAGCTGGGCATTGGGGGCGCACGCCTTTAATCCCAGCACTCAGGCGGCAGAGGCAGGAGGATCTCTGTGAGTTCGAGGCCAGCCTGGTCTACAGAACGAGTTTGAGGCCAGCCTCCAAAACAATACAGAGAAACCTTGTCTGAAAAACAAAAACAAAACAACAACAACAAAAAAAAAGAAAAAAGAAAAGGGAGCCAAGCAATGGTGGCGCACACCTTTAATCCCAACACTTGGGAGGCAGAGGCAGGTGGATCTCTGTGAGTTTGAAGTCACAGAGTGAATTGCAGGACAGTCTCTAAAGCTACAGAGAAACCCTGTCTCAAAAAAAAAAAAAAGAGAGAACTGATATGAGAGGACCAATGGTTTAGAATAACTTACTGCTCTTGCAGAGGATCTGAGTTCAGTTCTCAGTACTCATGCTGAGTGGCTCTCTACTGCCTGTAATTCCAGCTTCACAGGCATCTTAACACTTCTGGTCTCCAAGGACACCTGCAGTCACATGTGCATAACCACATACTCAGACATAAATAAAACTAGGCTCATTGGGTAAAAGCACTTGTTCTTACAGAGGACACAGGTTTGGTCTCGGTAGCTCACAATTGCCTAAACTTCAGTTCAAAGGGATCCTATGACTTCTTATGGTTTCCAGCATCAGCAGGCTTGCATGTGGTACACAACACACACATACACACACACACACACACACACGTACATAAAAAATTAAAATAGTGGTAGCCCATTCTGGAGGCAGAGGCAAGAAGATCTCTGAGTTAGAGACTAGCCTGGTCTATATAGTAAGCTCCAGGACAACCAGGGCTACATAGAGACCCTGTCTCAATAAATAAATTAATATCTTGGTAAAAAATGAAAGGGAATAAGTTTGCTATATATTTTATTTTAGTTAAAATGCTTAGGGTGAAGTAATGTCAAGATGGAATTTAGAAGTCAGAGGTATTGGTGCAAAGCCCAGAATCCTAGCACTCAGGTTGGGGCATAAGGATTAACATAAATTCCAGGTCAGCTTGGGCTATATTGTTTCTGTCCTGCTTGAGCTAACAGTGAGACATTTTCTCAAGAAACCTAAATACATAAATATTAGGAGGACTCTGTGAGGTTATACAGTGTGCTTTCATTGGTAGATACTGGGGAAGATTCTGTAGCCTGTGAATGGCTGGTGTGTAGGCCCCTACTGTTAATAAGAAATTGTGTTGTCAAAACGCTTTTCTTTTGGGAACTTCTTAGAACTCACATCCTTAGGATGCGGTAGCTTCTAGTATTGCATGATGATGATTATGTAAGACACAGGGCTGTTAAGCCATGCCATGAAACATTGGAGATGAAATTCCTACCTTGAATATTTTTATGCAGCTTCAAGGAGCTAGCAAGGACCAATGTACTCAAGATTCTACTTCCAAACCATTGACCGGGATTCATACAAATAGTTCTGCCTTATAGTGAGGTGATCCATAAGAGTAGTAACATGGCCATAAACCTAAATAAAAGTAGTAGCATGGCCATAAACCTAAATCTTGAGCCTTTTCCATTGTTTTCACTTAAGGAAATGAACTGACCCACCCACCTTCTCACCTCCAATCAGTCTACAGTGTTTAAGGCGTTAATGTGTGAATGCAGACAGGCCTGTCTAACTTAAGCCAGAACACTATTAGTTGCATCCTGACAAATATAAAACACAGAACTTGTGGGCTTCACCTCCTTTTTTTCCCCTCTTTAAGCTGTTATCGGAGCTATGAAATATAGCTTCTTATAAAAGCTGATTGTAATAATTAGAAACACTTCCCTTTCATAAGGATGAGAAAATTACAAATTATTTGGGAAGCATTGTTTCTAGTCATGTGTTATTGTTTCTGAGACATGGACAGTTTTTAAAGACTATAATACCATTCCTTTTCCATTCACATGCTAATAGAAGTCTGGGAAGTAAGGACTCCTGAAATGTTCAGGGTTGTTTTTATTATGTGTCAAGTTGTAAACAGCATTCTGTGACAGGTATTTCCTCTCTTTGTCTTCCTTTGAGCTAATTAGTAATTTACACTCTAGTAGCATCTCTCCCAGTCACTGTGTGAAGATGCCTGCTACTCCATGCCGTCCATGCAGTGGGGCTCACAAATGGTGGGGCAAATGTTGCCTAGCACTTGAGAAGAATCAGGGTAAAAATTTATTTTGCATGTTTGGAAGGCTTTTGTATGTCTCTCTTTCCACCATGCCCTTAGACATTAAGAATGTTAGGAACGTCTATAACCCAGAGCTACGGCCCATGGCTCAGTTTGATAGTTTCCGTGCTGTTTCCCACCCCCACACCTGTGCTGTGGGATTTGGGGGAGATTAGCACAGCGCTCTGCCTGGTGTAGAGCCCGGGAAGCTGGCCTGTGCTGCTCTCCCCTCATGAGAATACCGGGCTTCCAGCATTGTCTTCGGAAGCCACCAGCAGTGCCTCTCTAGCTGGCCAGTGACTGCCTGGTGGTGGGAGGGCAGCACAGCTGCTGGTGTGTTAGAAAGACACTTATATCTGCTGCTCAGCTCACCAATGGACTGTCCTGCCGTAGTTTCAGCTTCTTCAAAAGGCAGCTGAGTGACCAAAATATAAATTACAGCTACGTGTTAGCATGTGTCACGTGGAGGTCCTGCTCTTCCCGGCCTCTTGCTGTCTTTCTCTGTCTCTTCTCTGACATGGGGACAATGTGTAGGGTCCTTTGTGTGTGTTCACCTGCAAGGCCCATGTGGGGTGTTAAAGCAGCCAGAGCATTTGGCTCTAAAATAGCCTTTATCTGTGAATGTAAACTTTACTTGAAAAAGGATGGGTAGAGGTTTATTGGTTTATCAGTTTTGAACTAAAACGCTTCTAGAATGGCAGATAAATTATGGTTCTTATTTTTATAATAATAGCTACTGATTTATCAGGATAGTAAGGTCAAAGTCCCTATTAGAGATAATTCGATTCTTCTTGAAAAAAAATTGTTACCTGGAGGTAATCATGAAGAAAATTGGGTAAGAAAATGTGTGAACAGCTTATTCAGCCATCATTGCTAATATGTGTATCATCATAGACATTGAGCCTTTGACAGCAAATCAGCACTTGTGAACAGAGGTCGTCTCATTTATGTGGGCACTCACAGAGTATGTGGTCTGAATTAGTGTTTTGTTTTTATAAACCCAGATCCCAGCCAGGCATGGTGCAATCCTAGCACTTGGGAGGTAGAAGCAGAGTGAGCCTAATGCAAAGTTATCTGCAGGTGTATACCTGAGCATCACAGGAGATTATAGAGTTTAGTTCTAGGACCCTGGTTGGGTATCTGGAAACTATGCTACTCCAGCTCCAGGGGATCCATTGCCCTCTTCCGGCCTCTGCAGGCATATAAACTTAGTGTACATAACCCCACTGCCTCCCCCACACTAATAATAATAATGATAATAATAATAATAATAATAATAATAATAGGCTGGAGATGGCTCAGTAGTTAAAAATTCTTATTGTTCTTCTAGAAGATCTAGGTTTGGTTCCCAGTATCCACATGGCAGTTTACAACTGTCTGTAATTCCAGTTCCAGGGATTCTAACACCCTTTTCTGGACTCCTCAAGCACCTGCATGCATGTAATACTAATGACTTATGCAGGCATGTACACTTACACATAAAATAAGTAAATCCTTAAAAAATAACTCTTTAAGTCTATTAGTTCTGTTGCTGTGAAGAGGCACCACAACCACAGCAACTGTTATAAAAGAAATCATTTAATTGGGGCTAGCTTAGGGTTTCGTGGGTTTGGTCCATTATCTTCACTGTGGAGAACATGACGACGCACAGGCAGACATGGTAGCTGTGAGTCCTACATCTGCATCCACAGGCAGCAGGAAGAGAATGAGCCTCTGGGCCTGACTTGGGCTTCTGAAACCCTAAAGCCCACTCCCACTGACACACTTCCTCCAGCAAGGCCATACCTCTTAATCCCTATCAAGTAGTACCACTCCCTAGTGACCAAGTATTCAAATATATGAGCTTATGGGGCCATTTCTATTCAAACAATCATATTAAGGAAAAATCCCAGAATGTCTAGGATATCCTCATGGGTAGCCAATGCTACAATTTAATCTTTTAAAAACTATTTTGTGTATTGTGTTGTTTGCTTATGCCATGGAGGTCACCTTCTGCTATGTGGGTTTTAGGGATCAGACACAGGTCTTAAGACTTGGTGGCAAACACCTTTACTTACCCACTGAGCCATGTTGGCTGACCCCAACATTTACTTTTCTGTTCTTTTTTCTATGTTCATTACAGCTACCTATATCTGAATTTTATTGGATACTCATGGTTAGACCTTAATTGCATGTTTATACTTTATAACATCTAGAAAAGATTCATTAGCAACACTACATAAGACGTTGTCAAAATGTATTAATCAGAGAGATGTTATCAGTAAAAAAGAGAGCTAAAGGCTAGAGGTGTGTAGTTCAGTGCTTCCCTAACATGGGAAAAGCCTGGGGTCTGTTGTCAGAGTGAAAAAAAAAAAATCAATGCATTGGCTAGAACCAATGCACTCTTTGTTTTTTTGTTTTGAGACTGGGTTTCTCTGTGTAACAGTCCTGGCATTCACTCTGTAGACCAAGCTGACCTTGAACTCACAGAGATCCATCTGCCTCTGCCTCCCAAGTGCTGTGATTAAAGGCATGTGCCATCACTGGCTGGTTCTAAATGCCCTCTTAAATGTTCCACATACATGGCAGAGCTCACCAATGAAAGTGAAAGGCAAATAAGTGTGCTTTAATGACATATCTATATCATTTGGGTTGATGTCCTGGTATACCTCATACTGAAATTCTTAGCTGGACACCAGCCTCCCCATCACACTGTTAATGTGTCTCTTGACCTTTTTTTTTTTTAAGCAGTTTATCTTAGTCTACAGCTATTATAGTTGTAAAATCCACCTGAGCTTTAAATTCAGTAGTTCTAAACATTTAAATATAAAACGAAGCATGGTTTACTACCCCTTTACCTGTAAGACTCACACTTTAAGTCAGTCCTTGCCAGTAGGATGTGGGAAAACTGAAAACCTTGCATGCTGTTGTCAGGAATGGAAACGTTCTTGGAGGTAAATTTGGCAGTATTTACTGGAATTTAAAATGTGTCTGTGGCGCACGCCTTTAATCCCAGCACTCGGGAGGCAGAGGCAGGCGGATCTCTGTGAGTTCGAGGCCATCCTGGTCTACAAAGCGAGTTCCAGGACAGCCTCCAAAGCCACAGAGAAACCCTGTCTCGAAAAACCAAAAAAAAAAAAAAAAAAAGTCTGTTCCTTTCTAGGAATTTGTTCTGTGTTCATATATTTGAGATAAGACGAGAAGTACAAAACCTGACATGGTTGCTCACACTGTAGGACCAGCACTGATGAGGCTAAGGCAAGATGGCAGCCACATGTTTAGCTAAGTTGTGGTGAAAGATCAGAGAAAGGGGTAAAGGTAGCAGGTGTTTTGTTTGTTTTTAGCCGTCATGTTCTGTCCTAAGAGGATGTTGAGTAGAACGGTCACCTTGAAGTAGAACGGTCACCTTGAAGTGAATATGTTAATCAGAGTTTGTGTGCGTGCATGCATGTACATGTGTGTTTGTGTGTGTGAAGGTCAGAGGTCAAACTCAGATGTCATCCTACAAGAGCTATCTATGTTGTTTTTTGAGACAGAGTCTCTTACTGGGACCTGGGGCTGACTGGCCAAAGAACCCAGGGATCCTCCTGACTCCACTATGCCTTACTTTGTATGTGGGAACTGAGTTTCTCACATGTGTGCAGTTAGTGCTTAACTGACAGCCACCTCCCAGTTTGTGAGTCAGTTTGTGTTAGCCTGTGGTAATGAGCACATTATAAGGCACCTATGTGGTGTCCAGAAGTCTGCCTGTTGCAGAACATGGGAATCTTCTGAGAATGTTTTTGTTTTGTTGATTTCAGTGGGGAGGTTCTCCTAAAAGTAGTTATTTTCCCAGTGAAAGTGTCTTCTCTGTGGACTAAGGTATGGCTATCACTAGAGCTTTAGAGTTGCTTTTGTATCCCATCCCAACTTGTTTAAAGAACTTGAAGCTGTCTTTTATTATTTCTGCTTTGTTTTGCTTTTTTGGAGATAGGGTCTCATGTAGCCCAGGCTGAGCTTGAATTTGCTATGTAGCTAGGACTTGATTTCTTGATCCTTCTGTCTCGGCCTCCCGAGTGCTGGTGTTAAAAGTATGAGCTACCATATTTGGTTTGGCTTGTGCTACCACATCTAACCCTTTAAGAGGGTGTGTGTGTGTGTGTGTGTATGTGTGTGTGTGTGTGTGTGTGTGTGTGTGTGTGTGTAACTGGGTGGAAGTTGGTTCTCTTCTACTGATACAGCCTAGGGATCAACATCAGGTCATCAGGCTTGGGGACAATCACCTTTACTTTCCCATCGTTTGGGCACTCTTGCTTCGATAGACAAAGGCCTTCTGTTCATCTTTCCCATATTCCTTCCCTACAGAATCTTCCCTAATTCTATATGCATCTTTGTAAAACATTTAGTAATGTGGATGGTGTTTATCTTTAGTCACAAAATATTTGGTTCTACACTGCTTTTTGTCAAACTTGACTTTAGAATCTGCTGGAAATGCTGCCTTACTCTGGTTTTCACTTTGTTTACTGTTTGAAGGTCTATTTCTGCTGGGTGCAGACTTAGCTAATTGGTCTTAACTGTTGCATAGTATTCCATGGTGTACATAGATCCCCATAGCAATGGGTGTCTAGGCTACTGTAAATAATAATATCAGAGCAGTCTTGCAGTGTCCAGTATGGGCATGTTTTAGAATTTCTGGGATACAGACCCAGGATTACCATGATGGCATAAGTTCATTAGGAGCTGAATGGATGTATCACTTTATGCCCCACAAGCACGGCATTTCTGTACTGCCTCAATGCTTAGCCTACTTTTTGCCATTTAGTAATATGTCCCAATGTAACTTGTGTAAGACACTAATGAGGAGCTGGAGCATTTCTTCATGTTTCGGTAACTTGCTTCACTTCTGTGTGTTCTTTGTTTCATACAGAAACTAGAAATTATATATGATTATGATAATCATAAACTTAATATCTAGTCACAATTGCACATTCCCTGGTTGGTTTTGAGCCATAAGAATATCATTTGAGGGCTGGAGAGATGGATCAAAGGTTAGGAGCACTGAATGCTCATCCAGAGGTCCTGAGTTCAATTCCCAGCAACCACATGGTGGCTCACAGCCATCTGTAGGGAGATCTGGTGTCCTCTTCTGGCCTGCAGGTACACATGCAGACAGAACACTGTATGCATAATAAATAAATAAATCTTGTAAAAAAAGAATATCATCTATTAAATTTGTATTGTTCTTTGTTGAATACAAATGCTTGAATTTCATGTAGTCAGACCTATCACTTTTAGCTTTAATACGTTATTCTTTTTTTTTTTTTTTTTTTTTTTTTTTTTTGGTTTTTACGAGACAGGGTTTCTCTGTATTGGTTTGGAGGCTATCGGTCCAGCCCAGCCTCGAACTCACAGAGATCCGCCTGCCTCTGCCTCCCGAGTGCTGGGATTAAAGGTAATACGTTATTCTTATTAGTGCTTCTTGGGTTTAACTTTGCCAGGTTGTCTCCTAGATTTCTTTCTTTTAGCCATATGGATTTACTTTTCCTGTTACATTTAATGTATGTGGAACCCTTCCTTCCTTCCCTTCATTTCTGTCCTCTCTCCATTTTTTTTTCCCCTGGGCTAGGGGACCAAATCTAGGACCTTGAGTATGATGCTAAGCAAGCCTTCTACAGCTAAGAATTCTCCATCTCCTTTTGTAATTTTGACTGACATTGTTTAACTTTTAGACTAATTTAGCAAGACCTGGCATCACACACACGCAGGTACGCACGCACGCACTTGTGCACACATGTCTTTCCATTTATGAGCATGAAAGAATAAACATAGTATTTTTTGTTTGTTTTTAGGCTAAGACATTTTTAAGGATAATAACACATTTTCTCACGCTTTAAAAAGGGAAACTGGAGCCAGTCGATGATGGCGCACACCTTTAATCCCAGCTCTCGGGAGGCAGAGGCAGGCAGATCTCTGAGTTCAAGACCAGCCTGGTCTACAAGAGCTAGTTCCAGGACAACCTCTAAAGCCACAGAGAAACCCTGTCTCGAAAAACAAAACCAAAAAAGTGGGGGAGGTGGACTGGCTTGGAAGAACACATTTTGTAGTCTCAGATATTGGGGAGGCTAAGATAGGATTGCTTTATTATTACTCTTTTTCATTTCTTTAAAAAAATATTTTTTGAGATGTTTCACTTTGTAGCACTGCCTGACATGAAGCTACCTATGCAGACCAGGCTGGCCTTGAATTTACAGAGATCTGCTGCATCTGCTTCCTTAGTGTTGGGATTAAATGCAGATGCCACTACACTTAGGTTTTCCTTCCTTTCTTTCCACGAAGTCCTGGAACTCACAAGAGATCTACCCACCTGTAACTCCAGAGTGCTGAGATTATAGGTGTGCACCACCGCACCTGGCTAAACATTTTTTTTCTTAAATTTTTACTATACATTTGTGTGTGAATTGTGTATGTGTGGAGGTCAAAGTACAACTTTGTGGAGTCACTTCTCATTCTCCCTTTACATGGGGTTCAGTGATCAAATTCAGGTAGCTAAGCTATGTGACAAGTGACTTTATCCACTGAGCCATCATGCTGGCCTAGGAGGATCTCCTGAACACAATACTTTAAGGCTAGATAACATAGTGAGAGCCTATCTCAAACAATCAGAAATGGGGAGATCACACTTTGTGATTCTAGGGGAAATTATTTTCTTAAATGTTCTACTTAAAGGCTACAGTACTCCCTACCTTTCTACTTATCTTTTCTCATTGTCTTAACTAGTGGTGAACAGTAACAAGTAGCTTTACTGGAGTGAATTTGGTTTAGTTTGGTTAAACCCAAAAAACCTTCAGTGCTTAAAACTCAGTAAATAGACTATCAAAAGATATCAAAACTCACTAAGCATGCTGGCATATGCCTGCAGTTCCAGCAACTCCAGAAGCAGAAGCAAAGGATCAGGAATTGATGGCCACCCTCTGCTACATAGTCAGCTCAAAGCCAGCCCAAGCTGTACAATAACCCTGTCTCAAACAAACAAGGAAACAAGAGACCAGAGCATGGAGAAACAGCCAAAGTTGCTTTCCATGGCAGAGCAGTAGTTCTGCCTGTCCACAGAGAGCCAGTGTTTGATCATTACGTACAGTTTGGGATACAGATGTTACAGAGCTTGCCTAACATGCAGAAAGCCCCAAGTGTCATCTCCACTCCATCCTTGCTTCCACAGTGAGTTTAAAGCCAGGCTCGCTGGCCACATTGAGACTATGCCTGAAAAAGCAACACAAAACCTCCCTGCAAAAACAAGAAAAAACTGATTTTTATTTATTTATTTTTTAGTTTATTTTTCAGTTTAAATTTAGATAAGAAACAAGGTTGCTTCACAAGTCAGTTCCAGGTCCCTCTCCCTTTCCCTCCCCTCCTCCCGTGCCCTCTCCCCAACCCCCCCATTATCCCCTCATTTCCCCAGGGAGGGTGAGGCCCTCCATGGGGGTGTCCATAGTCTGTCCTGATTTTTATTTTTAGGTGTATATATGTGCATTTATTTGTATGTGGGGTATGTGCCCAGATACCCGGAAGCATTGGATCCCCTGGAGTTGTAGTTTAAATTGTGAGCTTCATGAATGCTGGTAACAAAACGTGGGTCCTCTGCGGGAGCAGAAAGCATCCTTAACCACTAGTGTTGATGTTTTGAGACAGGGTCTCTATTATGTAGCTCTGGCATCCTGGAACTCATTGTGTAGACCAGACCGAATTCAAATGCACAGAGATCCACCTGCCTCTGCCTGGCCTACCTTAGTATTTTAAAACATCTTATTTGTCTTGGTCTTTTATTTAGAGAGTTGCTTTAAATATATAGCTGTGGGTGTGAGCCACTAAAAATCTGGAGGCTGGTTTTGCCACACTTCTTAAAGTTAACTAGAGTTCTTCCTTCTAAAATTGATTAACTGGGGACCCAGTTTTTTGGAAGGGTTACTGCCTTTGTAGGTGTTTTTCTTGTAGCAGAGATTACAACCTTGAGTACAGCATTTAGGAAGCAAGAGTGGAGGAAGAGCTGGGATGCCTCACCTTTCAGGATGTTAGCTTTCCTCCTCCTTCCCCAGGTAGCCCAGGCTGGCCTCAAAACTACCAGCCTCTGCTTGTGAGTGCCGGTTTGATAGGCATGTATCACCCCTGTCTGTGTACTTTCCTCATTCCCTCTGCCCCTTGTCACTGCTGTGCTCCCTTGGTGTATCCAAATCCAGAATCTCTAGGCATCTCTCTGGAGAGTAACACTCAGCCTGCATTCATCAGTGACCACTAGGAGTCAGAGTGGAAATCTGGGGGAGAAGTTTTTGCCGTTCTTCAGTCCTGCCTGCTATCCCCCTATTACAGGCATTCCAGTATTCAGTGCTACACCACAGAGCAGGCTGGTCTCAAAAAGCATTGGCATTGAAGGCATGTGTCTCCACACCCAACACTTAGCCTTTGACCAAGATCAGATATAGAATGTTAAGCATAAATTCCAGGTTTAATATCCTACATGCTATTGAGTATAGAGGTGGTTAACATAGTTAGCTTAGGGGGCATCTAGAATTAAATTAAAATTGCTTGGTTTTAACTAGTTACTTTTTTGGTGGTGTTGTCGCTTTGGAAATCAGGTTTGGATGGGAGAGAGGGGGTACTGTTTGAATCTGAGGCTCCATCCATACAGTTTCAGTGTGGTTTGTCTGACTGCCTTAGACCTGCAGCTTATAATATATAGTAGATGAAAGCTGTGAGTTCATGATCTTGCAACTCTTTCTGCCATGTGGGCCACACTTTCTTGCACTGTGCTACTGATTTGCGCCAAGTGCACCCAGATGTGAAACTTGGTGCCTCTGACTTTCAGAAAGGCTCTATTCACACAGGGCATTGTAGGGAGCAGAATAGAGGTGGACAGAGCCTAGCTTTGCATTAATGCAGACAACTTTCAGCTGTCCTTGGCCTGAGCTCTTCACCCCCGCCCAATCCCAGCTTTGCCCTATTGTATTAGCTCTTCTTTTCTTCTCTGCCCCTCTCATCATTCTTCTCTCAGTTCCTTTTAGAGATAAAACAACAAATTCTTCCCCTTGTAGAATGCAGAGCAATTTCCCTTTCTTGACGGCTATTCTTCAGGGAACCACCCACTCTAAGGGGTCTGGACCTGAGAGGTTGGGGCCCCATATCAAGGGTGCATATTTTCTCAAAGAAGTTTCTTTCAAGAGGAATTCTTGTGTTCACTGTTAGGCTGATAAAATGGGTAATTTACCATCTTGTTACATAGCAACTAATACACCAATCAAGTTTTATTAAATCCCCAATAAAGTTTCAGAAGTCTAAAAAATAATTATGTGTGTAATTTATTGAACTCATAAACTCTAGTTATCTTTGCTTGTAATATACTTGTGTATAGAATTTGTTGCTTTTAAAGATACTTGCTACTTACCTATGGGTATAAACTCAGTTAACACAAAGGAGTTGTCTCACACCCTCTCTGAATTATTATGTATTTCACTTATGCATAAGTAAGTTTAGCTTTTGATACTCCAGTATTTTTGTTAGGGTGATTTTTCATTCCTGACAGTTCTAAGTTATATAAAGAAAATGTGTATTCTTTACAGGACTCCATTTTTTTCAGAAGAAAACCTTTATTTCTTTACATTTATTTATTTATTAGGTTTTTGTTTTTGTTTTGTTTTGCTTTTTTTGAGACAGGGTTTCTCTGTGTAACCCTGGCTATCCTGGAACTCACTCTGTAGACCAGGCTCCAAGCAGGCTGGCCTTGAACTTACAGAGATTCACCTGCCTCTGCCTCTCAGGTGCTGGGATTAAAATTGTGTGCCTCCAGCACCTGGCATTTATGGCTCATTCTCTCTGTAAATGACTGAATCTTTGGTTGTTCTTACCTGAAACATAGGTCATATTTTTTTCTATTTCTTTTAAATATCAGTATCAAAAGTTGTAGGGATTTCACTGTGTTGTAATATATTTTGTAAATTAAGGTTTGTCTCCTGCCTGCCAGTTTCCGAATAAACACTCAGAGGCTTAATGTTAATTATAATTGTTTGACCAATAGCTCAGGCAAACTAGTAAGTAGTTCTCACAGTTAACTCATTTAGCCTGGCGGTGGTGGTGCACACCTTTAATCCCAACATTTGGGAGGCAGAGGCAGTTGGATCTGTGAGTTCCAAGGCCAGCCTGCTTGGAGCCTGGTCTACAGATGGAGTTCCAGGACAGGGTCTAAAGTTACACTTAACCCATTTACTTTATATTTTACCATGATGCTCGAGGCTTGTTACCCTCACATCTTGTTTCTCCATTGGCTACATGGAGTCTCCCTGACTCCGCCTTCTTTCTCTCCCTATCTGTTTTTTTAAACTTTTTTTATATTTTTATTTGTTATGTATACAATCTTCTGCCTCCATGCCAGCAGAGGGCATCAGAGCTCATTCAAGGTGGGTATGAGCCACCATGTGGTTGCTGGGAATTGAACTCAGGACCTTTGGAAGAACAGTCAGTGCTCCTAACCTCTGCGCCATCTCTCCAGCCCCTCTCTGTATCTTTGTATTTCCTGCCTGGCTCTATTCTGCCTGGCCATTTATCAACCAATAAAAGCAACACATATTCAAAGTATACAGAAGGCCATCCCATACCATCCTTTTCTGAATTTATAAATAAAATTTATGGAATTGCTTTTTGCTTGCTATACATCAGCCCAGGCTCACAGCTTGTTTCCTTTATAGGTAGTAGAGAAGACGAAAACCCAGCCAGGGATTATGTGGTAATATGGAAGAAGATGGACAAAGACTGTTTAATGGGTAAGGACCAAAGCTGTAGTAAGATCTTATTATGAGAGTCATTCCTGATGGCATGACCAGTCTGTCTTACAGTCATGTTGGGGGAGTGGTTGATTATGATCTGTGTCGTGTTCTGAATTTCAATTCCAGCATCCATCTTAACCTTTGACTTTTTTAGTACCAGAAATTAAGAGGAGGTACTGTCATAGTTAAAGATAAGTGGATCTTGAAACCAGCAAGAGTACTGAAACAAGGCTTGAAGTTGATTGGTGGTTGACTAGAGACTGTGCTTGCCAAGAGTAATACCTGCCCTTCTCTTTCTCCAAATACTGCCAGCTGCTGTGACATCAGGCTCACCATGGGGGTCTTGTTCACTTGAGCAACTGCAGATGTGGGTCAGGTGGCAATCAAATAAAATTTCAAAGGCTCATATTTTTACTGCCTAGAATTCAAATATTGTAGATAACCAAAACTATCCATGAATATTAAGTCCTTTTCAGAGTCTAGAAGTTTATGCAGCATTTATTTGGGCAACCTTCTTCTCTGTCTAGTCCCGTGGTTCCCAACCTTCCTAACGCTTCGACCCTTTAATACAGTTCCTCATGCTGTGGTGACCCCAACCATAAAATTATTCTTGAAACTACTTAATAATTGTAATTTTGCTACTGTTACCAATCATAATGTAAATATCTGATATGTGACTCCTGTGAAAGGGGCATTTGATAACCTAAAAGGGTCGAGACCCACAGGTTGAGACCATTGGTTGAAATATGAGGTACTTTGATACCAAACTACTTTGGGACAGTTACTATTAGCCTGCTTGGGCAAGTTGATCTCTGAACTTCAGTTCCCCAGCTTAAAGGTAGGTAGAGACAATAAAATGGTCAACATATGCTGAGGGTTAATTAGTCCACATGAAAAATGTGCAGTAGTGTCTGGAACCGTGTAAGTACTTGGCAAATATCTGCAGGTGTCAGGTGCTCTCCAAGTTAGCATGTTTATGCACACGTGGGTTGCTCTGTGATGTTACACTCTGGGAGTTAACTCATCTTAAGGTAGGTCAATGCTGAGATCAAAGACTCTATGAGAATTTTCATCTTAGCCTATTTCATTTCTCTTAGAGTGTGTTGCTAAACTATGACAATAGAGTTATACACCTCCCGCTCTCACTTCATGTCTTATAGTGTATATGAATAAACAACCATTAGATAATAGTTGCACCTCTGCTTATATCAGCTGCTGGTTGTGTGTGTGTGTGTGTGTGTGTTTTGCTTACATATATCTGTTTACCGTGTGTGTGCTTGGTGTTTGTGGTACTGGAACTGGAGTTACAGGTGGTTGTGAGCTACCTCATAGATGTTAGGAATGGAACCCAAATTCTCTGGGAGAATAGCAAGTGGTGCTCTTAACCATTGAGCCATCTCTGTAACTGGCAAAATGTCTTTGATGCTTTTCCTGTTGCTTGCCACCACTTACTGAGGCCATGCAGAAAGTTGCCTAACTTGAGAAAGCACATACAAAACATCTCTTTCTTGTAGTTCCTGTTGTTATCCTGGGGTGCTCTTCCATTATTAAGGATTATCTGATCTGCTCTGGCTAGCAAGGCTGTTTTATTAGGGTAATATATAAACAGAAGTTGACACTTAGTATTTTGTGTTAGGCAGTGTTTTAAATCCTTTATTCATTATCTTATTTAACCCTGTCATCCACTCAAAAGGTTTAAATACTGTATTAATCTTAAAGTGAGCACTACGGATGGTGGTATGCACTCTGTAATCTCAGTACTTGGGAGTTAAAGGACAGAGGATCAAGAATTCAAATTCAGTCCAGCTCTGGCATACACCTTTAATCCCAGTACTCAGGAGGCAGGGCCAGTGAGGCCAGCCTGATGTACATAGCAAGTTCTAGGCAAGCCTAGGTGAGAGGGATGGAGGGAGGGAGGAAGAGACAGAGACAGAGACACAGAGAAAGACACAGAGACACACACACACACACACACATACACACACACACACACACACACACACAGAGGTTATATTCTAAATGGCTGGCAGTTTCAGGGTTCAAATATAGGCCTGCTGCTACCTGCTCCCAGAAGAGGATGTGGGTTAGTTAATATAAACTTGTAAGGTTTGCACTACAAATTAGTAATAAGATGTGAATTTAAATAAGACAGGAAGGCCAAGTATTTCTCACATAAGTCACAATAACTATGACTAAATGTTTTTTTCTTGTCTTTAGGAAGGAAAATTTGAAGTTGTGTGTTATGGAGTGGGGTAGGGTTCGGTGGAGTACTTAGGCTTGAACTCAGGGCCTTGTAAATATTCTACTACAGTTCTACACCCCTGGCTGTCCTTTTCCTCCCTTGGTCTTTTGTTTTGTTGTGTTTTTGGAGGCAGGGTTTCTCTTTGTAGCCCTGGCTGTTCTGGAGCTCTGTAGACTAAGCTGGCCTCCAACTCAGAGATCTACCTGCCTCTGCCTCCCATGGCTAGGATTAAAGGCAGGTACTTTCACCACCACCCAGTGGTATGTGGTTTTTGTTCTGGGCTCTGTCTTACCAGAGTGAAACATTGTTTTCTTTTCTTCAAATGGCAATCCCCTTAATGTTAAGGAAATTAATGTTAAAGGATGAAGAGTAAGTAATATTTAAAGAATCAGCCATGTGGAGGGCGGAGGTGGTGGCATTTGGGAGGCAGAAGTAGGTGGATTTCTGTGAGTTTGAGACCAGCGTGGTCTAAAGAGGGAGTTCCAGGACAGCCAGGACTGTTTCACAGAGAAACCCTGTCCCAAAAACAAAACAAAAATCAGCTATGCTGACAGACTGTATTGCCTTTGTTTTAAGTGACACTGCACGCAGTGATGGTTTCCTTTTCCTTTTCTCACCCCACCCCCATCCATTGTTTGAGCATCTTTTCTAAATGTTGACCCAAGTATGGCTTTTAGCATTTCTACCCCTTAACAGTGTCTTGTAGGGATTCCGGGAACTGCTCAGACTTTTCTGAGGTTGATATTATTTTAATAACAATATTAAATCATGGTTTGTTTTCCATCCTTATCCAGTCCTATGCATGCAATGAGTTTTCAGATGACTCCAACTGGATGTAGAAGTAGATAAAGAATCTCTTTCTTAGTCTTGGACATTAAAAAGATTTGTAGAAAGTCTCAATACCTCTCTTTTTGTCTGTAGGTTTGCTATGAGCAGTAAACTCAAAATTCCAGAGAGTCAGAAGTCCTGTTCTTTGTGTGGCATATTCCTGGCTTTGGATGCCAGATGGCTCTTCATTTTATAATATTAGCCGAGCATCTACTATGTTGCAGCCCTGTGGTATGGGCTGCAAACAAGGCAGTAAACAAAATGAGAGAAATAAAACCTGGCTAGAGCCCATGTCCTTTCCAGTCTTTGAGTTTCTTGTCCCAGACATTGCCCACCTCCAGGAGAATCTGAGTTGCCTGCATGCATGTGTGTATCTGGTGCTCAAGAGACCAGAAGGCATTAGATCCCCTGGACCTGGAGTTACAGATGGTTGTGAGCTACCACGATGTGGGTTCTGGGAACTGAACTCAGGTTCTCTGTAAGAGCAGCCAGTGCTCCTTGCTGCCAAGCCATCTCTCCAAACCCCAGGTTTGCTGCCTTCTAGTGGGTGGTGAGGACCCAGCTCAGGTACTCTTGCTTGCTAGCCTAACACTTCCTGATTAAACTGTCTCCCCAGCTCCTAGATCTGGTCTCAAATAAGAACTGTCGTTAGCAAAGAATCTAGAACAGTCCTGACATCCTTTTTTTAAACACATATTTTGTAGCCCAAGCCCTCCCCTAGTTCTGGGATGGCAGCTATGTGCCACCTGTCTGACACTCATTTTTTTTTAAATTGGTACTTCTTGGGACTGACTGATTGATGTAAACAAGGGTTTTGAGAGAATGACAGGACTGGATGTTGCTCAGTAGTAGAATGCTTGCTTAGTACACAAGGCTCTGGGATTATTCTTAGCACAATAAAGGGAAAGAGGGAGGGAAGGAAAAAGAATGGGAAGGGGGGAGAGAAAAGAAAGAGGGGGAAGTGAAAATGAACAAATGTGAATGAGGAAGTGTATGTACGGATGAATTTATTCTCTTGCTGCTGACTGGCTTTCAAGTCAGGTAAACCACAGCATATTCTCAAGTCTCGGGATAATGTATAAAAGTATGGAATTAAGAGCCGGGCGTTGGTGGCGCACGCCTTTAATCCCAGCACTCAGGAGGCAGAGGCAGGTGGATCTCTGTGAGTTCGAGACCAGCCTGGACTACCAAGCGAGTTCCAGGACAGCCTCCAAAGCCACAGAGAAACCCTGTCTCGAAAAACCAAAAAAAAAAAAAAAAAAAAAAAGTATGGAATTAAACTGGGCCATGGTGGTGCACATCTTTAATCCCAGCACTCTGGAGGCAGAAGCACGTGGATCTCTGCATTCAAGGCCAGCCTGGACTATAATGGGAGTTCCTGAACAGTCAGGGCTACAAAGAAAAATGCTGTGTGGGGAGGAGTATTAAGGAGAAATGGAATTTTCATTTGTTTGTTTTTGTTTTTTTTTAAACAGAATCTCTATTATGTAGCTCTGACTGTCCTGGAGCCAGATAATGTAGACTGTGTGTGCTAACCTCAAAATCACAGAGATCTACCTACCTCTACTGGGATTAAAGACCTGGACTAACCCATTTGGAACATGTGCCATGTCTTTTTGACATTTGTTTGAATATCCTGTACTTGCATCATGTGCTGCATGTCACTTGAGAACTGAGTCCAAAAAGTCACATTGTTTACTGCTATGCAATTTGTCATTATTTTAAGCTAAGATTCTGAGTATCTTATTTTTGGTTTTTTGAGACAGGGTCTCTCTGTGTATCACTGGTTTTCCTGGAACTCTCTCTGTGGACCAGGCTGGCCTCAAACACAGGGATTCACTTTCCTCTGTCTATGCTGGGATTAAAGGGATTCTATAATTTAAAGGCCATTCTCCCCTCACCACCCTTGGAAAATAAGTACTTTGAGTTCATTAGAACGCACAGTCTTTTTACAAATCAATTTTTACAAAGCCCAGTAGAAAAAGATTTGCACTGATAGTTTATATAACACAAAAGAATAGATATTCACCATAATTAAAGCCATACAAATGAAAAAAATGTGTATATAATTTTTCAAATGTCATTCTGAAACATATTGAAGATGCCACTTGTCAGGAAAACACTGCTGGTAGAGAGTGTGAGAGGGGCTGATAAAGCATTTCTATAAATTCAGTAAATGTATCCCTAACGCAGTGTGGTGTAAATTATCTCACAAGCATAGTGTGTAAGTGTGCCATGGTACATATTGGGTGATATCCATGTGTATGCTTTATGAAGGTGGTAATAATGGGTTTCATTGTGATGTTTTCACACATGGCTTTTATGTAATTTGATCATTTTTACCACCCTTGTTACCCTCCCTTTCCCCTTCCACTCCTGTCGATCCTCTGTCTCTTCCCAAATAACTGGCCCTATTTCCTGTTTCATTTCCTTTTACTTTTTGGCGATTCAGTGAGTTTCATTAGGAGTGTAAGTGAAATTTATTTGACTACATCACTAAAGGAAATGGCTCTCCTGCCCATTAGATCTTTAAACTTTTTTATTATATTGCTTATATTTTTAAAGATTTTTAAAATTCTGTCTTGTGTGTATGACTGTTTTGCCTGCATGCATGCTGTGTGACACACTTTTGGATTCCCTGGACTGGGGAATCAAATCTGGGTCCTCTGTAAAAGCCTTTAATCATCTCTCTAGCCTTATTATATTGTATTTTGGGAATTAAAAAAATGCTTTTATAGGGCTCTAGTGATGGGTAAGACAGAGTAAGCACATTCTGCATGGCTTCTCACACTGAATGCAGCCAGCGATCTGCACAGAAGGTACAGGGCAGCAGTCTTGGGGGCGGGGGTCCCAAAATGTAAGCAGTAGCTGCTGGACAAGAGAAGAGCAGGGTTTGAAGTTTCACAAGCCAGGTCCCTGGTGTGGACTCCAGGCAGGCAAACCCAGAAGTGCACCAGACGTGATGGAAAGCTTGAGTATGAAACTCTAATGTGTGTGTTGCACTTATTTACTTCGTGTGTTTGAGCGTGTATGTAGAAGTCAGAGTACAACTTGTAGGAGTCAGTTTCTGCAGTGTGACTTCTGGGGAGTCAGACCCAGGGTGTTGGGCTTTGCAGCATGTATTCATACTTGCTGAGCCATCTTGTTGCCCAGGAAGCCTCTAGTTCCTACAGGGCTGGAGAGGAGAGCATCCTATCTCTCCACTCTCACACCCCAGGTCCCAGGCACTCGTGCTGCTGGTGTCGACAGGATGTGGGCAGAGATAGTGCAGAAGCGCAGAGGTGCCTGAAATTCAGAGGAGACCATCCTCTTCAGTGTGGGGTCTGTAGTAGTACAGGCTGTCGCCTTGTCCCTCTAAGAATAAAATCAATGCTGTCATAGAAAAGTGTTATTAAGTGAGCTCTCTAGAGCTCCAATCTTCTGACTGGCAGAGGGTAGTATCTGGGAGAAGAGGGAGCCTGTAAATGTGCTGATGAGCTCCTGGGCCTGCTGCTCACACACACACACACACACACACACACACACACACACACACACACACACACACACACACACACACACACGAATCTGATCCTAGACACCCACCCTGAAAGACTGGAGTGAGACTAGATCAGTTTCTCAACCTGTGACTCACTACCCTCTGGGGCCAAATGGCCCTTTATTACAGGGGTCACCTAAAACCATCAGAAAACAGTTCATAACAGTAGCAAGATTATAGTTACGAAGTAGCAATGAAAATAATTTTATGACTGGGGTCACCACAACATGAGGAACTGTATTAAAGGGCCGCAGTGTTAGGAAGGTTGAGATCCTAGACTGGAAAATGGTAATGCAGCAGGTCGAATCACATAGTTCTGCAAAGCTTTGCATATGAAATTAATGTGTAAATTTATCAATATTAGATTATCTGAAACTGACCTAAACTCAACCAGGATTGATAACTTACTAAAATAGACAAAAGGAAAAAAACAAAAACAAACCTTAGTATTCTAGAGAATCCGCAAAGACTTGGAGACCCAGAAAATTATGCAGGCTCCAAAGAACCAGCATGATCTCAACTCATGTGGACAGGAGACCCAAGATGCCATCACTGAGATGTCAGCTCTCTCTTTAGTGTGAATCATTCCATTCCTGTCTGTTTGATGGGCTAGCCTTGGCCACATCATGCCCTCTGCTGAACTAATGACCATAACTGCCAGACAGAACCTTGCCTGGCTTAGATTCTCAAGACTCACCTGAGCTTGTCCTGAGGCCCAGCTGCTCCCGAACCACATGGTGTTGAGCAAGAAGAGTAGATGCTCAGGATGAAAAGCAAAATTGTTTTCAGTCTTCATAATCATTCCTCTCTAACGCTTAGGTTTCAAGGTGGGCTTTTAAATTTGTTTTTATGGTGGGATACAAAGAGGATTGAGAGCCAGGCATTGGTGGCGTACGCCTTTAATCCCAACACTTGGGAGACAGAGCCAGGCGGATCTCTGTGAGTTCAAGGCCAGCCTGGTCTACAAAGCGAGTTCCAGGACAGCCTCCAAAACAATACAGAGAAACCCTGTCTTGAAAAACCAAAAAAAAAAAAAAAAAAAAAAAAGAGGGTTAAGAAGAGATTGTTTGTCATGTGACTCAGAACAAAATGTAATAGTCCAGTTGTATGTTTTCCCTTTGTATATGAGCTTCTCAATTTTCCATTTTTAGGCAGAATAGTAAGTGCCTTGTGGGTACCTGTCACTTTAGCAATAAGATAAATAACCAATTGAAAAATACAGATGTAGAGAGTCACACCCGATCTTTTGTAGCTGAAGATGATAGTCACTGACCAGCATTTGCTGTGAAGCCAACAGATTTCTACCAGCTATACATCCCAGCCTGTGATTTACAGCCACAGACTTGGCACAGTTTGCTCCTGTCATTTTCTTCAAAAAAAACCTCGGATGCTCACTAGGCCCCCTGGGTAGATCTGCTACTGCGATTCTGTGTCCCCAGTGGAGCTGTACCATTTGAAGTTATATTTCTGTGTATCTTCAAAGTCTTTCTTTGGCAAACTCTGCATGAGTTTTGTCTGTTCACCCAGCAGCTACTGGAGCATGCAAAGCAGAGGCTTTCAGAAAAAGGATGCTTGAGAGAGGCTGCCCAAGTATCAGAGCTGCAGTACTGCAGGTTCTCAAAACCTCCAGTTGTGCAAGCAGTTAAAGTCACAACCCGGTAGTCAGAACTTAATGGCGTGGTAGGTTGTGTGGAGCTAAGTGATTGAGTTTCATTTGAAGAGAACTAGCAAGAACCTGGAGGAATCCTTTTCCCAGTCACACTTTGTCCATTATCTGTATCGTTTGCCCGGTTGGAAGGGGAGTTGGTGAGGGTCTGCCGGAGGACCTCAGCAGGAACTGGCTCGCCAGGCTTAGTTGGCTCGCAGTAACTTCTGTTGTACCATCACTTGATGAGACGACTGTTTCCTGAGCTCTGTTGGTGCCAGGCATTGCTTGAGGCGTTTCTTACCTGCTCACTAATTGAATAATGCAACAGTGCCATATATACTAATAGGAATATTCTTTCTGTTTCCTGAAGAAAATGAGGTCTGGAGGCACTACTTGTCAGTCACACAGCTAACAGGAAGCCTGGTTTGGCCTAACCACTGTGCTGATGCCACTTGGTTCATTTGTAAATGATTGTTGGAATTTTCTGCATTCACATTTTATGGTTGTAGGACCAGAAAGTTTAAATGAAAAGGACTTTTAATGAGATAGGTCTATAAAGGAAAACTCTAGCAGAAAGCCCACCACCAGCTCACATGGGAGGCTGTGTTCTACAGTCACAGCATCAGAGGCTGGACGGGCTCTCCAAGCTTGCTGCTGCTGCTGCTTTTCTTTTTTTTGAGACAGGGTGACAGGGCCTTACTATGTTCTGGAATTCACAGACTCACAGAGATCTGCATGCCTCTACTTCCTGAGTGCTGGGACTGAAGGTCTTGAGTCATCATGCCAGCTGTTTTTTTTTTTTTTTAGCATTTATTTGTGTGTGTGTGTGTGTGTGTGTGTGTGTGTGTGTGTTGTGTACACACACATGAGGCGGTCAAAGGACAACTTGCAGAGTTGGTTCTCTCCCTCTATCGTTGAGTGCCAGCAACTAAACTCTGATGTTCAGGTTTGTCAGCAAGCACCTTTACCCCCTAACCATCTCATTAGCCGGTTGTGGTTTTGGGTTTGTTTGTTTGTTTTTGTTTTTTTTGAGTCAAGAAACAACTATATATTTAACATAATAAAAACATGAGATATAGCAATAAATACACTTGTTTGTACACACACAAAACAAAATACAGTGGTTCTTTTAGTCTAACAGTCACATCCGTTTCAAAGTGATGACAAGTACATGTGGCAAGACTTTGTTCTCTGATGCTTTGACCTGTAACAGTGGTAATTTTAATTTCATGGATCTTTCAAATACAGTGTATTACAATCTATTGTTTTCTCCATGAAAGCAAAACAAAACACTTTAACATTAAGAATATTAGAGATACAATCTCTTTGTAAAGAACTGGTGTTTCCCAAGAACAGAACTGATAAGACTCACCCTAGCCAGTGAAGATGTGTGGTTAGAAGCTCATTGTCTGGGTTGCTGGGATCAGATTTTCTTTGGGGGTAGGATGGGTTACCTTGGACCAGATAAGCACTACAGCATCATTCTGTCCATCCAAAGTGCACAAGGACATGGATGGGTGGGCAGAACACCTGCTGTGCACATGCCCACCTTGTCTGATCACATTCTTTTTGTTTCTGTTTTGTTTTTTTTAATATTTATTTATTATGTATACAATCTTCTGCCTGCATGCCAGCAGGGGGCACCAGATCTCGTTCAAGATGGTTGTGAGCCACCATGTGGTTGCCGGGAATTGAACTCAGGACCTCTGGAAGAACAGTCATTGCTTTTAACCACTGAGCAGTCTCTCTAGCCCTTTGTTTTTAATTATTATTTCAGATGTACATGTGGTTTTCCTGCTTATATGTGTTGCATTGCATGTATTTCTGGTATCCTTGGAGGCTAGATGAGGTTTGGATTCCTTGGAGCTGGAGTTACAGATGCTTGTGAACCTTCATGTGGGTGCTGGGAATGGAATGTGTGTCCTCTAGAACAGCAGCAAGTACTCATCTACTGAGACATATCTCCAGCCTCTTTTTTTTTTTTTTTTTTTTTTGTAAAAATGGCCTGGGTGCTCTTGCTTCTAGCTCTTCAGATTTTCCCAGAGGTGTTCTGATTCATACATTGCTACCACTGCCTGGGGCACCAGCCTCCAGCAGCACAGGGCTCAAAGGGAAATTCACAGAGTCCATATTCTGTGACTTTTTTATATGAGGGAATAAGGGAGAAAGACACTCACACATTCTCTTTGTGGCTTCCTTCAGACCTTTCCTTTATTCTTTTGTATTCTCCGTTCTCTATCCAGAAATGCCCCTTCTGTTTCTCTTAGTGTTTTCCTTCTCCTCTATCTTTATTCCTATTCTCCTTCTTGATGTTTTCCTTCTCCTTTTATGGCGTTTATTTTTCCTTCTAACTCCTTGTACCTCTATCTTTATTCTTTCCCTTACTAGCTGTATACTCCAGCAAAATCTTTCAAGCAATACAGAAATTACAATGTGGTTACTTTCTGTTTTTCAAGTGATTACAATGAATACAAGTAAAAAACAGCATGTTTTCCATATCCCTTAACATGATTAAACATTTTATGTATTACTGGTGAAAAACAAATTATCCCCAAGAACCCGCATACATTCATACCCAAGCAGTTTGTCATAGATTAACAGAATAAACAAGCAAGGTATTCTTTTCAATTAGTCCTTTTACTGACAGGCTGTGTTTTACAGTTACAAAAGAAAGGACAATCATTTTATTATTTATCTTGAAGGTAATCTTATAAGGAATCAAACCTAAACTTTTATACATGAAAAACAGTCAGCTCCACTTTAAATCTTTAGGGTATATACCCACTCATCAATGGTATTTTATATCAGGAGATTGAGGGCAGAAATAGGTACAAGACATTAATCATCACCTTTACTCATCAACCCATCCTAGCAAGAAAAGCACATCAGCTGATGGTGATTGGGCTGCTTTGTTCTTGTTCTCTGACCTTAACAAGTTCTTCACTCGACTATGTGCCTTTCTAAAACTTTAGATTTGTCCTCTTGGGTTTTTCACCTCAAAGCTACTTGACAAGAACATCTTAGTCTAACTTTAAGTTATTTTCAAAGCTTTGTTTCAACTATGATGCACTCCAAAACAGGTGAACACACTGCCCAACATTAAGGGTAAAAGAATGTAAGCTAGCTAGGCTACTGGGATTAAGAAATTGTTTTTCTTAATCATTAATCCAAGCCAGTTTTTACAGCTCCTCAATAGAAACTCATTTGTTCTAGCTGTATGATACCTCCTTGGTTTTTTTTTTATTATCAAAGCTCTACTTAAACTAACATTATTATTATCTATTTAGACAATACAACTTAAGAAGAAATCATGGGGGACGGGGGAATGGTTGGCCCAGCACTTGGGAGGCAAACACAGACAGATCTCTGTGACTTTGAAGCCAACCTGATCAACAGAGTGAGTTCTAGGATAGCCAGGGCTATTAAACAGAGAAACCCTGTCTAGAAAAACCAAAAAAAAAAAAAAAAAAGGAAAGAATGAAAAAGAAGAAACCATCTTCATAATAATCCACAGAAAAAGTGCTCAGTGAACGGGGTGTGTCTATGAGATAGACACACTACATTACAGGCAGTGGGCATCTCCCCCACCCATTCACACCACGCCAGATACTAAAGGAAGCCGTAGTGGCAAACATGTAAAGGCACTGCAGACGCAAAAGACCCTCTGGGTCTGCCAATTGGAGATTTACCCCTCAGGGACCGCCTCCCTGTGGGCTGACACCCTGAAGTCAGCTGCAACCTGCTGCTCCTCTGATATAACCACTGTCTCCTCCTCCTCCTCCTCCTCCTCCTCCTCCTCCTCCTCCTCCTCCTCCTCCTCCTCCTCCTCCTCCTCCTCCTCCTCCTCCTCCTCCTCCTCCTCTTCCTCCTCCTCCTCCCGTATAGCCCTGGCTGTCCTGGAACTCACTCTGTAGAGCAGGCTGGCCTCACTCACTGAGCTCCGCCTGCTGAGAGCTGGGATTGAGGGCGTGCGCCACACTGCCCAGTGTTCTTCATTCTTTTAGCCCACACGTTGAATACTGACTAGGTACTCTGTTGCTCCTAGAAATATAGTGAGTGTGGAAACAGCATAGTGCCATCTACTGGGGAAGCACCTCTAGCTGCCCACACCACTTTGCTAACAGCACTCCCTCTGTTAAATTTTAAGAAAAAATTGTTTTTATTTTGTTTCAACTCAGAGTCTTTATATGTAAAACAGGCTGGAATACATTTGCATTTTGAAGGCAATTTTCATGGCATTGGAGACAAGAGGAAATGACAGTTGCCTTGGAAGCATTTACTCTCCTACTGAGAAGAGTATTTATAAGTTGAAAGTACTGTATCCAGTAGACTAGTGAGTAAGCAACCTGCAAATGCAACAGGAGCTCAGCTCAGAGGAAGACATAAGTTCGCAGGCCTTGAACTTGGTGGTGATCATGACCCTTCAGTCCTGAGCTGGTGGTAAAGTTGTTCAGGTATTCCTGGAAAGGGAAAGGAAAACCATGAAATGGGAGCATTTCACTTAGTTTTGAACAGGACCGGCTCCATGTTTACTAGTCAGTGGGTCTTGTTTCAGGATCTCAGGTACTGTCTTGTGAAGACTTTTAGTGTTCCCTAAGGACCAAAAAGTTCCTTCTCAGTGTCCTTTAGGCCCACTCTGCCTGTTCCTGGCCAGCCCTGTTTCCCCTATTTCCTATTTCCTGCACCATTCTTTAGCTTAGCCTCTGGGTTTTTTTTTTTTAAACAAAACAGAACAAAAGACTGAACATTGTATTGTTTTACCATATGCTACAATTAGTGTAGATAAAATAGCTATAATCTCTTGAAATAGAAATCCATGAAAACTCAGAGAGGTTAATGTTGAAGACTGACAAACAAAAGGTTGTGTATCATGGCACAGGTGCTACTACATGCTTCACATTTAGTTCTCTTCTGTATTCTGTGGTTCATGAAAAGTGTTTTGAGAAATATGGAAGATTTAACTACAAAAAGGAGCAGTGAGGCTGGAGAGACGGCTCTGTGTTGATAGTGTTTGCTACTCTTCCAGAGGAGCCAGGTTTGACTTCCAATATCCACGTGATGGCTCACAAGTCTATAACTCTAGTCCCAAGAAATTCAATGTCCTCTTCTGGCCCCCCACAGACATGCAAACACATAATGCACATATATACATGCAGACAAGATACATATATGAAATAAATGAAATCTTTAAATGGTACAAAAGGAACAGACTTGTGGGGTCTGTAGGGATCATACTTGAAGTCCTTCCATTAGCAGAGGATCATGTTGAACATTCTTCAATGTTTTGAGTCTGCAGCTGCCTGGGAAACCTTCATGAGTTGAACCCTTCCTCCAGCCAACCACCATCTTGAAGATGATGCTGGAGGGATCTGCCACGGCATGGCACACTCCAGAGCTGGGTCAACTGTCTGTCCAGGGTCACCCTTTAGATCTTAAAACAACAGTTGTATTTGCATTTCAGTGCTTCTCATTTTCCATCCTTCAGTAACCTAGCAAACCTAAATTGCAATCAAATTGTCTTTCAGGTTTTTTGGGGGGATGGGTAGCTTTCAAGACAGGATATCTCTGTGTAGTTGGCTGTTGACCTTCAGAATCTTGTAATGTTAATGCCATGAACGCTCCTCTCAGTTGACTAAAGCCTCCCTTGCATGCTAAGTGTGGCTTTGCCATCCTCCCAGCTACTCATCCATTCATCCAGAAGGCCTTATTGAGCATCAACTTTCTGAGAAATGTCAGACACATGTAAAACATGGCAGCCCTATAGCAAGCTGTGTTCTATAACCTAAGGATTACTTGAACAGTGACACAGTGGGCAGAGACTCCATGAAACTTAATGCTCAGTCAAGCTGAGAATGGTACCTCTCCCCAGGTACAGCCACCACTTTTCCTTTCTTCTGGGATCATCTCCCCATTTCTATTGCTATATTTTTTCCTCTCTATTTGGGTGGAGGTAAGAGGTAGTTGAGTTAGGGCCTCTTACAGCATAGGCGGTTCCTCAAACGTGAACTTGATATGTATCTGAGACTGGCTTGAATTCCAGATCCTCCTATGTTCACCTGTCAAGTGCTGAGACTACAGGAGTATGCCACCAATCTCCTACTTCTTAAACAGGGAAGCACAAAATGCTCCCAACCAAGATAGCTGGATTTACTTTTTTATTTTTAACTTTACAGTGACGTGAAAGCAAGGCATGTTATATGGAAACGGCAATTCAGATGTGCATATGGCTCTCTTTACAACTTGGACGGTGACAATAGTCACAGCGCCTAGTCCACCACATGGTCATGAGAGTGATGACCTGTGGACAGCTGATGAGATGGTTCAAGACTTAAGGTGCTTGCATCCAAGCCTGCTGTTCTGAATGTGGGTGTGGGAATCCTCTGTTAAAGGAGAGTCTGACTTACACACACACACACACACACACACACACACACACACACACACACACTACAAATCAAGCAAGAACTTGTATGCTAGAGAATACCGTGTTCTCAGCTGTGCTGTTCTTTTGGTAAATTAGATGACTCAAATGCATTTGACATGAGACATCAAAGGCCTCCACTCTGCTCAGTCACCAGGGTTTTCCTTGTGAACTGTCAGCACACTCTTCATCTGTGTCCTTTCTGTTGGGTAGTAAGTTTTTTTTTTAATTATGTGTCTATGTGAGGGGAGTGTATTCATGTGATTGCAAGTGCTCTCAGAGGCCAGTAAAAGTTGTTGGATCTCCTAGAGCTACAATTACAGGTAACTGTAAGTCCCCTGAAGTGTGTATTAAGGACCACTAGGTCCTCTGTGGGAGCAGTACTTACTGTTAACTACTTAACCTCTTTCCTGATTTCTGTGTCTCTGCATTCAAGTATGTGTGTGTACATTAGAGACCAGAAGATGGCTGAGGTTGATGTTGGGTGGCTTCACCTCAGTTACTTTCCACTTCATTTATAAGACGGGGTCTCCCTCCAGGCGTTGGTGGCACACGCCTTTAATCCCGGCACTCGGGAGGCAGAGGTAGGAGGATCCCTGTGAGTTTGAGGACAGCCTGGTCTACAGAGCGAGTTCCAGGACAGGCTCCAAAACAATACAGAGAAACCCTGTCTCGAAAAACCAAAGGGGCGGGGGGAGACGAGGTCTCCCACTATTCTAGCTAGCCAACTTGCCCAGCTAATTGTGTCCACTTCAGGAGACCTAGGATTACAAGCAGGCCTCCATGCCCATCTGTACTCCAGGCATCAGAACTCCAGGCTTGCATCTTCCAGATCTTCTCCCCGCCCCCCCTCCATTCTTTCTTTTTTAAGACTAATTCTGTAGCCCAGGCTGTCAGAGCTGTTCAAATATTGTTACTACAGATGTGAACTACCACACTCAATTGCAGTTGAACTTTCAAGAAAATATTTTTGGGCAACACTGTATGAGCTCATTGTAAATTTCATAGGTATGGAGACAAAAGTGTCAAGGTTACATTAAAAAAAAGTTGGTGGAGCGACCATGGTTTGGGCCAGCAAGCTTTGCACAACTTGCCTCTCTCCTAAACAGACTAGCATGGTAATGGGTGAGGACAAGTACAGTCGGCCACTAGAAGAGACCTGCGAACCAAAGCTTGATAGACGTAAACAACCTAAGGAAGATATGGAGGAAACAATAAGTGACAAAATTCATCATGTGAGGACATTAACTGTAACCTCAGGTATGAAAAGACACTTGCAACAAAAGACAGGCCACAGAAAAAAGTCTTGTTATATGTCTGTCTGGCAAGTGTTTGTATATAGCTTGTATAAAGAATGCTAATCATTTAATGGAAAAAATAGAACCCAACTGAAAACAATTGCTTGATCTCTTGGACTGTGTAGTCTATTTGTTTCTATTAATATTAAATCTCTAGTACCTACAAAGCAGTTTTATTCTTAGTTTTTTTAAAACTTTTGATTTTTTAAAAATTATAGCATGCACATTTATTTATGTATTTACTGTAGATACAGTGTTCTGCCTGCATATTGCTTGGATACCAGAAGAGAGCACCAGATCTCATTATAGATGACTGTCAACCACCATGTGGTTGCTGGGAATAGAACTCAGGACCTCTGGAAGAGCAGCCAGTGCTCTTAGCCTCTGAGCCATCTCTCCAGCCCTTATTCTTAGTTTTGGCAAGTTCTTGTGTGGATGTCAGGAATAGTGGTGTGTATGTTTTATCAGAAAGAAAAGAAAATGGCCAATAAGCCAGACATGATTGTATTGCAACACTTGGGAGGCCTTGACCTATATAGGAGACCATGTTAAAATTCAAATTATGACAGTGAATAATCACATTTAACATTTTTATTAATTCTTTTATGGGTGCTTTAATGGTTTTGCCTGCATGTATGTCTGCTGTGTGTGTGTTTGTGTGTGTGTCTGTGTGTGTGTGTGTGTCTGTGTGTATGTTGCCTAGGGAAGCCAGAGTAGGGCATCAAATCCCCTGGATGGAGTTACAGGCCATTGTGAGCCACCATGTGGGTGCTGGTAATCAAACCCAGGTCCTCTAGAAGAGCAGCAGGCACTCTTATTATTAACCCCTGAGCCATTTGCTTTTATTACTACTACTACTACTACTACTACTACTACTACAATTTAATTTTTGAGACTATGAATTCATGGTGTATTTCATTCATTGTTGTTTACATACATATATGTGTATGCATGTTTGTATTTATGTTATGTGTATATATGTGAGTGTGTGAATATATACATTTCTAAATACATAAGTGCTCAGTATGTTAATTTTATATATATACATATATATATATATGTTGTATGTATGTTTTCAGGGTTGACCATTTGGAATTGAATAGCCAGTTGGTGTGCCCATCCACAGGGAAGACTATTATTCCTGCTGTCATTCCCCAGTGGCCTGTACACACACACACACACACACACACACACACACACACACACACACACACACACACTTTAGTATGTCTATTGTTGTCCTGGCTCAGCTCAGCTCATGTTTAGGCAGTCATGTTACTGAGACTTTATGGATGTAGCTTCTGATATTCCCAGTAGACACAATCTCACAACAAACTCCTGTCCCTCTGACTTACAACTTTTCTGCCCTCAGTTACATTTTCTTAAAAGCTAGGGTGGGGGGTGTATTTTTGTTTTGTTTTAGACAGGATCTCCCTGCGTAACCCTGAATGTCCTGGAGCTCACTCTGTAGACCAGGCTGGCCCCAAACTCATAGAGATCCACCTGCCTGTCTCCTAAGTGCTGTGATCCAGCATACCTATTTCTTAAAAGCCAGTTTTGGAGTCTGCCACACAGCTTAGCTGGGTACCAGCAATACAGCTCTGGAGAGGTTCTTTCCTTTTTCTAAGCCTATTTATGTTTGGGGGTGGGTTACAGAACCAGAGAGATAGCTCAGCAGGTTGAGGCACCTACCACCAAGCCTAGTGACCTGACTTCAGCCTCTGACACCCAGGTGGTAGAAAAAGAGAGCCAGCTCTTACAAGTTGCCTCAGACCTCCATACATGCCCTGGGACACATGTTTGCCCCACCCCAAACATAAATATAAAATAAAATGTAATAAAAACAAGTCAAATAAAAAAGGGATATAGTAAGTACTTCAGCTTGTCATGGGAAATAAACGATATTTATCTTCAGTTTTAGAATAGTTCCAGGACATAGGTTTTGATAATTGAGTAGGTTTAATCATTTATAATACCAGTTAATCATACGCATGTGGAAAAACCCCTTTCCCTGACCAGAGTTGTCTGTGTCCTGTGTGGAGCGTGTGGATGGAGAGCTGCCTAGTCTGAAAATGCATGGCTGCAAGCCTCTTTCAACCCTCCCAGGTGGCATTACCCTAGTGCAGTCATAACTAGGACCTGGACCTTAATGCTCAGTTCAGAGCCTCAATTTTGTGAAACTCAATGTGTGATGAGCCATTTTCTTGGGACTAGACACACATGGTCAGAGTCATCAGAGGGAGGATTCGTTTACCGTGAGGAGTAGGACTGTTAAGCACACTAATCCTTGAGTGTGGTGTTGCATGCTGTCCCTGAAGGCCAGCTCCATGGAAAATCAGTTTGGGTTTTCTGCACAAGGAGTAAGTGCAGAGAGAGCCTTGCTGGATAGTTCTAGTGATTCCGTCGGGTCCTTTTGTGCCAACAGCAGGCTCATCTCTTGTATTTATGAGTGAGGAGACCGACTCCCCTTCAGCCCTGTGGGAAGAACACTGATCGCTTAGTGCAAAGACTGTACACACACCGGTGACACCCCACCCCCATCCCAGTCTGCGGTCAGGCATAGGCTCACAGTCCTTTGCAGTCACTTTCTCTCTGGCTCTCTAAAGTTGTACCTGGATCACTTTGATCAATTTGGAGATTCTCAGAACTCTGAAATCACTTAGATGTCTGACATCTTGTTAATAATAGATCTCAGTGTTTTGGTATTTTTAAAAAATGAATTATTGTTCATCTACTACATTACTTTCTTCATTCTCAGATATTAGCCTAAAATTGTTATTGTGGAAGTATTTTATGTCATTGTTATTATAAACATAAAGTGGTCATTGTGTGTGTGTGTGTGTGTGTGTGTGTGTGTGTGTGTGTGTGTGTTTGTGTACACTGGGGTTTAGAACCTTGGACCTTGCACCTGCTAGATAAATACTCTACCAGGGCTACATCCACAGTGTCTCTCCCTACCTCTCTGGTAACTTGATATCTAGACGAGGCTGGCCTCGAGCTCATAAAGATTCTCCTGCCTTAGCTCCCCCCCAACTGCTGGGATTAAAGGTATACACCACCATGCCTGGCTTCTTAAATGTTGACTGTGTTCAATGATTTTATGAAGTTAATCTAGGTTGTCACTTTAATGTGAGATCTAAAATTGCCTGAGTTGGAAGTCCCTGGGTTCCACCACTCCCTGGGCAGGGATTCTGAACTGCATAAAGGAAAAAGGGGGAGTAGGGTAAATATAAGCATCAATCACTCTTTTCCTGACTTGGGACACAGAATAACAGCTGCTTCAGCTCCTGCCACTTGGCTTCGCTGCCTTATGGTCTGTGCCCTGGAGATGTGAGCCAGAACAGGAAAAGTGTCTGTACCAAGCACATCACTTAATTGGTCCTCCCTCCTACTCCTCCTCCATTCAAGCCCAAGTCATGTCTGGGGTGCTCCTCTGGATTAGTTTCTCCTGGGATATAAAATAATAGCTATTATTTTACTCTGCCAATAGTCGGTAGGATGTTTCTAATCTTAGTTCCTTCAAAGCAATTTAGTTCTTATTTGCTGTAGTGAGTTCTTCAAGTGGTACATGGAGTGAAGATATATGTTTATACAGTTTGTTGGTATTATTTATTTATTATATTATAAATAAAGTATTGTCATTGACTGGGGACTGTTAGTAACCATTAACTTAAAGATAATAGGCAGAACCTGTAGAATGCTTGTCTAGAATGTGAAAGGCTTGGGTATGATCACAGATAAATAAGGAGGATAAGAATATGGGCCAGTAGAGTAGCTCAGAGAATGAAAGTGTTTACTGAGCAAGTCTGACAACCTGAACTTAGTTCCTGGAACCCCCAGCAGAAGGAGAAAACCGACTCCAGAAAGTTCCTCTGCTTCTACACACACCATCACACATTAATAATAGTAACTAAAATAATGAAAATAAAAATAAATTAATAGGGACAAAAGGTTCAGACATGTGGTTCTTACCGGAAAGGTTTGACTTTAGCGTAATTACTCTTCATAACTGATACATTCTGTATGTAACTAGGCACAGTGCTGCACTCCTGTAGTCCAGATACTCAGAAGGCTGACAGGAGAGATAACTGGAGCCTGGGATTTGGGGTCTAGACCAGGCTACTCGGTTTAACAAATAATCAGATAAAAACCTCAAACTAATGAATGACTTTGTCTTATTATCTGATCTTTGTTGTAAATATGCACCATTGATGTTTTAATTTGGTCAGTTTCTACAGGCAACATAGGAGGAACACGGGGGAATGAAGTCAACAAAACTCACGTTTCCATTCTCATATCTTTGACTTTGCATGACCACTGTCGTCAGTGTGTCAGCACTACGACTCAGTTCTCCCTTCCGTGGGGTCTCAGGCCATGACTCACACTTCCCTCTTCCTTCTTTCTGCCTGGATTTGTTCATGCAGTGTCCTGTCCCCAGTTCTGCTTTCTGACCCCTGCTGTGGCAAGTGAACCCGCTCTTAGTTATTAGCAACTGATTGGTTTGTTTGTCTCCCTAATGAGATTATATGTTTGCCTTAGTACAGGCTTTGACGCCTTAATGGTAGGACTGGCTGGCAGGGCAGGAAGCTGATGTTTTTTTAAACAGGAACAGAGGTGCTAAGTCTTGTGGGGCTTGTGCATAAGAACATTGCCTGGGTGTGTATTGGCCTTGGTGTGAGAGCCAGGCTAGTCCTCTCTCTTGGGCCTTCTCACTGGACTTGTTCACGCACAGTTCACGTCTTTGACACTCTTCTGTGCCTTACTGTAAGAAGACCCTTTTCTCTTCCTGCCACCCAGCACATTCTGCAAGGGTTCAGTGTGCACCCTTGCTGAAAGCCCAGCTGAGGCTGACAGCCTCTTTAATTCAACTGCACCGAGTTTGCTTTTGGCATCTTAACTGGACTTTTACTATCCTTGCTCTCTGTTGCTATTAAATAACTTTGAAAATCTTTAGAAAAGTAGAAAATATTGGATGAAATCTTTCAGTGTATTTGGAAAAGATAGTACAATTTCTTGTTTCTAGTTTTAGCATGCTCTCTAACTACTTAACATCTCACTGGATTAAGTTGGGACAAGTTTCTCGGTTCTTTTTTTTTTTTCCCCAAGACAGGGTTTCTCAGTATTGTCTTGGAGGCTGTCCTGGAGCTCACTCTGTAGACCAGGCTGGCCTCGAACTCACAGAGATCCACCTCCCAAGTGCTGGGATTAAAGGTGTGTGCCACCAACACCCGACGTTTCTTGGTTCTTGTAGGACTCCAGACTCTGTAGAGGCCTGCCTCAGACGGGGCCACTGTTGGCCAAGTCTACCAGGGACTTGGTTACATTCAGTGACTTATAGAGTATAGGGAGTCTGGACAGTCCCTTCACTGAGTCTGCCTCCCCTCAGCTAGTTCTCCTTCCTAAGCACCCTTCCCTCCTTTTCTCCTTCAGAGACGTTACTTGGGTATGAGGGAAGAGTATACTAACCACTAACCTGGAATCGTATTGGAGCTGTCCCATTGGGAGAAAGACAGTCTCCTCAGAAATTCTCTTCTATGGACAACTTTTGGGGCTGACACCTGGGAAGCAGACAAACTGTCTTGCTGCCTTGGTTGACATGAAATGTCAAATGATTGATGCTTCACTGGTGGAGGCTCAGTTGTTTTGTCACTCTGTAGTAAACTGGAGAGAGCTGCCCTTTGCCATTCAAAGCACAGGGAGTTGGAATGAGGAGAGGGCTCTTTCTGAAATGACTAGTTTCTTAAAATAGAATTTCTTAAAAGTACTGCACGGTTTGTGTCATTAGACTACCTATCTAGATATTTTGTTTCCTAATGCCTGATGTACACTTTTGAGAGAGAGAGAGAGAGAGAGAGAGAGAGAGAGAGAGAGAGAGAGAGAGAGTACTGAGCCAGAGGCATTGGATCTCCTGGCCCTGGATACAGGCAGATACAGCCATCTAACATGGGTTCTGGGAACTGAACTTGTGTCTTCTACAAGAGCAGCTGGTCCTCTTAGCCATGTCTCCATCCCCTCATGTCTGAATTTTTAAGACAACTGAAACACCAAGTCTCTCAGTGCCATCTCCTTTTGAAAATAAATAACCATGTTTTCTCCCTCAAAAGGGAATCTCCATTCCATCCCTACTCACATTTCCAACAGTAAATAGTATACACGGTGTGACTCCCTTCTTTATTCTCTGGCGTTTATTAGGTTGGAGCACACTCATGACATATAATACAGTATTTTTCCCTTTGCTTTTTTTCACATACTGTATTTTTAATTACATACATAGCCACCCCCTTCTCTGCAATTAAAAAAAACTAGTGGATTCCATAGAAGGCTGGTTTATAATATCTTATATCTTTTTAGACTGTCTCATGTAGCCAGGGTGGCCTAAATTCACTTTGTATGGCCTTGACTGTATGCCTCTCCTGCTTCTACCTCCCTCTTGTGGGATTTTATATGTTTATGTGGTGCTGGGGACAGAACCCAGGGCTTCATACAGGAAAGGCAGCACTCTGCCAACTGATCACATCCCCAGGCTTGATTTATAGCAGCCCTGGCTTATTCCCCACTAAAGTGCCTGCATGCTCTGTCACTTCAGATTTCCCTTTTAGTGTGCATTTAACATATAGTCATCCTTTGCATTTGGACATTTGTCATCTTTACTCTTGAAATCTAGTGCTAAAAGTTTGTGGCTGCAATCATGCAAAATTTGATGGGTCTCTGCCCTGGCAAATACACGTAGGTGTGCTGAGAGTAGACAGGGTGCATCCGACTTAAAGTGTCTCCATGTCTTAGAGTAGTCACTGACAGCTGTTCCAAAGGATCCCTCCGGAAAGTCTAGTCAGATGTATTTTTGTATTCCCAGAAATTGCCCCTTTTTTCTCTGCCAGTGGTTTTTAACATACAAAAGTATCTTCTGTGCAAACAGCCATGTGAAGAAAGTAGGGAGATTCCCAGTTCCACCATTTGGCCTACAGCTGGAAAAACAATTGCTGGCATCTTAAGTTTCTAGCTTGAATTAATTTTTTGAGAGAAAATGTGTTTGAGCCAAGTCTAGTGCCCCGCGCCTGTAATCCCACTACTTGATAAGCTGGGGTAGGAGGGTCACTGCAAGTTCAAGGCCAGCCTGGGCCACATCAAGAGACCATGTCTCAAAACAAAATACTTTCTGCAGCTAGCTGCCAATGTGATGAGGCGGTGCTGACACTCTAGCTTCATACTGTAGGCACCTAGGTACTTTTAGACTTGTGGTGTTTTATGTATGGGTGTTTTGCTTCTATATATGCCTTTTCACTACATGTGCAGGGTCTTTGGAGGCCAGAAGAGGGCATCAGGTCACCAGGAGCTGGAGTTATAGACAGTTGTGGACTTCCCTATAGATAATGGGTATAAAACCTTCATCCTCAGCTGGCAGATTTCTAAGTTCAAGGCCAACCTGGTCTACAGAGCAAGTTCCAGGACAGCCTCACAGAGAAACCTTGTCTCAAACTCTCCCCTCCCCCCAAAAAGAACTTCGTCCTCTAGAACAGCTAGTGCTCATAACCACTGAATCATCTTTCTAGCCCCTCCATCTTCTTTTTTGAGACAGGATGTCTCACTGAACATGGAGCTCACTGACTCAGCTACAGCAGTTGACGAATGACAGCTAAAGTTACGAGCATGCATCACCATGCTTAACTTTTACATGGTTCCTGGGGATCTGAACTCAGGTCCTCTGTTGAAATTTTCTCTGGACTTCCAACTAGCTCCCAAATAAAGACATGGAGACTTATTATTAATTATGAATGATTGTTAGCTTAGGTGTGTCCCACTAGCTCTTTTAACTTAATTTGACCTGTTTCTATTCATCTACATTTCACCTCAGGGCTTTTTACCTTATTTTCATTCTGTATGTCCTACTTTCCTGCTTACTCCGTGTCTGTCTGTCTGGCCTCTGGCGTCTCCCTGACATCTCTTTTTTCTTCTCCAGCCTAAATTCCTCCTCGTACTTACGCTCCCTTGCTCATAAGTTCTGCCTATATCCTCCCTCACTCTTGGCCATTCAGCTTTTTATTAGAGCCATCAGGTGTCTTAGGCAGGCAAGGTAAAGCAGCAGCACATCTTTACATAGTTAAACAAATATTTCTCACAGTCCTCAAGCTTTCATGACAAGCACATATCTGTAATACCAGGCTCCTGAGGTGAGATGGGAGTCAGGGACGAGGGAATCCCTAGGAGCTCAGGGTCTCAAGGCATTCAGTCTCCAGCCACGCTGAAGATTCATGGAGCCAGGATGGCCTTTTAGTCTGAGGTAGAGTAAGAGCTAGTGGCTGACTGCTTTGCTTTTCTGATCTTCAGCTTGAACCCCAATATCTGTCTCATCTGAGTGCTGGGATTACAGGTGTGCACATTGCTCCTGCCAGAGATAAGGTAGGCAGGACATGGAGAAAGCATATCTACAGCCAGAGGATGGAGGCAGACGGCAGAGCAGAGGAGGGTGTGGACACAGGGACCTGGTTCTGGGGCTTTCTGGGGCTAGGGATGTCGCTATTTGGTGCAAAGCATTTGTGTTCATTTGCTGTCGGTTGACTCTGTCTTTATCATCGCCTCCATCATGGTAGGAATGGCTTCTTTCCATGAGGAGACCAGTGTTGTAGGCTGGGGGAGACCAGTGTTTGTAGATGAAGCTTTATTCCTTTCTCGTCAAAGAAAGCAAATCCTAATGTAATTGAAACCTCAGCAGGCTTACTTGACTATAACCCTGCTGTGACCTGGCATGTAACTTATTCTTAGCATTAGGGCTTGACTGCTGACAGCAGACAAGAGCACACCTTGGGAGGGCGTTAGCCGCACATCAGAAGCCATCATCCATGGCCAAGGGCCATCAGCTAGTACCTGCCTGCCTGCCTTTCTTCCTTCTCTCCTTTCAGATGGTCTTTCTTTGTCCTGGTCAACAAAGGTTGGCCTAGAACTTACTATGTAGCCCAGGCTGGCCTTCAGTTTGCTGTGATCCTCCTGCCTTAGCCTCCCTAGTGCTGGGAGTAGAGATATGAGCCACCATGTCCAGGGTAAAACCTTTGACTTTTTTCTTCTTCTTCTTCTTCTTCTTCTTCTTCTTCTTCTTCTTCTTCTTCTTCTTCTTCTTCTTCTTCTTCTTCTTCTTCTTCTTCCTCCTCCTCCTCCTCCTCCACTTCCTCCTCCTCCCTTCTTCTTCAGGATAATTTTGCTGTCGTTGTTTTGTTTTGGTTATCTTTTAGCCTTGGCTAGCCTCCTTTTAGCCTTGGCTAGCCTCCTGTAACTTGCTATGCAGACTAGGCTAGCCTCAAAAGACTAGAGATCTGAGTGCTGTGATTACAGATATAGACCAGCGCACCCTTCTGAAACACATGTTGACAATGAATTATATTTTCTCCTGTGCCTTGAGAATAAAATATTAGTAACAAACACCCTACACGGCAGAATATGGCACAGGGCCAGCACAAGTTCCAGGTGCAGAACCCTAGATGCAAGGGTTGGGGGCACTGCAGCACAGCAGGTGCTAAAACAAGCCTAGAAGTGGGGTCTGCATCCCGAAGGAACTGAGCATGTGTGGTGAGGAGGGCGGCTCCAGCCTGCCTAAGAAGCTGGAGCTCCTGAAGAAGACATTAAAGAAGACGGGCTGCACCGGTAAGGACACCAGGATCTTACAGGAACCCCACAAACTGGCTGGTCTGCGGGAAGCAGACCCTGCCCCAGTCCCATGGCACTTGGAACGCAGTGAGCAGGTGGGCTTAGGCCAATTCCCAGGTGCTGAAGGGGCACCCAGCTTTCCCTGGGTTAGGTCAGACTGCTGGAGTGACACGTGGTGATACACATGGCTCTATTGATCCTCCAAACACCACCCTCATTTAGCACATTTAAAAGTATCCTTACTATGTCACCTCTGCAGTCTGTGTACATTTTGTGGGTTCACTTAGTAGAGAGAAGGGCTAAAATATCCAGTGAGGTTGCATATGGCAATGAGCAGAATCACAGATGTTGATGATACCACATAATTAGTATTCTTTTATGTAACTAAAGGTTGTCAGCACAGTACCATAGTGTCTACTGTCTCTGAGCTGGGGTATATGCCGTTTGGTCTCACCAAGACCAAGGAGGAATTCCTTGGTCCTTAGATAAGAACTGAGAAAAAGAAAATTTAGAGAGAGGGCAAGAAAGAGAGATCTTCCTATAGAGATTTCCTTAATTTATTTCCTATTTTATTCATTGAAATTATCTGATGATGCAGTTACACATTGCTAACACTTCCTGTGTGAGAATAATGGGAATAATCCAATTAAAAGACATGTTCAGATCTCTGAGTTTGAGGCCAGCCTGGTCTTCAGAGCAAGTTCCAGGACAGCCTCCAAAACAATACAGAGAAACCCTGTCTCGAAAACAACAACAACAACAAAAAGACATTTTCATATTGGTGAATAATTCTTTTAAACAACGATAATATATAATGTTCATTCATCTCTTGGAGAGATGGCTTAGGGGTTGAGTGCTTCCTGCTTTTGCAGAGGTTCCAAGTTTAGTCCCTAGCACCTACAATCTGGCGTCTCTCAACAGCTTGTAATTCCAGTTCCAGGGCATCCAGCTTCCTCTTCTAGCCTCTACAGTCATGTGCACATACGCATAATTAAAAATAAAATAAATCTCTAACAATTTTTAAATGATGTAATAAATCTAGTTCAACCTATAGTCCAACACAGGAACTCTCTGAAGAAGATTACATCTAGTCAGAATGGATAAACACATCCAGAGAATAAGAATGACTAATGATTAGAGAAGTAATACAGTGGAAGCTAGTACTCAAAGGGAAATCTTTATCTTGATTAGGGTAGTATAGATGGCTTTCCTTTTTTGATTTGAGGTGTTATTTGTTTGTTTTCTGTTAGAGTGTTTTATTTCTCCCATTGATCAGGAGCTACTAAATCCATGAATGTAAAGCCAACATTAGAAAGAAAAGCACTTGGGAGGCAGAGGCAAGCGGATCTCTGTGAGTTCGAGGCCAGCCTGGTCTACAGAGTGAGTTCCAGGACAGCCTCCAAAGTCACAGAGAAACCCTGTCTCAAAACACAAAAACAAAACAACAACAACAAAAAACTTTTAGCTGGATGATGTTGATGCATGCTTTTGATCCCAGCACTCAGAAGGCAGAGGCAGGTGGATCTCTGTGAGTTGAAGGCAGCCTGATCTACAGAGCAAGTTCCAGGACAGCCAGAGCTACATAATAGCAAGACCCCATCTTAAAAATAAATAAATCAATAGATAACTTTAAAGAATTTAGAGAAATGTCTTTAGGATGTTCTCTGTAGCTCTAGCTGTCCTGAAACTTGCTCTGTTGACCAGGCTGGCCTCAAAGTCAGAGATTCACCTGCCTCTGTCGCCTGAGTGCTGGGACCAAAGGTGTACAAAACCACGGCCTGGCACCTTTGGGATATTTTTAATCCTGGGAAAACTTAAGGTTTCCAAACAATAAAATATTTTAAAAATATTTGTTCAGCTTAATTCCCTTGGAGAAGATAACTACTATATTTTCCATATGCAGAACACTAAAAACCAGACATGGTGGTTCACACCTGTAATCCTAGTACTGGAGGTAGAGAGCACGTAATCTCTGAGTTCAAGATCAGCCTGGCCTCCATATGAGTTCCAGGCTAGCTGGGGCAATATAGTGAGACCCTGTCTCAAAACCAAACCAAACAAACAAAAGACACAAGCAACAACAATAAAAACAGTATTAGAGATTAGTAATCCCAACACTTGTTTGCTGAGGTAGGAGGATTGCCACCAATTTGGGCCAGCCCGGGCTACAGAGTAAGTTAGTCTCAAAAAGGAAGGGAAGCAAACAACGCTTCTGTTTTCTTGTGTCTGGGTAGTTAGCTTAAACACTGTCCCACTAGCTACACCATCTCCTATGAGATTCATCTGTGTTTTTACTTGTCAGTAAAGATGGTGCAGAGTTTTTACCATTCTTTCTACAAAATGTGTTCTCTTCAGAAAGGCTAACTTGTAAAATGTTACTTCAATTGAGCCTTGGGCTCTGCTCCTTAGGTGTCAATTTACTTTCTTTTTATCTTTCCCTTATTCTGTACCTTTTCTTTGAGATACACTGAAATTGACTAAGGTCAGGTTGGTTTTGTTTTGAGGCTCTTGTCTCTCTCTTGGTGATACTTGAAATACCAGTTTGGACTTTCAAAAGAACAAGTTTAGAATTAAAAACTAATAAATCTTGCACAGAAATGCCAATTGCAGCCCTCTTTCTAGGAAAATATTTTGCTGAAATTCTGCTTCTTTTTCCCCCGTCTTGGGGGGCTTTGTGGTTCCAGAATAAGAAGGTGGCGACTGCGCTAAAACATGGATAGATGCAAACATGTGGGGCGGTTAAGGCTCGCCCAGGACCACTCCATCTTGAACCCTCAGAAATGGCGCTGTCTGGAGTGCTCCACCACGGAGTCTGCGTGGGCCTGCCTCAAGTGCTCCCACGTGGCCTGCGGCCGCTACATTGAAGACCATGCACTGAAACACTTTGAAGAGACCGGACACCCGCTGGCCATGGAGGTCCGGGATCTCTACGTGTTCTGCTACCTGTGCAAGGACTACGTGCTCAATGACAACCCCGAGGGGGACCTGAAGCTGTTGAGAAGCTCCCTCCTGGCGGTTCAAGGCCAGAAGCAGGACCAGCCCACGAGGCGTGGGCGGATGCTGCGGTCCACTGCTGCAGGCGAGGACGTGGTTCCACCGCAGCGCACTCCTCAGGGACAGCCGCAGATGCTCACGGCTCTGTGGTACCGGCGTCAGCACTTGTTAGCCAAGACACTGCGACTGTGGTTTGAGAAGAGCTCCAGGGGCCGAGCGCAGCTGGAGCAGCGGCGGCGGGAGGAGGTTCTGGAGCGCAAGAAGGAGGCAGCGCGGCAGCGGAGGCGCGAGGTCAAGCGAAGGCTGCTGGAGGAGCTGGCCAGCGCACCGCCGCGGAAGAGTGCACGCCTGCTCCTGCACGCGCCTGGGCCTGTGGCCATGCGCGCGGCTGCTCTCGCTACCTCCCGGCGCGCGCCCGCAGCTGCCCTCAAGCCACGCCGTCAGCCGGCGATGGCCCCAGGTGTCACCGGCCTCCGCAACCTAGGCAACACCTGCTACATGAACTCCATCCTCCAAGTGCTCAGCCACCTCCAGAAGTTCCGGGAATGTTTCCTGAACCTCGATCCTTCCACCTCGGAGCACCTATTTCCCCAAGCAACCAACGGGAAGGCTCAGCTCTCTGGTAGGCCAGCCAGCACCTCTGCCACGGAGCTGTCGGTAAGGAGCGACCGGGCCCAGGGGTGCGAACCTCAGGGCCTCTGCTGGAACAGTGGAACCTCCATCAGTAGGAGTCTGGAACTCATTCAGAACAAGGAACCCAGCTCAAAGCACATTTCCCTCTGCCACGAACTGCACACCCTCTTCCGAGTCATGTGGTCTGGGAAGTGGGCGCTGGTGTCGCCCTTTGCCATGCTTCATTCGGTATGGAGCCTCATTCCTGCCTTCCGTGGCTATGACCAGCAGGACGCACAGGAATTTCTCTGCGAGCTGCTGCACAAGGTGCAGCAGGAACTCGAGTCTGAGGGCTCGACGCGCCGGATTCTCATCCCCTTCTCCCAGAGGAAGCTCACCAAACAGGTCTTAAAGGTGGTGAATACCATATTTCATGGGCAGCTGCTCAGTCAGGTAGGTGCTGAAGCACGGTGGGAAGTGCGGGTGGTAGTTTGGGCTCCCAGATTCCTGGGCTAAATGGTTGTTTGTACCTGACACTGTACACTGGCAACCATGTAGGTGAACGTGGCTGTTCTCTGTCCAGTTTACAAAACTGAACAGTTTGTGTAGAGTACTCTTTTCAAAGTCATTTGAAAGAGCCTTCCCTTTTATTTATAAGAAGCAGTTGGGAGTATGCCAAAGACCAAGCGAGCCTCCTTCCCACTGCCCATGACTCCCCCATCACCCCCAAAGTATGCCCCCCCCCAGTAGTCCACTTTCAGGATCAAGACCCTGCCCAGACCTAAGCAAAGATCCCCAGGCTTTATAAAAATATACACAAAAGGAATTATTACAGATTTTTTAAAAAGGTGTGCAATGTTAGGAGACTTGTGTTAGAGCCTCTACACTGAGTATCAGAGGTTTTGTGCCTCAGTTATTAAGATTGTGAAAAGACTGGTGAGTAGGCTAGGGAGGGAAACTGAGTCCTCCCCCTCCTTTCTGCATCTGGGAATATTATACTAGTAGAGGAAGTCTGACCACAGCAGATGGGATGCTGTAGGAAACAGCTAAACCAGGTGTGACGGTGATAAGTATCATCACCTCAGCACTTGAGGCTGAGACAAGAGAAACAGGGTTCAAGACCAGTAGGGAATATACAGCAAGACTCTGTCAAAGGAAAATAAAAATAAGAATGAGGGGGATGTGGGAGAAAGGACAGAGGAAGGAAGGAAGGAAGGAAGGAAGGAAGGAAGGAAGGAGAGAAAACAGGTAGATTTGCCACATGGAAGGACCAAGTAAAAGAAGAATTTGGGGGTGAACAAAGCAGACAGTGACCTGCCTGCAGTCCTCCCTCAGCCAATTCCTCAAGTGCCTCTGACAGCATTCATTGGGAAAAGGGGAGAAAGCAAGGGGTACCCTGTAGTTCCTCAACTTGTTAGTTACAGCATGGTTAGAAATGCAGCCACACATCATATGCTCCAATGCTTTTAGTAAAGTTACTTCAGTTCTTACTAACCTTTTGGGGGGAAGTGGTTGGTAAATTTATATGTCTCCTATAAAACAAGCAAAATTGTATGTGGGAAGCATGGAAATTATATAATCTGCAAACCAATCTTGTCGTTCTAGGTTACATGTGTATCATGCAATTATAAATCTAATACCATTGAGCCCTTTTGGGATCTGTCCCTGGAATTCCCTGAACGCTACCACTGCATAGAAAAGGGGTTTGTCCCTTTGAATCAGACAGAGTGCCTGCTCACTGAGATGCTGGCCAAGTTTACAGAGACAGAGGCCCTGGAGGGAAGAATCTACGCTTGTGACCAGTGTAACAGTGAGTGCCGCATGGAGGAGGGTGGGGATTGCAACTGAAATAAGGAGCTGCTTTACCCTTTAGTGAAAAGAAACAGAGCCGGGTGGTGGTGGTGCTCACCTTTAATCCCAGCACTAGGGAAGCAGAGGCCGGTGGATCTCTGTGAGTTCGAGGCCAGCCTGATCTACAGAGTGAGTTCCAGGACAGGCTCCAAAGCTACAGAGAAACCCTGTCTCAAAAAACAAAAACAAAACAAAACAAGACAGAAGAAGGGATGGACAGAGACACTAGGTGGGTCTAAGCCATCTTTTAAAGATCCTTTTCTGAGTCTCTATAAATAACTAATATGCACTTTACATAGTAAGAATACTGGGCCAGTGAGATGGCTCAGTGAATAAAGGTGCTTACCACACGAGCCTGGTGGCCCGAATTCAATCCTTAGAATCCACAGAGGTGGATGGAGAGAACTGACTGCCATAGCACACACATCTACATAGACACACTTTTTTTTAGCATCGAAAAAATGGGCTAAGAATTGTGTCTCCTTTGACTCTTCTGACCGACCTTAGTTATTTGGGAAGTGTGTGAAAGTGGTTTCTGAAAGAGGGGCTATGAGAGCATTAGTGCTTAGCTTCATAATGCTACGGGAGTCCTAGGTTCACACATGTAGTCTAATGGTTCTTATTTAGTCTAAATTCCGGTGGTTTACCCCATTTGAGTGCTGCAGGATGAGAAAGTATGTTTTCCTATTGTCTGTAGATTTAAAGTCTGTTAAACCCCATGCAAAAAGATGGTATGATGCGGCTGTAAAGGATTTTCTTTGCAAGAGAGAGGGAACTGAGGTGGAGCCCATGACGGAAGTAAAAGCGTCGGGTGTGTGCTTTAAGCCCCGGCTCTAAACAAGGAGATACATGTGGGGACCTGAGGTTTGCTGGCTACCAGTCTAGCCTACTTAGCAAGTTCCAGGCCAGTGAGAAACCTTGTCTCAAATAAAAAACAACAAAAGCAAACATGATGGCTCCTGAAGAATGACACCACAGTATTTACTGGCCTCCACAGGCATATGTGCACAACTTCCACACCTACACATATACACACACAGACAGATTGTCTACACATACACCATGTGTACACAGACAGAAGACTGTCTACAGATACACATGTACACACACAGACAGAAGACTGTCTACACATACATGTACACACAGACAGAAGCCTGTCTACACATACACATGTACACACACACACAGAAGACTGTCTACACATACACATGTACACACACACACAGAAGACTGTCTACACATACACATGTACACACACAGAAGACTGTCTACACATACACATGTACACACAGAAGACTGTCTACACATACACCATGTGCACACACAGACAGAAGACTGTCTACACATACACCATGTACACACACACAGACAGAAGACTGTCTACACATACACATGTACACACAGAAGACTGTCTACACATACACATGTACACACACAGACAGAAGACTGTCTATACATACACATGTACACATAGACAGAAGACTGTCTACACATACACCATGTGTACACAGACAGAAGACTGTCTACACATACACATGTACACACACAGACAGAAGACTGTCTACACATACATGTACACACAGACAGAAGACTGTCTACACATACACATGTACACACACAGAAGACTGTCTACACATACACCATGTGTACACACACACAGAAGACTGTCTACACATACACATGTACACACAGACAGAAGACTGTCTACACATACACCATGTGCACACACAGACAGAAGACTGTCTACACATACACCATGTGCACACACAGACAGAAGACTGTCTACACATACAGCATGTGCACACACAGACAGAAGACTGTCTACACATACACCATGTGTACACACACACAGAAGACTGTCTACACATACACATGTACACACAGACAGAAGACTGTCTACACATACACATGTACACACACAGAAGACTGTCTACACATACACCATGTGTACACACACACAGAAGACTGTCTACACATACACATGTACACACAGACAGAAGACTGTCTACACATACACCATGTGCACACACAGAGAGAAGACTGTCTACACATACACCATGTGCACACACAGACAGAAGACTGTCTACACATACACCATGTGCACACACAGACAGAAGACTGTCTACACATACACCATGTGCACACACAGACAGAAGACTCTCTACACATACATGTACACACACAGAGAGAAGACTGTCTACACATACACATGTACACACACAGACAGAAGACTGTCTATACATACACATGTACACACACAGAGAGAAGACTGTCTACACATACACCATGTGCACACACACAGAAGACTGTCTACACATACATCATGTACACACACAGAGAGAAGACTGTCTACACATACACCATGTACACACACAGAGAGAAGACTGTCTACACATACACATGTACACACACACACAGAAGACTGTCTACACATACACATGTACACACACAGACAGAAGATTGTCTACACATACACCATGTGCACACACAGACAGAAGACTGTCTACACATACACATGTACACACACACACAGAAGACTGTCTACACATACACCATGTGCACACACAGACAGAAGACTGTCTACACATACACATGTACACACACACACAGAAGACTGTCTACACATACACATGTACACACACAGAAGACTGTCTACACATACACATGTACACACAGAAGACTGTCTACACATACACCATGTGCACACACAGACAGAAGACTGTCTACACATACACCATGTACACACACACAGAAGACTGTCTACACATACATGTACACACACAGAGAGAAGACTGTCTACACATAAACATGTACACACAGACAGAAGACTGTCTACACATACACATGTACACACACACAGAAGACTACCTACACATACACCATGTGCACACAGACAGAAGACTGTCTATACATACACATGTGCACACACAGACAGAAGACTGTCTACACATACACCATGTGCACACAGACAGAAGACTGTCTACACATACACATGTACACACACAGACAGAAGACTGTCTATACATACACATGTACACACAGACAGAAGACTGTCTACACATACACATGTACACACAGACAGAAGACTGTCTACACATACACATGTACACACACACACAGAATACTGTCTACACATACACCATGTGCACACACAGACAGAAGACTGTCTACACATACACATGTACACACACAGACAGAAGACTGTCTACACATACACCATGTACACACACAGAAGACTGTCTACACATACACATGTACAGACAGAAGACTGTCTACACATACACATGTACACACACAGACAGAATACTGTCTATACATACACATGTACACACAGACAGAAGACTGTCTACACATACACCATATGTACACACAGACAGAAGACTGTCTACACATACACCATGTGTACACACACACAGAAGACTGTCTACACATACACCATGTGTACACACACACAGAAGACTGTCTACACATACACCATGTGCACACACAGACAGAAGACTGTCTACACATACACCATGTGTACACACACACAGAAGACTGTCTACACATACACCATGTGCACACACAGACAGAAGACTGTCTACACATACACCATGTGTACACACACACAGAAGACTGTCTACACATACACCATGTGTACACACACACAGAAGACTGTCTACACATACACCATGTGTACACACACACAGAAGACTGTCTACACATACACCATGTGCACACAGACAGAAGACTGTCTACACATACACATGTACACACAGACAGAAGACTGTCTACACATACATGTACACACACAGAGAGAAGACTGTCTACACATAAACATGTACACACAGACAGAAGACTGTCTACACATACACATGTACACACACACAGAAGACTGTCTATACATACACATGTGCACACACAGACAGAAGACTGTCTACACATACACCATGTGCACACAGACAGAAGACTGTCTACACATACACATGTACACACACAGACAGAAGACTGTCTATACATACACATGTACACACACAGACAGAAGACTGTCTACACATACACCATGTGCACACAGACAGAAGACTGTCTATACATACACCATGTGCACACACACACAGAATACTGTCTACACATACACATGTACACACAGACAGAAGACTGTCTACACATACACATGTACACACACACACAGAAGACTGTCTACACATACACCATGTGCACACACAGACAGAAGACTGTCTACACATACACATGTACACAGACAGACAGAATACTGTCTATACATACACATGTACACACAGACAGAAGACTGTCTACACATACACCATGTACACACAGACAGAAGACTGTCTACACATACACATGTACACACAGACAGAAGACTGTCTACACATACACATGTACACACACACACAGAAGACTGTCGACACATACACCATGTGCACACACAGAAGACTGTCGACACATACACATGTACACACAGACAGAAGACTGTCTACACATACACATGTACACACACACAGAAGACTGTCTACACATACACATGTACACACACAGAGAGAAGACTGTCTACACATACACCATGTGCACACACACAGAAGACTGTCTACACATACATCATGTACACACACAGAGAGAAGACTGTCTACACATACACCATGTACACACACAGAGAGAAGACTGTCTACACATACCCATGTACACACACACACAGAAGACTGTCTACACATACACATGTACACACACAGACAGAAGATTGTCTACACATACACCATGTGCACACACAGACAGAAGACTGTCTACACATACACATGTACACACACACACAGAAGACTGTCTACACATACACCATGTGCACACACAGACAGAAGACTGTCTACACATACACATGTACACACACACACAGAAGACTGTCTACACATACACATGTACACACACAGAAGACTGTCTACACATACACATGTACACACAGAAGACTGTCTACACATACACCATGTGCACACACAGACAGAAGACTGTCTACACATACACCATGTACACACACACAGACAGAAGACTGTCTACACATACATGTACACACACAGAGAGAAGACTGTCTACACATAAACATGTACACACAGACAGAAGACTGTCTACACATACACATGTACACACACACAGAAGACTGTCTACACATACACCATGTGCACACAGACAGAAGACTGTCTATACATACACATGTGCACACACAGACAGAAGACTGTCTACACATACACCATGTGCACACAGACAGAAGACTGTCTACACATACACCATGTGCACACACAGACAGAAGACTGTCTACACATACACCATGTGCACACACAGACAGAAGACTGTCTACACATACAGCATGTGCACACACAGACAGAATACTGTCTATACATACACATGTACACACAGACAGAAGACTGTCTACACATACACCATGTGTACACACACACAGAAGACTGTCTACACATACACCATGTGTACACACACACAGAAGACTGTCTACACATACACCATGTGTACACACACACAGAAGACTGTCTACACATACACCATGTGCACACACAGACAGAAGACTGTCTACACATACACCATGTGTACACACACACAGAAGACTGTCTACACATACACCATGTGCACACACAGACAGAAGACTGTCTACACATACACCATGTGTACACACACACAGAAGACTGTCTACACATACACCATGTGTACACACACACAGAAGACTGTCTACACATACACCATGTGTACACACACACAGAAGACTGTCTACACATACACCATGTGCACACAGACAGAAGACTGTCTACACATACACATGTACACACAGACAGAAGACTGTCTACACATACATGTACACACACAGAGAGAAGACTGTCTACACATAAACATGTACACACAGACAGAAGACTGTCTACACATACACATGTACACACACACAGAAGACTGTCTACACATACACCATGTGCACACAGACAGAAGACTGTCTATACATACACATGTGCACACACAGACAGAAGACTGTCTACACATACACCATGTGCACACAGACAGAAGACTGTCTACACATACACATGTACACACACAGACAGAAGACTGTCTATACATACACATGTACACACACACACAGAATACTGTCTACACATACACCATGTGCACACAGACAGAAGACTGTCTATACATACACCATGTGCACACACACACAGAATACTGTCTACACATACACATGTACACACAGACAGAAGACTGTCTACACATACACATGTACACACACACACAGAAGACTGTCTACACATACACCATGTGCACACACAGACAGAAGACTGTCTACACATACACATGTACACACACAGACAGAATACTGTCTATACATACACATGTACACACAGACAGAAGACTGTCTACACATACACCATGTACACACAGACAGAAGACTGTCTACACATACACATGTACACACAGACAGAAGACTGTCTACACATACACATGTACACACACACACAGAAGACTGTCGACACATACACCATGTGCACACACAGAAGACTGTCGACACATACACATGTACACACAGACAGAAGACTGTCTACACATACACATGTACACACAGACAGAAGACTGTCTACACATACACCATGTGTACACACACACAGAAGACTGTCTACACATACACATGTACACACACACAGAAGACTGTCTACACATACACATGTACACACACAGACAGAAGACTGTCTACACATACACATGTACACACACAGACAGAAGACTGTCTACACATACACCATGTACACACACAGAAGACTGTCTACACATACACCATGTACACACACAGACAGAATACTGTCTACACATACACCATGTACACACAGACAGAAGACTGTCTATACATACACATGTACACACAGACAGAAGACTGTCTACACATACACCATGTACACACACAGAAGACTGTCTACACATACACCATGTGCACACACACACAGAAGACTGTCTACACATACACATGTACACACACACACAGAAGACTGTCGACACATACACCATGTGCACACACAGACAGAAGACTGTCTACACATACACATGTACACACACAGACAGAAGATTGGGGGCTGCAAGATGGCTCAGCAGGTCAAGGCACAGCAAGCCTGACAACCCAAGTATGATTCCCAGGGCCTACATGGTTGACAGAGAGAACAGAGTCACACAAGTTGTCACGTGACCTACACAGACACACACTCTAAATAAATAAATAGATGTGATTTTTAAGGTATTGATACATAGAACCAATGCAGCATATCTTATAGCACTGGATGAATGGCAGCATCATGAATATTTTCTCCTTTTCTCTTCGCATGCTTACAAAGTGTTCATTTCAGAGAGTCACAAAGAGTGCCTGCATCATCAGTCTAATGTAAATCGGGTCTCTGTTTCTGTGGCCTATGTGTAGGCAGGCCCTCCTGTGTCTCCATACTAACACCTAGTGCCCTGCTAGCCTAGTAGGCATAGGTAAAAGTGCACAGCAGATATACACAAGCCTGTGTCTGGTGATGGTGTTCAGTTTAAAGACATTGTTTTTATGTGTGTGCCTGTATGTGTGCCTGTGCACATGTGCATGCCTGGAGCTCTTACAAATCAGAAAAGGGCTTTGAATCTCCTGGCTATGAGCTGCCATATGAGCCTTGGGTACCAAACCTGGGTTGTCTTGCAAGAGCAGCCAGTACTCTAAATGCTGAGTAATGTCTCCAACCCTGGTGTCTAGATTTTATGACATAAAGGTTTAGAGGCCAGGCTTTGGTGGCACACGCCTTTAATCCCAGCACTCGGGAGGCAGAGGCAGGTGGATCTCTGAGTTCGAGGCCGGGCTGGTCTATAGAGCAAGTTCCAGGACAGCCTCCAAAACAATACAGAGAAACCCTGTCTCAACAAACAAACAAACAAAAAAAGATTTAGAAGTGAAAAATACAAAGTTATGGGTTATGAAATTGTTAATTCCACTGATCGAGAATAAGACCACTACCACAGTTTAACTCCAAATTTGAAACAAGCTTTAATTAAATACTGTCCAGGTCCATATCCAGGTTCCTGGGAAATGGTCCCAATCACAGTTTGCAGTGACTTAAGAAGGAAAACCCATAATTCATTGCATTTCCCATCAGGTCCAATCAGGGGCAAGCATACATTCTGCCTGTGAACCTCCTGCCCACATGTGATCATCACATCCAGGGCAAATGGGTCAAACACACTTGTTTAGGGAGATGAAAAACAAGGGGCTGTCATCTCCCATAAGCATTAACCTCCAGCATTTCAGCACCATCTCTCCTTGGGACTTGCAAATCAGAGACATTTTTTGTTTCATGCGTCTCTATGGCATACTAATTAAAACGTAAAGTGCCACATTGGCTCTCACACAATGACCTAGATTTCTGTTTCTACTATATAGCAATAGTTTGGGGTATACTCTGGATTTTTTGGGGGGAGATGTTTTTTGTATTTTTTATTTTTGTTTGTTTGTTTTGTTTTGTTTGTTTATGATATAGCCTTGGCTGTCCTGAACTTCACTATGTAGACCACGTTGGCCTCAAACTCAGGAATCTGCCTGCCTCTGCTTTCCCGGGTGCTATGATTAAAGGTGTGTACCACTACACCTGGCCAAAGCTTTTTACCTGTAAGGGAACAATGGGGCATTGACAACTTTGCATCATTCTTGGATGTGACAGATTAGGCAGAGAATACTTAGTTTTCCAGGAAGTTGTTTTTTGGATTAGTCAGGATTTCTCTATGCCGCTGCTAATAAGGAAGACTTCACTACACTGGCTTGGTGTCTATGACGTTTAAGGATTGTCACTCTTCTTCAGCTCTGTAGCTTAACTAAACTGAGACAAAACTGGCTGTCTCAACTGAGAAAGGAATTCCTCTTTCTTTGTAGAATTTCATTTAGGGAAACAAAGAGAGTCTACATTGCTCCCACCTTAGTTCACATACTCCCTCTGCTGGGGATTGTGGTCATTGCCAGCTTCCTAAGCAGAGCTAAGTTCCTTTTCAAAGGTCTGATTAACAGGAATGGAAAGTCCAGCAGAGCCCTCTCAGGGTGCTTCTTCGCATATCCCACACGTCATGACTGTGGCTGCCCTCTGATGTTGTCTGCCCTGAGCAGCTAACCCTCCATGTCCTGTTGCCCAAGTGCTGCACACAGGACTTGAAATCTGATGCCAAGCTTAAAGACAAGCAGCGCCCCCCACTCCCCCATGAACTTTGGGTCCAGTGTCCTCACCTCTGTGGATCAGTGAGTGCTTACAGAGGACTGACTGAGCCTGGGAACATTTTATTCTCACTGTCTTTCTCAGAATGTAGGGCTCCATTCCGTTTACAAGGCTATAGTTTAGAAACAAAGTCAGAGTAACATTTGTTCTTTTGGACTAGAGCAGTGGTCCCCAACGTTTCTAACACTGCAGCCCTTTATACGGTTCCTCATGTTATGGTGACCCCAACTGTAAAATTTTCATTTCTACTTTGTAACTGTAATTTTGCTACTGTAATGTAAACATCTGGGTTTCCCATGGTCTTTGGTGACCCCTGTGAAAGGGTCATTTGACCCAGGGGTCGGGAGCCACTAGGCTAGATGAACTTAGCTACCTTCCCATCTTGTCTATAAGAAACACACTTCAGGTGCCGGAGAGATGGCTCAGAGGTTAAGAGCTCTTCCAAAGGTCCTGAGTTCAATTCCAGAAACCACATGGTGGCTCACAACCATCATAATGAGATCTGTATGCCCTCTTCTGGTGTGCAGGCATACATGCAGACAGAACACATAATAAATAAATCTTTTTAAAAAAGGGAAGAGCTGGGAGGTGGTGGCACATTCTTTAATCCTAGTACTCAGAAGGCAGAGGCAAGCTGATCTCTGTGAGTTCAAGACCAGCATGGTCTACAGAGCGAGTTCCAGGACAGGCTCCAAAACAATACAGAGAAACCCTGTCTCGAAAATAAATAAATAAATAAATAATGATTTTGAAGAGGAAGAAAGGAAGGAAAAGAAAGAAAAGCAGGAAGAAACACATTTCAGCCAGGCAGTGGTGGTGCACGCCTGGCTGAAATGAGATTCAGGACACCTGATCTACAGAATAAGTTCCAGAACAGCCAGGGCTACACCGAGAAACCCTGTCTCAGAGCTGCCCTAGTTTGCTTTCTGTTGCTGTGAAAAACACCATGACCAAAAGCAGCCTGGGGAGGAGAGGGTTATTTTAGTTTGCAGGTTATATGCATTTCCATCATCAGGGGAGTCAGGGAAGAAACTCCCGGTAAGAGCTTGAAGTGGAAAGCCTGGAGGAAGCTCCTTCCTTCCAAGCTTAAACCAGCTCCCTTTCTTATACCAGTAAGTCCAGTTGCCCCTGGGCAGTGCACCCACAGTGGGCTCCACATAGACATGCTCAAAGGCCAATCTGATGTAAGCAATTCTTAAATCAGGGTTCTCTCTTTCCAGATGTATCAAGGTGACAACCAAAATTAACCACCACAGCCACCTAAGTTTATTTTTTCACAGTTTGGGTATGCCATAAGCGAAGCATGTTGGGAAAAACTGCTTTCATACTCTGTCCTTTAGTAACCATAGTTTATTGTCATGTTGGGGAAAAACTGCTTTCATACTCTGTCCTTTAGTAACCATAGTTTATTGTCATGTTGGGGAAAACTGCTTTCATACTCTGTCCTTTAGTAACCATAGTTTATTGTCATGTTGGGGAAAAACTGCTTTCATACTCTGTCCTTTAGTAACCATAGTTTATTGTCATGTTGGGGAAAAACTGCTTTCATACTCTGTCCTTTAGTAACCATAGTTTACTTAGTAACCATAATTTATGTTGGGGAAAAACTGCTTTCATACTCTGTCCTTTAGTAACCATAGTTTATTTAGTAACCATAATTTATGTTGGGGAAAAACTGCTTTCATACTCTGTCCTTTAGTAACCATAGTTTATTTAGTAACCATAATTTATGTTGGGGAAAAACTGCTTTCATACTCTGTCCTTTAGTAACCATAGTTTATTTAGTAACCATAATTTATGTTGGGGAAAAACTGCTTTCATACTCTGTCCTTTAGTAACCATAGTTTATTGTCATGTTGGGGAAAAACTGCTTTCATACTCTGTCCTTTAGTAACCATAGTTTATTGTCATGTTGGGAAAAACTGCTTTCATACTCTGTCCTTTAGTAACCATAGTTTATTGTCATGTTGGGGAAAAACTGCTTTCATACTCTGTCCTTTAGTAACCATAGTTTATTGTCATGTTGGGGAAAAACTGCTTTCATACTCTGTCCTTTAGTAACCATAGTTTATTGTCATGTTGGGAAAAACTGCTTTCATACTCTGTCCTTTAGTAACCATAGTTTATTGTCATGTTGGGGAAAAACTGCTTTCATACTCTGTCCTTTAGTAACCATAGTTTATTGTCATGTTGGGGAAAAACTGCTTTCATACTCTGTCCTTTAGTAACCATAGTTTATTGTCATGTTGGGGAAAAACTGCTTTCATACTCTGTCCTTTAGTAACCATAGTTTATTGTCATGTTGGGGAAAAACTGCTTTCATACTCTGTCCTTTAGTAACCATAGTTTATTGTCATGTTGGGAAAAACTGCTTTCATACTCTGTCCTTTAGTAACCATAGTTTATTGTCATGTTGGGGAAAAACTGCTTTCATACTCTGTCCTTTAGTAACCATAGTTTATTGTCATGTTGGGGAAAAACTGCTTTCATACTCTGTCCTTTAGTAACCATAGTTTATTGTCATGTTGGGAAAAACTGCTTTCATACTCTGTCCTTTAGTAACCATAGTTTATTGTCATGTTGGGGAAAAACTGCTTTCATACTCTGTCCTTTAGTAACCATAGTTTATTGTCATGTTGGGGAAAACTGCTTTCATACTCTGTCCTTTAGTAACCATAGTTTATTGTCATGTTGGGGAAAAACTGCTTTCATACTCTGTCCTTTAGTAACCATAGTTTATTGTCATGTTGGGAAAAACTGCTTTCATACTCTGTCCTTTAGTAACCATAGTTTATTGTCATGTTGGGGAAAACTGCTTTCATACTCTGTCCTTTAGTAACCATAGTTTATTGTCATGTTGGGGAAAAACTGCTTTCATACTCTGTCCTTTAGTAACCATAGTTTATTGTCATGTTGGGGAAAACTGCTTTCATACTCTGTCCTTTAGTAACCATAGTTTATTGTCATGTTGGGGAAAAACTGCTTTCATACTCTGTCCTTTAGTAACCATAGTTTATTGTCATGTTGGGGAAAAACTGCTTTCATACTCTGTCCTTTAGTAACCATAGTTTATTGTCATGTTGGGGAAAAACTGCTTTCATACTCTGTCCTTTAGTAACCATAGTTTATTGTCATGTTGGGGAAAAACTGCTTTCATACTCTGTCCTTTAGTAACCATAGTTTATTGTCATGTTAGGGAAAACTGCTTTCATACTCTGTTCTTTAGTAACCATAGTTTATTGTCATGTTGGGAAAAACTGCTTTCATACTCTGTCCTTTAGTAACCATAGTTTATTGTCATGTTGGGGAAAAACTGCTTTCATACTCTGTCCTTTAGTAACCATAGTTTATTTAGTAACCATAATTTATGTTGGGGAAAAACTGCTTTCATACTCTGTCCTTTAGTAACCATAGTTTATTTAGTAACCATAATTTATGTTGGGGAAAAACTGCTTTCATACTCTGTCCTTTAGTAACCATAGTTTATTTAGTAACCATAATTTATGTTGGGGAAAAACTGCTTTCATACTCTGTCCTTTAGTAACCATAGTTTATTGTCTGTTTTCTAAGCCGCAAAATGTGTAACATTCAAAACAAGAATGTATGTCCTGGTGAGGGAGCTGAGGCTCAGAGTTTTGAATAACTAATTCATTTGGCCCATAGATAGTTATAAGCAGGAAGTGCAGTTAGGTCTAAGTGGTGAAAAGAGAAAGCCTTTTAAACAGACTGCATGGTAATCTAAGTGATAGGAATGTAAAAGCAGCCAGGCAGTGGTGGCGCACGCCTTTAGTTGCAGCACTCGGAGGCAGAGGCAGGTGAATCTCTGTGAGTTCCAAGCCTGATATAGACAGCGAGTTCAAGGACAGGCTCCAAAGCTACATAGAGAAACCCTGTCTTGAAAAAAACAAACAAACAAACAAAAACATAGGAATGTAAAAGCATAGAACCCTGGTGTAAAGTCGATGGGCGGTGGTGGCGCACACCTTTAACCCAGCACTCAGGGGGCAGAGGCAGGCGGATCTCAATGAATCGGAGGCCTGGTTTACAGAGTGAATTCCAGAACAGCCAGTGCTACACAGAGAAACCCTGTCTCGTAAAACTAAAAACAAAACAAAACAAAAAGTCATGACACCTGGACTATACTATCCTAAACCTGTATCACTCTGGAAGCTGCTGTTGGCAAAAATTTGAAAGCAGATATATCAGGATTCTGGCGGACACCCCAAGGCTAACTGTGGCTACATGGCCATCGAGGAATGAAGGTTCCTACTGTTTCACTGTCAGGGTGCAAAGCTCCCGTCCACAAAGTTCCGTCAGGGTCCCATCACTCCTTTATCTTACACAACTCTAGAGCCACTGCACTCTGGCCTATGAAGCGGGACATGCAGGCATATTTGGGATGCCACATTATTACCGTGACTAAGACTAGGGAACCTGTCTGTTGAGTGGCCAGAAACTGTGGTGGATGCTCCTCACTGCCTGTCTTATACGTTTCCAAACCACATAGGCAAGCGACGGAAATCTAACCCAAAACCTCTTGTTCTGAGTGAAGCTAGAAAGCAGTTAATGATCTACAGACTACCTCAGGTCCTCCGGCTGCACCTTAAAAGATTCAGGTGAGCTTTGGGCAGAGCTACCTCCAGGGCTTGGGGAGGACAGATGGCTTTTTTGTTTTTTTTGTTTTGTTTTGTTTTGGTTTTGGTTTTGGTATGGGACAGAGAAGCTTGTTCCTGTGGTGTCTTTCACTTGCTGTGAAGAGTCAATGGTTCTTGTCCAGTAAAAAGAGCTGATGCTGAGCTGGGCAGTGGTGGCACATCCCCTTAGTTCCAGCACTCGTGAGTTCAAGGCCAGCCTGGTCTACAGAGCCAGTTCCAGGATAGCTTCCAAAGTTACACAGAGAAACCCTGTCTCGAAAAACCAAAAAATAGTAAAAGGAAGGAAGGAAGGAAGAAAAGAAGAGCTGATGTTGGGCCAGCGGCCTGGACTTCAGATCTCTTGCCTTGTTTAATTGCTAGCTTGCACCTAATGTCTGCCAATAATCTCCTCCCCTTGTTTGGGTTTATGCAAATCCATCCTAAGGATGCAGATAAAATAACAGTGAATGGGCAAGTAACAGACTATACAGAGACCATGCCTGAATTGTTTACTTTTTCTTTGTTTTTGTTTGTTTATTTTGTTTTTCGAGACAGGGTTTCTCTGTGGCTTTGGAGGCTGTCCTAGAACTAGCTCTTGTAGACCAGGCTGGTCCCGAACTCACAGAGATCTGCCTGCCTCTGCCTCCCGAGTGCTGGGACTAAAGCATGCACCACCACCCGGCCTGAACTGTTTCTTTAATGGTTTGTAGGTTCAAATACTCCATTTCACAGCAGATATACACTACACGTGGGTTTGATTAGTAGAGGGCAAAAGCAAAAAAAAAAAAAAAAGCTATTTTCTTACTTCCCTGCTTAACTAACTTACACTAGTCTGAGTAAAAAATTCATTTCCATGTCCTAGGTGGTCTGGCCGTAATCATCGAGAAAAGATTGGGGTCCATGTCGTCTTTGACCAGGTATTAACCATGGAACCTTACTGCTGCAGGGACATGCTCTCCTCTCTTGACAAAGAGACCTTTGCCTATGATCTCTCCGCAGTGGTCATGCATCACGGGAAAGGGTTTGGCTCAGGACACTACACAGCCTATTGCTACAACACAGAGGGAGGTGCGTGCGCTTTACTCTGTGGGGGCGGGGACATGGAAAAGGGTTGATTTGTTCACACTTTATTGCTTTTCATTATTTCCATCCCCCTGGGTCAGCTAGGGACAAATGAAATACATTAGAATTTAGTGAGAAGCCTTCTGCAAGTCGGGGTTTGGTAAGGATGTAAGGTTATGCTAGGAATGAACAGAACTACCCACATCAAAGCATTTGACCCGGTGCTAGAGGTTAGCGTTAGCACAGTATCATTGGTAGTACTGATTATCAGTGGGGTTACTGTGGCTATGGGGATGGTAATTATGCAGACCTGAGCTTCCTTCTTGGTCATGCAGAAATAATGGGGCCTTGGTCATATGTTATAAATCTTTAGCCTCACTCAAATAACTCTGAGGACATTGGGGCACTTTCTGAGGAGTGTGGGTATCAAGGGCCCTCCAAAGGAGCTTCAGCCCTACCCTGGGGCAGTCTCCAGCTGCTGCACTATAAAGATGGCTGGGATATAAACAAGTACCGCTATCACTCCCCTCTATTCCAGCTCTCTTCCCCTCTTCCTCTGCTTACTCCAGATTATCCTGGCTTGCTCTGGAGGCTTTAGTAGACATTAACAAGACATAAAAGAAACAAGGACAAAAATTGGTCTGTCAGTACTGTAGGCAAGAGTCTTTCTGGTGTTTGGTGGGGCGAAAGCCCAGGGTTATGGGAAGCATGGTGTCATTCACATGTCCCTCCCTCCCCATGGTCAGAAGGTGGCTCTGTTCCCCCATCTCCTGTGCACCTGTCTAGAAGTGTAAATAAACTAGGTCATCATTTTCTCTTTCTCTCGTTTGGCTTCCTAGGTTTCTGGGTCCACTGCAATGACTCAAAGCTGGATGTGTGCAGTGTCGAGGAAGTGTGCAAAACCCAGGCCTACATCCTTTTTTATACTCGAAGAACAGTTCAGGGCAGTGCGAGACTCTCAGAACCCCAACTCCAAGCTCAGGTGCAGTCCAGCAGCAAGGACGAAGGCAGAACATACACATTCCCCTGACTAGGAGACATGCATCAAAATGCCCTTACATTTTTCCTCTTGGATAATAAGGCTTGCCACAGGAACAAATTGCTGGGTTTGCCTCACTGGGCCTAGAGGAGACAATGCCAGGTGATTCCTGCCCTGTCAAAAATTGGTAGTCACTTTCTTTTGAAATCTTTTGGAAATTCCCTCCTTTCATAAAACAAATCTAAAGGAGTAACTTCTATGAAGATTCTTTTGTCAGTTGCTTCTGGATAATAGAGGGATGGAGGGCGGGGGGGGAGTGATCATCCAGCCAGGAGAGCAGCCATGTCTGTTCTCTTGTCATGAGCCCCTTACTAATCAGGACCTCCCTGCAGCACTGCACAGAGCAGTGAGGAGGGCCCCAGGCTGGCAGCTGGTGGAAAAGATTGGTTCCAAAGTGGAAGGTGAAGTCACAGCATTTATTCGCACAAAAGAGGTGACCATGAAGGATCACAGCTTGCAAGCTTCCTTTTTTAGGAGAGAAGTTGGAGAGTGGGGTGAGGAGCATAGAGCAGATTTCCCGTTCCAAATGGGAGGCTCTCAGAGGTAGGCAGGCTTCTTTGGAGCTGCTGCCGTCTTCTCCTTACTCTACACTGGTGAGACAGGGTGTGAGCCACCCTTCCTTTTGAGGAGGCAGACATAGGAGGAGGCACAGACCAGTGCATAGTTGGTCTGCCCATGTCCCCTAGTTCCCCAGTAGGACCCTGGCTCAGGTCTGGAGCCAGCACATGGTTGGTTCAGATTGGTCTTTGGGTCAGAGTTCAGTGAAGGTGAGTGGGGACTGTCCCAATGCCTGCTGCCCCCAGGGTCTCATCTTTTTGGTGTGCGGCTTCTTCCCTGCACCCAGAACATTGGGCTCACAAGGTTTGGGAGCTTTAGCTTCCCTAGCTAGGGTGTGAATGTGTGCCCCATTCTTGCTCATGCCCTGGCCTCTTCTCTTCCTAATCTGCTACTTATTCTCACCTGCTGCTCTGGCCACCTGCCCTGGGTCCACGAAAGGTACACGAGACTCCCATCTTTCACTCTGCTATTAGTAAAAACACATCTTTCAAATTGGTCCATTTCTAACTGGAATTAGACACAGAGTAGACCCTCATTCTCTTTGCGATGGCCTTTTTAGTGACACAGCGTCTCCTATGAACAATAGCTCCAGTGACAACTGATGGGAATGGATAGGGACGGTAGTTGAAGGGTGGGGACAAGGAAGCACTGCTGTTCCTGTAGCATTTACTGTTGCCCTCATTTGAAATGAGCTCTCCCATTGGCCTGCCAAACATCACTGAGACATAGAAGAAATCAGACAGAAAATGGCTCCCCCAACAGGGATGGTATGGCTAGATTTAAACTTGCTTTTTTACAACGCTGTGAGGTTTCTGTATTTAGCTTTTATTTGGAAGCGATAATGTATGGCATTTTTGTGCTGTTTGCTTTTTACTGTCTACTGCAGGCTTTGTTGTGAGCTTTGCATGGCCTCCTCCTCTCCAGGACACTGTTTTAAAGTGTCTGATGGTCCATGCTGCCTGTGGTTCTGATAGAAAGCTGTACCCTGAGGTCCATATCACCACGGTGCAAGGTGGTGATGATGTGTTGCCATGGTAGGAAAGCCCATTCAAACACACGTCAGGTGGTCTGGTACACCCCTGGAAGGCCAGCACTTGCTAGGCTGAGGCAGGAGGATTATGAGTTTCAGGCTACATTGTGAGACCCTGTCTGAAAAACAAAAATAACAAACCATTGAGAGTAAAAAAGGAAACAAGACTAAATTGTACCTCATCTTAAACCCTGTGGTGTTTGTTTAGAAAGAGAACTTGCACTTGCATGCAGAGAATACATTTGTCTGTCTAGAGGGGAATACATTAATCAATATAAGCACTTAAAGGAAAATTAGAAGGTTCTAATTCAGTTTTTTTTTGGTTTTTTTTTTTTTTTTTTTTTTTTTTTTTTGGTTTTTCGAGACAGGGTTTCTCTGTGGTTTTGGAGGCTGTTCTGGAACTCGCTTGGTAGTCCAGGCTGGTCTCGAACTCACAGAGATCCGCCTGCCTTTGCCTCCCGAGTGCTGGGATTAAAGGCGTGCGCCACCAACGCCCAGCTTCTAATTCAGTTTTTTAAAAAAAGTTTTATAGCAACTATCAGCAAGACTGGTAAGCATATTGGGGACTTTATAAATATTTAGCTGACCTGAACACCCACATATGAGAAACCAGCTGTCTCCACTGAGCCCCCTCATGAAGGTGCCACTGCAACCACAGACAACACCTCAGGCACCAGAAGCAGCAGCATGAGAGTTAGGGACTTGGTGTTTAAGGAGATCTCTGTTGCAGAAGCCTGTGTGCTGTGTTGTCCTCTGCCTCTGGTGTCTGCAGAGCCAAAGCAGAGGACACTGTCAGTTACATCACACAGCGACATTCTAAAGAAAGAGCAGATAAACCGTGACTGGCTGGCTCCAGGTCAAATGCCGGGTGCTGCTCTCCCAGTCGCACTCTCTGTGAGCCCTCTGTGATTGGCTGGTGTGTTTACTTACCATTGTAGCCAGCCAAGAAGAATCCACCCCAGCCCTCAAAAACGATCTTACCTCAGTCTAGCCTGGCCCTCGTGCTTGTGGCTGCCTCTTAACAGCAGCACCCATGCTAGTGCAAACGTAGCCGGGATGCCTTGGCAGCCAGGAATTGCAGCTCTTATCAAATGGCAGGCATAGCTCTTGCCAGCTTTAGCCAGCCCCTCTGGCCGAAATGGGAGGGCAGTTGCCACATGGTGAAGAACTAGATGTCTCTAAAAATGTCATGAATAAAACTGGAAACTGTAGAAGTGTTCATGTGTCCTATGGACTCAATAGCAGAGTTTATTTTTGTTCACAACAGCAAGGCTTCTAGAGTCCATGATTGTATGAGTCCCCTGCTCTGGCTTTGTCTTCAGCTCCATCCACATCCAGGGGAAAAACCAAGGAGGTGGACTGGCTGGCAGTGTCCCAGGGTTAGCAAAGAGGTCGAGAGTAGTGCAGAATGAAGACTTGGGTGGGGTGGGGTGGGGGAAGCAAGGGAGATCTGAAATTTGTTTTACTGCTACAGCTTTGTGAACTAATTTTATACAATTCATGAAATTTGGTGCCTTGTACTTAATTACAGTTTGCATGAGATTGAAGTTAAGGAAAAGGGTTCCTTTTTGTTATGTCAAGTGGCAGATGGATCTGTAGTGTCCACAGGATATGTGCTGTCAGATTTTATAGAACATTGTTTTCTCTTGTGCATGAATGCAATTGCTCTTACCAGCAGCGAGTTGTAGAGTCTCAGTGTCCATAACCGTTTGTATTTGCAGTCAGCCATCAAATGGCTGCTTTTCAAGGCAGTCAGCACACACCATTGTTGTTCATTGCCTCTTGTGTTTGCCAAACAGCAGTGCTGGCCTTGTCTGGAAATGACCCTTTCCTGGATGCCTATCACATCCCTCCCTGCGGTTGCAGCTTATGTGTGTAAGGGTTTCTAGCTACATGGGAGAGCCAAATGATCAAAAAAGCTTTTATGAAAACCATGACTGAAGCTAGGCAATCATCGGCAGGTATCGTCACCAATTCTGAAGTCCTGCACAAACCATCAGGATGCTTCCCCCACATGTGAACCTTTAGTTTGTAAGACAGACCAGTACACTGTAATTTGCAGAGTGAGTGAAGCAAAAATGATTGATGTCCCTGTCACCGCTACCCTGAAGACTTTCTGGGCAGATGCAACCGGGATAGTGCTAAGTGGCTGTAGATCGCAAGACGCGGTCTGTTGTCAGGGCTGCACAGCCTGGTTCTTTCGCTCCAACCGTAAGGTTTCTACTGAGCTTATGAGACTCCCCCAAAGATGTTGACAGGCTCACTATTCAAAGCACACTCGGTAAATGGGTTCCTCAACCTAGTTCCTGTATCTTCAGGGTGAAATTTCCAAAGGCCACTTGGTTTTTTACCAGCTAAGTGTGGGTCTCTCCAGTGGTTCTGTCAGTGCTAAAGCACCTTATCAAGACTGTGAGCCTTGTCTCTTCCACACCCCTGCTGCTCAGTCCAGGGCTGTCACTTTAACCTCTACGTACTTGTCAGCCCACACATGGCTCTAAATACACCCTAGCTTAGCTATGAGGCAAGTGGTCACTTTTGTTAACTGTCCATACTTAATCTGTCATGTTTCATTTAAATACAGCTAGTGCTTGAGCACTTAGCTAGCATGCTTGAGGCCCTGGGCTCCACCCAGCCCCACTAAACCAGTTTAAATAAAACTGCCAGGCCAGCATTATGGCTTCAAACAGCAACAGTAAAGTTACCTGAAATTATACCTTAAACTTGGATTGAAATTTCATTTCAATTATACTTTTGAAAGCTATCTTAATTCTTTAAAGATTCTTTTTCAACATAGAAATTTTAATGAAATAAAACTACTTAGTTACAGGATCATATAGCAAACTTTAAGGTTTCATTCCTCAAAAAAATAAAAAAAACAGGCTGCTATTTCCTGGATTAGCCAAGGTCATGTGGGGTTCTGCATCTTTCATACAGCTTCCTATTCACCCTTTGGGCCTTTGAAAGTAATTGCTTCAAACCCAAGCCTTATCCCTGTATTCATATTTATGGCCCTGCCCTCTCTAATCCCCCCACCCTTTTTTATTTGTTTTCAAGACAGGGTTCCTCTGTATTGTTTTGGAGCCTGTCCTGGAACTCACTCTGTAGACCAGGCTGGCCTTGAACTCACAGAGATCCACTTGCCTCTGCCCCCCCCCCCCAGTACTGGGATTAAAGGCGTGTGCCACCAACCCTCCAGCTAAATTCTAGGGTCTTAATTCATGTTAAGCCAGTTCTAGGTCTGAATTTACTCAATTTCTCCCAACCATCATCACACAGGTTCTACCTGATATACATTCACAAGAAAATGGTAAACCCCACCCTATATATGGCTAGGCATGTAGCTCAGTAAAGTGCTTGCCTGGAAAGCCTAAGGCTCAGAGTTTGATCCCAGCACCACACAAAATCCTAACGATTGATTGGTGGAGGCAGCAGGATAGTTCAAGGCTATCTTCAACTATGTACTTAAGTTTGAGGCCAGCCTGGGCTACATTACCCTGCTTCAAAAACAAAAACAAAACTTTTCCAATTGCCTTCCCCGCCCCCTTTCTAGGTGTTTGGAAGTCAAATTCATGAGTTTTCTGCAGTGAGCTATGCTCCTGGGCCCCAGATAGATTGAATGAAATGTATACCAGCAGATCTAGGAGAGGCTAGAGGTAACGTGTCAGCACGCAGCCGTGGTCCAGTTACACTGACCCTTTCTCACACATGCCCTGTAATCCAAGACCAGTTCTAAGGGGGCCTTGGCACACAAAAGCGGTATTTTTTTAAATGCCCAATAAATTGACTAAATGAAACTACGGAGAGCCTATTTCTAGCACCGCCTTGTCCCGTGAGCACAGGAGCCTTTCCTTCTTGGTTCATGTGCTCCAAAGAACACCAGACAGTGGCACCAGCATGAGTCGTGGGGAGGAAGCTTCCTTACGCCCAGTAATGAGTTTGCCAATACCCACACATCAGTGCCCTATTCTGCCACCAATCCCACTCCAACAACAGTGCCTTCCTGATGCCTGGAAAGCACACCTGGTAAACCAAAATGCCAAACACCACCAAGAGGCTTCTTCCCCCAGGACTGCTCAATAGAACCATCGGCTTTGAGGCTTGTCTGCATCCCTGTGCAGTGGGTGGTTCCCTTTCAGCTTCTTTTTATCCGTTTCTAAAATGAGGCACAACGTCTCCATTACAATCCATGTTTGGGGCTCATACCTGTCTCTTGAGTGTGAATACAAATTATGTTTTTTGATTTTGTAAACTGACCTTTTTACACCTTGGTTTTGAAAGAAGTTTCTTATTAAAAGAATAAAACGTCTGTCTTTGTGTGCAGGTTTTATTTGAAATATTTTCCAAGAACCATTACTAGACCTCAGGACATGGGCAAAGATCACCCTCTGCAGAAACTTGGAAACTGCACAGAGAACTGTGCAGAGGTAACGTTTAAGCCAGGGCTGGGGACTGGCCAGGGGTGGAGATTCAGGCAAGGAGAGGAGTGGAATCCACTTCAGCTGCCACGGGGCAGTATCCTGTGGTCACAGACAGTAAGTTGTCTTTGGGAAGTTTGAGTACACAGGATTTCCATTATCTGCAACCAGATAACAGGTAGTGTTAGAAATGGGGAAAACACAAGAAGAAAATTGCTTTCACCTAGAAACCCAAGGGAGAGGATTTACATCAAGTCTCCCTCCTCCCTGTGAATAGCTGACAGAACACATTGTTGCTGTCATCTTTCACGACTTGTGAAACAGGCAAAGTTAAGCGCTTACTTGGCTACACCCCTGGCTGAGGCGCCATCAAATCAATGTCACTCAAGTTCCTGGCCAGCCAAACTCCCGCAGCAAACAGTCCCAAATTGAGGATCAAGTTCCTGGGTAGAGAATATATTTCATTAACCCTGAAGTCACTGAGTCTCAGGAAGCTAATGACACACCATGGGAAGTTTCCCCTCAACACCACTTTCTAAGGGTGTTGATGAACACCACCCGATACAGTAGCATGTCGCTCAATAAGCACGTGAGAATTTGAAGTTTACATCTATTCCTAACACAAACGGGCCACCTTAGCACTCTTCCAGGGCTATAACTCCCGTTTAAGTGTTGGCACCTCTTCCTGCCTCGTAGGTCGGGGCCACTTTTTTTTTTTTTTTTTGGTTTTACGAGACAGGGTTTCTCTGTATTGTTTTGGAGGCTGTCGGTCCAGCCTGGCCTCGAACTCACAGAGATCCGCCTGCCTCTGCCTCCCGAGTGCTGGAATTAAAGGTGTACGCCACCACCACCCGGCCGGGGCCACTTCTTAAAACGATTACATTCATTCATTAAGTGTGCGATCCTGTATGTTCACACATGCAACTGTGGAACAGAGTACAACCCTCAGTCCCAGAGATCGAACTCATGTCCTCAGGCTTGGCGGCAAGCGCCTTCACTCGCTGAGCCATCGCTACAGCCCACGGCTAGAACCACGTGACACATGTCTTTGCCATCAGGACATTTTCTGAGCCTACGGTCTCAACAAAACACAGAAAGCCACCACGAGACCACTGTGCTGTCAATGTGGTAAAATCCCTCGGAATGCCAGGCTCACCAGGAAGGGAAACACAAGTTTATTAAGCCAGAGGGGCAGCCTCGGTTACCTCCGGAAGTCGTTCCTATCCGTGGCGAAGCGGTACACACCGCGGAGCCAGTCTCCCACGTTGTCTGGAACCTCGGGGGCCTCGCTGGCCGAGCCGGGAGCGCTCACCGTCACCCCGCTAGAAGCCATAGCAGCACCGAGCGCCTCCTCCGCACTGGCTGCGGGCGGCGCACAGTCGGCGCAGACCGATCACGCAATTTCCGACTCCGCACTTCCGCCGGCCGGCAATGAGAGACGAGAAGGCCCGCCCCCGACCGTATCCACGAGTTCAGAGCTTGAAGCCCAGGTCGGAGGTGGAGCCCTGCTCGCTACCCCACCTCCTGAGGCCTGGAGCATCAGTGCCGTTAGTTTAAGCCAGGTGCTGACGCTGGGGCTAGCCCGTCCCGTGGGGATAGGGGCTAGCTCTCCTAGGAAGCTCCAGGGTGGGGTGTCCCCAAGAAAGTTTTCTTCAGGCTAGAGAGCGTGCGGTGCGGATGGACTGCCCGCGTGTCTGACTGCCTCCAGGCTGGGTCCTTCACGCAGAACAGTCTTGTTAGCCCGCTTCACAAGTCCCCGTCTCACCACGCTCATCTCCGGGCCGCGCTACTAACAAATGGTGCAGTGCTTCCTGGAGATGTCTCTGTCGTCTGCCTGGAGGGTTTCGGGGGTCTCCCAGGGACCTGGAAGGCGCTGGCCGAAGAAAAACCCCTCGGGTTCCGACTCGGAGGAAGAGGAGCAGGTGGGGCAGGGGCTGTTATCTTTGGGGTTTCCGGGCGCCTGTGGGCGGTCTCGCTCCTGCCCTTTGGACGCCGGACCCGGGGTTTGCAGGGTGGGGCTGGCGACTGTAGAGGAGTCCGAGTCCTTGTCATCCGAGGAGGCACGGTTCCAGCCGACGCTTGGATCGGGTCCTGTTTCCCCTGTTCCAGACCGGTTAGAAATGCCCGAGCCACCCCCCAAATCCCTGTGCTAGAGGCGGGCCAGGGTTGCGTGCAGCCTCCCGCCCCGCCCCAGGCTGTGCCGTGCGCGCCGCCGCTGCCGCGAGTCTACCCCAGGGGCCCCCGCCTCCGTCCACCAGTGGGCGACCGCGTCCCCCGCCCGGGAGCGAGTCTGGCGCCGCAGCCCCGCCGGGTGGGTTCAGGAGGCCTTCGGAGCACGCAGGCCTGGGACGCGCGGTGAGAGCTGCGGGCCCCGATGCTCGCGTCTGGGGGTTGCGGTGGGAGGACGGGGCGCTGCAGGGGCGGGTAGGACAGCATGGGGATGGGACGAGGGGTTCTGGCCCGGGAGATCCCCCCCTTCTATGCTCAGCCTAAGCCGCCGCCCCCTCCCCCTTCACATCTGCACCGTCCCTCCTTTACCAAGGGACGCTTGCCCTTCCAGTGCCCCTTCTGAGTTAGAGCCTGCACTCTGGTAGCGGCTCTCGAAGCAGCTGGGGCAGCAGGGGCTACCCCCGGATAGGGCATAACGACCTGCACCCAGAGGCCCGGCGCAGTCTTGGCAGCAGAAGTGGTTCTCGTGCCAGCGCCGTCCCTCGGCCTCGGTGCAGCGCTGAGAGAAGATCAGCTGAGAGGTTGAGGAAAACAAGATTGAGTCGTTCGTTCATTCATTCACTCACTCATTCATTCATCCATCCAGTAACCACACCTTATACCCATTAACGCTAAAAAGAAAAAATGCCCACAGGCATTCCGATTTGGAGCACTTTGTTACTCTTGGATTCAGGGAGGGTGACTGGCTTTGGCCAGATCCTCCCTTCACGTAGCAGGTGGCACAGCCAGAAGTTGGACCCCAGGGCTTCCCCGACTCCCAGCCCAAGGCGCAGTACTGTCTTTCATGTTGATGTCAGGGTCTTTCTAGCATGGTCGAGATCAGCAAGGAGCATCTAGCATAGTGATGAGGTTAACTATCTATTTCAAGAATCCAGACACGTTCTGAGTCCAAACTAATTTAAGGACCTCTGCTTGAACTGGGAGAGGGCAGAAAAAGGCAGCAGGTCCCACGTGGCCGCCCGGAGCTCAAGGGAACACAGGCAACGAAGCGGCCCTGGCTGCTTCCTAGTTCTCTCTGCCCTCTCCCCACTTCTGCTAGAAGAACCTGTAGCCTAGGAGGGCGTTCCCTGTTCCCACACTGCTGGCCCTGGGGAAGATTCCTCTAGTGTCTCCCCTTTGCTCTACCTGGTCACAAGCGGGACATCGAGGTCGCAACAGCTCTGCGTGATGGCGGCCACAGTAGAGATGCCCGTCGTGGTAGAAGTAGATGAGGTTTATCAGGGCCTGACCACAGGTCTGGCAAGCAAAACAGAGTCTGTGCCAGCAGCACTGCTCCCCAGCCCTGGCCGCAAACACTCCGTACTCTCCTGGCCTCAGCAGCTTCTTGCACTGGCAAAGCAGGGGCGCCGGGCTGGTGAGGACCTGAGCCTGCTTAGCTGGGCTCTTCAACCACAGCCCCCATCTGACTGCTGGGATGGTGCTGCAGGCACACCTCCACAGAGGCCAGCTCCCCAAACCTGCCTCCGCCTGTCCCCAACACAGACCAAACCACTGAACCTGAAGCATTTCCCGCTAAGCTCCCCAAAACCCTTTCTGCAGAAGCGGGCAGGCAGAGGGTGCAGGAAGGGGAAGGCTCTGGGGTGGAGAAGGGAGAGACATACTCCCTACCTTCTCACAGGTGTGCCCTGCAAGCTTGGGAGGTAGCAGGCGGGCTACCCCCTGTCCCAGGGATTGCTGCCTTCGCTGGGCACAGAAGAGTCGCAGCTGGGCCAGTTCCTCCTCCCCTAGGGCCAGACAGTAGCGCTCCTGCAGAAACAGGCCCCCATCCATCCAGACCTCAGGCTAGACCACTACTAGGGTTGAAATGTTCTCTAAGGCTTAGATGCTGGGTCGGAGAGAGGTAGGAGGGAGAGAACACATGCGCTTGAGAAGGAGGGAAGAAAAGATAATTTCGTGCTTGGGTTCTCTGCTGTCGTGGACATGGCTGTCACTCAGGGCTGCATCCACTTAGCACCATCACCAGATAGCATGGCTGTTGTTTCACCGGTTTTGTCCGCTTCATGGACTGCCCTGCCTCCCCTAGTGAATTGTAAGCCTTCAGGCTACACATGGTGGGGCCTCAATAAACACTAAACAACCATATTTCTACATTTGTGCATTCCATTCTTGATTTCAAATGCCGTTCATGTCCATTTTCCCATTTGCTCTTGAGCCTGATAAGCACTGTGAGATGCAGGACACGTGCTGCTGTACCTGTTATTAGGTGTGGGAACTCAAGCTAAGGGGAGCGACTCCCTCCAGCTACTGGCAGGCAGAACCAGGCCTCTTAGTCAAACCTCCTGAATTCTAGACCAATGCTCTTTCTTCACAGTGAGTAACAAGGTGTGGAGAGGGAGTGGAGGAGGAGAGAGGGGGCACAGAAGGGTGACCCACATCACTGTCCTGTGGAGGAAGCTGCTGCAGGAGAGTCCGGAACCCAGGCCAGTTGGAGGCTTGGTTGATATCCAGGCAAGGTAGGCCCAAACTTGAGCCTGTAGGAGCCTGAGGAGAGATAGGAGGAGAAGAAGGGTACTGGGTTTTCCCTTCCTCTCCCTTGTCCTCATCACCTTCCTTTCGATCTACAGCAACTCCCAAGCATCCCTCTCCACTTGGAGGGAAACCCTGCCTGTCCATCACTGAGCAAGAACAGTAGATCTGCCAGGTGGTGGTGGTGCAGGCCTCTAATCCCAGCAGTCAGGCAGAGGCGGGTGGATTCCTATTAAAGCTTGGTCTACAGAGTAAGTTCCAGGACAGCCAGGGCTACACAGAGAAACCTGTTTCAGCCAAAAAGAAAGGAAAAAAGGGACAGTAAGTCTACCCCTGACCTGTGGTCTGCCTGGAAGGAGCCCCAAACACCATTCCATATGTTCGAAGCTCCCCATTCACCCACTCACTCCCTGGAGCCAAGCCTCTGACAGCTAAGACAGACCCAGGACAGGTACTATATGTTTACAGGATGGATTTCAAGTCAAGCCCCTAATTCCTAAAAGAGAACAGGTCTACAAAGAGTTAGGCAAAGCAGAGGGGGTGTGCATCCCTATAATTCCTCCCACTAGGATCTTGAGGTAGGAGGACTGAAAGTTCCAGGGCTTGCCTAGAAGTTGAGAGTGGGCAGGCTCAGCAGGTAAAGGCACTTAACGCCAAGTCCAAGTTTGAGTCCCTGGGCCCACATGTCGGAGAAGAGAGCTGACTCTGACAGGTTGTCCTCTGACCTCCACACATGCTGTGACACACAACATGCACACATTAAATAAATACTTAACAGTTTGGGGGTTTTATTTTGCTTTGAAACAGAGTGTCTCTCTGTAGCCCTGGATGGCCTAGAACTTGATAGTCGATATATAGACCAGGCTGGCTTTGTTCTCTCAGAGATCTGCCTGCGTCTGCCTCCTGGGTGCTGCTGGGACAAAGGTGTGCACCACCACACTTGGCTAATAAAGGTTTGGGTTTTGTTTTAAAGAAAAATGGTTGGTAGGAGGGGATGAGGGCCAGAGGATGAGTGCATGGTGGTCTCGGAAAGAGTGTGACTCCTACCTGACCAGAGGTGTCCTCATAGCCTTCCACTAGCTGGTGGCCTGGGTCACTGTCTGAGCTGACAGGTGAATCTGGCTCCCTGAAGATAGGACTGTCCTGTTGGAGGGACCAGTCAGAATTCTGAACTGACATTGGTGACAGTCTTCCTAAAAAAACAAAAATCCACAAGAACGCCTCATTCAGTAAGCCTTTCTGGCATGCCAGGCAATGCAAGGTGCTTTGTAAGTGTGACCTCACAGTCTTGTCAACAGCCAGGTGACTTAGGTAGCATTGTCCCCATCCTACAGATGGCCCATCTGGGGCTCAGAGAGCACTGATGTATGTGTATGTGTATATGTATGTATCTCCAAGGCCAAACAGCTGATAAGTGGCAGAGTCAGATCTTTTAGCCCCTGAGTTTGTATCATTCACATTCTCAGGTCTTACAAAGCTGGGTGGAGTAGAGGAGGAGGCAACAGGGGAAGGAACCATTTGTTCTCCCATGAGCCTCTGGGGAGGCTGAAGGTCTCCTCACCTCCCCAGTCTTGCCAAGGTTCCTCAGTGCACCCTTCTGGGGCTGCACATTTCTAGCCATGTCCTTTTGGAGCCTGGTTGAAGGGCTCCTCGCCAGGGCTCCTCCTTTGTGTCCATTCACTCTCTCTGCCTGAACCCACAGCCTCTCACAAACCAGGCAAGCTTTCTTCCGCCAGGCTATACCGCCTGCCCTTAGAGCAGCATGAGACGGGGGCAGGATCCTCCTGCCAGAGACCCAAGGCATGCACCACCACACCCAGCCTTATAGCAGCAATTCTAATAGGTGGTCCCAGTGCGTCTCTTTAGTCACGGCTGAAATGGGATCAGTTTCTTTGGGTGGCACTAACTGCTCCTGATGGGGTCTCAGGCTAGTGAGTGAGAAATGTAACCAGACAGAACAAGGCTCATGTACATTCAGCCTGGGTGAAGGAGGGCTGGTCTGTGTGGGGTGTTGATAGCCAGAGCAAACTTTTATGTTCCCACAGTGTCAGTGACTGCTCTAGAAGTTTACATAATACAGTCCATTCTTACAATCCCTCGAAGCAGTTTCTTCTAACTGTTTCACGGTTGAACAACCAACCATCGACAAGTGGGTAAACTAGAAGTCTGCAGAAGCTGTAAGAGGTAGCCTACCTCAGCAGCTGGGCTCAGAAGGACCCACAGTAAATCAGGTTTTGGGGTGTTCTGCAGTTTTTTGTTTATAACCATCAGGGTGCCTCCCAAGTCCCCCCAGCCCCCCTTCAAATATCCAGTGCCACCCTTCCTGACTCCACACCCACCTGCTTCCGGAATTCCTGTTAGTCCCTCAGGTCAGATTTCCTGTGGAAGGTGGCCAGGATGGACTGTCCACACTCAGGGGTGGGGACAGCCACACCCTTAGCAGCACGGTTTCAGCTCCACGAAACAAGGGGGTGTGGTTTCTGGGGTACCCTCTTCCTGATTAGTTCTAGCTTCCATGGAACTGTGTGGCACAAATAACAATCGGAATTCAGACCTCTACCCTTCAGCCTTCCCATCCCCCACCTCAAAAGCAACCTAATTCACTCCCAGCTACCATTGGACCCCACCTTACTAACGTGCTGATTTCCCGTACGTCCCCTCCTCTCTCCTTTCAGGTAAGAACAGACCAAACACGGGTTCCTGCCTCGCCTCCTCGCCCCAGATGCAACCGAGCTCAGGGTTCGACCTCCCCAAACAGCACCTATTCTTGGAAGGATGAGCCCCAGAGGCCCTAGGGAAGGTGTCCCTGAACCAGAGGGAAAGGGAGGAGGATGTACGTTTTCATTAAGCGGCCTCTCGACAGAGCCCCAAACTTTTCCTAGACATTGCGGGTCCGCGTGTGCTTACCGAGGTCGCTTGGGGTGCCTGTCTAGCTGCTGGTCTAGGAGCGGGGACTCAAACTCTCCGCAGGGATCTCCGCGTGGCAAAGCGCAAGCGCCCGCGCTGTTCTGGAGAGACCCGCCGCCGGGGCAGAGGAAAGCGCTCGTGGGTCTCAGGACGGGGTGGGCGCCGGCGTCCGCGGACTTAGCGACGCTCCCCCGCCGAGCCACCGGCTTCAGCCCCGCCCCCCTGCGGGCCTCTGCAGCTCCTCCCGTCCTGCCTCCGTCCCCGACCCGCTCTGCGGTCTTTCGTGATCCTCTTCTGCTTGAGAGATTGCTGACACCTATGCTCCCCGCCCCACCCCGCGCCGGGCCCCTCGCAACACAGGCCACGCCCCCATGCATTCCCAGGCTCCGGCCCCGAGCGCCCTCTGGCGTCTGCGCATGCTCTCTGCCCCCGACTGCAAAGTCCTCCAAAGGGACCTTCTAGGCTGCCTGCCGGTTGCCCCCGCTCGGGTCGGCCCTCCCGCAGCGTCTCGTTGGTGCAGCCGGTGACCTCCGACCCCGCGGGAGCGGGGCGGGGCGGGGAGGCCTTAGCTGCGGGCGGGCGGGCGGGCGGCGGCTACTGCAGCGGGACCCGGGAGCGGGGCCCGGCGCCGCCCGGGCCGCGGGGCGATGTGAGTCGGGGTGCGGCGGGGCGGGGACCGGGCGGCTTTACCGAGACCGTGTCGTGCCGCGCCGCAGTCTCCGCTCCTACGCTAGAAAGCCCCAAGCGGGCCGGCTAGCGGCGGACCCGTGGGCTGGGGGCGGGGATGCAGGCTCGGAGGGCGGCCGCGACCTCCGCATTCCGTCTGGGTATCTAGAAAACCTGTAACCAGTTCTGCCTCTCGCTCCCCAGACCCCACCCTCTCCCCGGTTACACCTTCTGGTCTCCAGGATCCCGCAGAACCCCTTCACTCACCTCTCCAAGCCCCTGAAATACCCAGACACATCTCGTTCTCCCCTCAGTGGCCCAAAGGCTCCCGCAGTCACCATCCTGGAATTCCTCAACCTTTTCATTCTTTTTGCACCATGCCCGAATCCAAAATCCTCACCCATCTTCTCCCAGGGCTTCGCAAACCTTTTCAGACCGCAAACTTCCATCTAATGCCTGTCCCCAATCCTAACTACCACAGACCAGAGCCTCCCCCACCCCACGCAATGTAACCCCGCTCAATGGATCACCTAAAAATGCGTTTGATATCTCAGAGAAAAGAGGGGTGTCGAAAAGGTACAGTTTCTCCCCATCCCGCCTCCAGCAGCCCTTGGCTTCACAGTTCCCAACACCCTGTTGATAGTTTAAGCCCCCATGGACGTTTCGGTACCTGCCTGCACACACTTCTTCAACATGCTTCCTCCTTCCAAAGAATTAGCCAGACCGAGAGTGTGGGACGCCTTTACCTAAGGGTTGTGCAAGGCTTGCAGAGCTGGTGTGGGGACGGGACACTGGAAAGTACTGTTTTCCTGGAACAGGAGGGATTTCAAGAATGTTCTTCAGAGTCCTGGTTTGTTGATTCATCTACAAGGGGCTCAGATAATCTGAAACTTTGTCTCTTGTAACCGGCCTTTCTGACACTAGGAGCAGAAAGTCCCTCCAGCTTCCAAATGGGAGGTGCTTTATTAATATCTACTTCTAGAAGTTACTTCAACTAGAACTCCCACAGTTGACAGATATTTCCTTAAAAGGGGCGGGGGGCCAGAGTTAGAGGTGCTGGAGGGGAGAATGACAACCCCACCACCACCCAGATATAGCAACAAAACATTCTAGAATGTTGGTTTTCAGAGTCTCAAGCTGGTGCTCTTGCCCGGCTAGCATATGGTTAGTATTGTCCTGAGGAAGGTCCGGTGATGGTCCGAGTGGCCCTTGTACCAGAGGGCGCTCCAGCGATGGCTGTGAACTGAAGGTGCAGGGCATCCTGAGCTTACTGCCACTGCTCCTACGGAGTTGCTTCCAGGACTGAGAATTGTGGTCCTTTACCAGAGACTGTGTTCAGTGGCCTTTCTGGTAGGACCTGGGACCCACTAGGACCTAGACTAGATAAAAAAACTCCAGGTGGGATGCACTACTAACAAGCCTGTCTCGTGAAGAGTTGGGGCTGAGGATTGGTTTCCATTAATGTGTGCTCTCTGTCTTCTGTGCTAGGTGAGCCCCAGGTGTGACCCACAGGGATCCAGGTGACGTCTCTGCAGACTCTTTGCCATGCCACTCCACCAAGGACTGGGGGAGTAAAGTGGGAATTCTTTCCCATGCCCCTCCCATGGTCAGCTCCCCAATGGCCTGGGTGAGGTAAGAACTGTGGCTGGGTGTCACTTTTGTAGATTTTTTTAACTTGGGAGGAATGTAGGGGACAGGTCTCTGGATTGTTCAAGATCCTACCACAGCAGCAGAAGTTCCAGGATAATCCGCTGCCTCGTGAATTTTGCAGCAAAGTGTACCTGTTAAAACCACTGGCTGAGACTAGTAGCTCAGTGGCAGGGCCCCTGTGTAGCTACTGAGAAGTGCTGGGTTGCATTTCTAGCACAAAACCAAAACAACAACAGAACCTCTGTTTGGGCTCTGTCCATGTGTTTCTTGTTCCCTTAGGTCACAAAGGTCTAGGTGGTTTCCTCTCCATATTAAGGCAGAAGCCTGTCTGTTGTGACATGTCATCCAGTTACCAGTATCCTGAAGGGGAAAGGCAGCTAAGATTTCTTATCTGTGCTTTGGCCTTTGGGAAGAAAACTCAGCCTTCTGTTAGTGGTTTTAGAGCGCTGTCGATTGAGTCTGGTGCCTCGTGTGAAGCATCTACCACTGAGCTACATGCTGAGTCCCAGCTTTTTTTTCCTCAGTGAAGAAATACCTAATCAGTGTTTTACAAAAATCATGCTGGTGTCAGCCCAACCTGGTAGTATGCGCTTTTACTCCAGCCCTTGGAAAGTGGAGACAAGAGCTCTGTGCGTTCCAGTGTTCAGTCATTAAGTGTGGGGTTGTTTCACCAGGTGTTGGTGGCGCACGCCTTTAATCCCAGCACTCGGGAGGCAGAGGCCAGCCTGGTCTACAGAGTGAGTTCCAGAACAACCTCCAAAGCTATACAGAGAAACCCTGTCTCCAAAAAAAAAAAAAAAAAAAAAAAGTGTGGGGTTGTTTGTTTGTTTTAGTTTCTTGTTTTCATTTTTTTTCCCCCAAGACAAGCTTTCTCTGTGTAACAGCTCGGACTGTCCTGGAACACACTCTAGACCAGGCTGTCCTTGAACTTACAGAGATCTGCCTGCCTCTGCCTCCTGAGTGCTGAGATCAAGGGCACGTGCCACTGCCACCACCACCGGGCATAGCTCATTGTGTTTTATGATGACAGTGTAGCAACAGTTTACTTGAGGAGAGCATCAGAAATACTGATTTCCTGAGGATATTGTGGTGGGGCAGGAGAGCAAGTAAGAACGTGGATGGAGTGGAATGGGTGAGGTGAAAACTGAGGAAAAGAAAGGCAGGAAGGAGCCATGGTATCTGGGACACCAAGTGACACTTTGTTTGCTGAACCCAAATGAGGATGTCAGGCAGTCACACCGCCCACACCCGGTCATAGCCATGCTGCCTTTGCGGCCCAAGACTGTCCATGTCACTCCACAGGTGAGAGCCCTGTGTGCTTCCCGGGCCACGCTGACTGGTAACTTCTGAGAAGCTTGCCGTCCCCCACCTGCAGGGATCCTTAACTCATTCTACCTTGCATTAATGTTTATCCCAAGCGTGTTTGCCTGTGGATTGAGAAAGAATCCCCTCAGGGTGTGTCTGTTGTGCAGCCTCTGGTCCAGAGGACTCGTTCACGGTGCAGCGTTCTGCTCAGCGCCGCTGGGCAGGGTTGCTGGTGACCTGCTCATCCTTGTCTTTCCCTAGGGCAGAAAGGCTGCTCTGACACCATGGGGAGCTGCTGTAGCTGCCTGGACAGAGACAGTGTGCCACACAACCACCCTACCAAGTTCAAGGTACCCAGAGCCTCTCCCCCTCTTGTTGAGTTTAGGTCACCAGTGTCTCTGGGGAAGGGAAATGACAGCCGTGCTTGCACTCTTTAAGGGGCCTTATGCTTGCTCTTTGACATCTGAGGTAGTGTGAGTGTGTTGAGGAACCTAACTCTTGTTTTTTATTTTTGGTTGTTCTTTTTTTCCCTCCCTTGCCACCAAGAATAATGTGTTTTAAAGAGAGCATACATAGCCCCTAAGAGATACTACACGTTTCATGGACCTTGGCTCCCTACATCCCGTAGGAGGCGCCTTCTCCACACACTGGGGTTTGTCAGGGCCAGGGTTTCCTCTTCCCAACTGGAGAGGGAGCAGTTAGCAAGTTCTCTCAGTGGAGGGGTTGGAGGCTGGCTGTATTTATTTGTTCAGCCTTGGACCTGTCAGCAAGTCTCTAGGCTTTGAATTGGCAGTTAAACCCTTCCTCATTGACATCCCTGGCCTTTGAATATTGAGCCCCAGAAAGTCCTTGAACATTGGGCAGCTAACCACCTGGCCTTGGAGGTCAACAGGTGACCTGTCTGCAGATGACAGAGCTGAGGATCACAGATGAGATTTCTCCAGACAACTATCAGAAGCCCTGGCACTGCTCTGTGTCCCGAGAGAGCCAGTGTACCTGTGGTACAGCCAAGAACAACTCCGCATCCTGGCCCCAGCCCTACACAGCCCTGCCTTCCGGTGGCCCTGGGTTCTCCTGACCCTGTGTCCACTCTCCCTGCAGGTGACAAACGTGGATGATGAAGGGGTGGAGCTTGGCTCGGGGGTGATGGAGCTGACGCAGAGTGAGCTAGTACTGCACCTGCAGCAGCGGGAAGCTGTCCGCTGGCCCTACCTGTGCCTGCGGCGCTATGGCTACGACTCCAACCTCTTCTCCTTTGAGAGTGGCCGCCGCTGTCAGACAGGCCAGGGTGAGTAGCAGCTCTGCCCTCTAGGACAGGGGCGTGAGTTTATTATAGAATTGGAGAGTGGCACTTAACCTCCCACCCTCAGACATGGTGGTGTTGCTCAGAGCAGGGAAAGGGCCCACAGCCTGTTACTTGCGATCTGTGTGGACGCAGACCAGTACCCTCCACCCTTCAGCCCTGCTATGCTTCCTGGGAGCCTGTGTGGGAACACTTGTTGCGCAGTCCATGGAGCAGCCAGTGCTCCAGGTCAGAGCTACCTAGCAAAGGCAAACCTCTCTTCCCATTGCTGCCATGGTTTGGGGGGAAGGGGGACCTACTGCGCTTGCAGTAGGACGGAAACCTGAGCTACCATGTCGTGCACTCTGGGCTCCACACACAGTGGACGAGAGATCAGGAGAAGACCGGCTGCTCTGGGCTGAGTGGCTTGGGGTGGAAATCTGGGGACGCGGCGGCTTGGGTCTCTCATGTACAGATTAATCTTCAAGAGCCCGACCTTTGTCTGCCGTCTCCTGTGGGAAGTGGGAGGTACTGGACTCCCCCTGCCCGTGCGCCCTCTGCAGCCACAGGTCAGGGACTGGCAGATTGCTCCATGAGGTTGAGGCCTGGGCATGAGGTCTGGGCTTGCCTGTGATGTTCAGGGTGTGGCTCAGCAGCAGGAGTCCTTGGATCTGTGCTGTAGGTGGACAGGCAGAGGCCATCGGTGTCTCTCCTGAGACAGCAGCAGACCATGGGTCTCCCGGTTCATTGCTGCAGGCCCTTTTCTCCTTGCCTCTCGTCCCCGTAGTTCACAGGTACAGGAACACGTGGCATGTGAGCGGAGAGACGAGGCAGGGCAGTCTCACCCCTGGTGTGGCACTTGGCTCCTGAGAGGAATTGTCTGGGTTCCCAGTGCAGGGCTTCTCCCGATACCAGGCTTTCTCAGCCCCCGCCTCCTCCCTCTGCCTCTCCCTCCTCCTCCTCTCCCTCCCTACCCACTCTGAGATGGTCTTGCTATATGTGGCCTTCACTGGTCTCCAAGCTCACCTCCTCAGTGCTGAGCTCACAGCAGGTACATAATCTCTTCTTGGTGACAGGACTTCTTCCTGCTTTTACATTTCCTGTCAGAATAGCCCTGTTTTCTTCCCCATCTTTCTCATTCTGTTTCTACAAACTTCAATTACCTTTTACTAGGACTAATGGATAACAATATAGCAGTGACACAATACCCATTGTCCATATTTCAATTATATCCATCATTGTGTAGTTAATGGTACTGGGGTTAAACCCAGGGCCTGTGCATGCTAGGCAAATATTTTACCACAGATTCCACCCTGTCCCCGGATTTTGTGAGACAGGTTTTCATGGGTAGCTCAGACTAATCTTGGACTTGGTGACTAACTGGGTCTATAGTGCCATACCTGGTAATACCTGTCTTTGTTGTGTGTCCCCAGAGCTTCCCCGAGTCTGTGGTTCTTTCTGTTGAGAGCTCCAGGCTGGCATCTCAGAGCCACTGCATTCCAGGTGCTCGTCTGAGTCCTGCCACCTTGGGGACAGACTTGATGTAGAGGGCTTAGAGGGCAGCTGTACTCAGGAGCCGCGGGGCTGCCTTGCCATGCCTCTCTTCAGCCCTGCCCATCTTTCTCTTTGTACCGGAGCCCATGCTCTGGGAGGGACCTGTTTGCAGAGAGGTAGGCCTTTGCTTTCTGGCTAGCCTTTAGGCTGAATAGCCTGTGAATGATCTGGGAGGAGGCCAGACACAGCTGTCCTTAGAGGACTGTTGGGTAGAGTTGGCTGGATGGAACTCTTTTCTTTCTGGGGACCACGAGGGGTAGGTACAGAAAGTGGGGACAACTCTCTGGCTTCTCCCCTCACCCAGAAGGCCCCCATCCTTATGAAGACAGCTGTACCCTGGGGGATATGGCTGCAGTGCTGGTCTTGGGATGATAGTAGGGGTAGTGTGGGGGGCCAGGTGCTTCCGGCTCATCCCTGTCCCCTCCAGTGCCCTGGGATTCTGGAATGCCCCTGGAATGGATGCTCAGGAGAGGCACCAGTGTGGGACTGGCGTTCAGGGACACTTCCTCTTGATTGACTGATGCTCCCTAGCCAGTCAGGGATGGGAGGAGCCTCATCTCTTCCTTGCCTTCTCCAGGGATCTTTGCTTTCAAGTGCTCACGGGCCGAGGAAATCTTCAACCTGCTGCAGGACCTCATGCAGTGTAACAGCATCAACGTGATGGAGGAATCAGTTATCATCACACGCAACAGCCACGCCCCAGAGCTCGACCTCCCTCGAGGACCCCCACAGCCCGCTGGTGAGGAGACCCCCACCCCCGGAACCCTAGTGTAGATGCTCATGAGTGTGAGTCTGGGAGGCCCAAGTCAAGCTAGCAAACGGGACAGCTGGGTTGAGCCAGCTTCCCTGGATGTCCACCCATCATCAGAACCATTCCTGAGGATGGACCAGTCCTGGGCAGGGACAATTGGGTGACTCAAGCTGGAGCTGGAGAGTCCTGGGCCTTGGCTCAACTAATGGTTGGGGAGCAGACAGGAAGACGTTGGGTTGCCATAGAAACAGCAGTCTGGAGCTTTTTGCTTCCTTCTGTCTGCTGGGCTGGGTTACATACAGTATGCACCTCTCCAGGCTTGCTGGTGCAGCTGTCTCTGGCTGTGACTGTGTAGAGGTTCCCACAGTCTGTGCTTTTGGGTCACTGAGTCAGACTGCATAGCTGTTTATTGTCCTGTGTCCCCTGGTCTATAAGGAACAGAAGGGCTAGAAATGCCCCCCCATGTTGTGCAGTTTCCCTTGTGCTCACTGGCAAAGCTTGATGGGGTCATGATAGTCCAGGGGTGACAGGTGTACCTTCAGTGTCATAGTAAGGCTGTAATAGAATAGGAGGCTGGGTCAGCCTCAGGATGACTTCAAAGGCAGGGCAGGGTTCGACTGCAGGGGCTGCCAGTTCAGTGTGGTTGGTCACAATAGGGGCCTCCAGAGTGTCTTGCCTTGCTGTTGGAGGAGTTGCAAGGCACCCCACAGATGTGTGCATGTGATTGTAAATGGTGGTTCCCATACCCCTGCCCTTGGCCACCACCTCCAGGCTACACCGTCTCCAGCCTCTCCAATGGCTGCCCTGGCTGTCCTGGAGAGGGTCCACGGTTCTCTGCTCCCCGCCGACCCTCCACAAGTAGTCTACTACACCCCTCGCTTGGGGAAGAATCCACCCACACCCTCATTGGCTCCGAAGAGCAGGTGCGCACATGTTGGGCCACACTCTAGGTGGGGATGGTTCCTGGGGAAGGTCGTGGGAGGGGAAGAAACTGAGTAGGGCCCCTCTTACCCCTGGAAGGCGCAGCATGTTGGGAGGTTTGGAGGCTGCAGAAGAACTCTGGCTCTTCTCCTGTCTCTTCTGCTCTGTCCCTCTGCCATCCCCCTTCCCAGTGCTTGACCCCACTTGCTTCCCTTAACGCCTTCCCCCCCCCCCCCCCGCAGTCGCACACCTACGTCAACACGCCAACGGGTGAAGACGACCACCGCAGGAGTCGCCACTGCCTCCAGCCACTGCCTGAGGGCAGGGCACCCTTCCCAGCACAGACACGGGTTTCCACTCAGCGGGATGCACAGGTCTTCTTGCAGCCGGGGCAGGTCAAGTTTGTGTTGGGCCCCACCCCTGCTCGTCGACAGGCGATGAAGTGCCAGGCCCTCTGCCCCAGCATGCACGACCCTCCCCATCACAACAACAACGAGGGCCCTTCTGAGTGTCCAGCCCAGCCCAAATGCACCTACGAGAATGTCAGTCAGGGGAGCCTGCGGCAAGGGTCTGGCTGGAGACTGAGCCCAGAGGAGCCCGGGTGGAGTGGCCTGGCCCACCGTCGGGCTGCCCTGCTGCACTATGAGAACCTGCCCCCTCTCCCCCCTGTGTGGGAGAGCCAAGTCCAGCAGCTGGGCCTGGGCGGGGAGGCCGGGGATGATGGGGACTCCAGGGATGGGCTTACACCATCCTCAAATGGCTTCCCGGATGGTGAGGAGGATGAAACGCCCCTACAGAAACCCACCAGCACCCGGGCCTCTGCCCGTAGCCACGGCAGCTTCCCTGTCCCACTGACCCGCCGCCGAGGCTCCCCAAGGGTCTTCAACTTCGATTTCCGCCGGCCAGGCCCTGAGCCCTCAAGGCAGCTCAACTACATCCAGGTGGAGCTCAAGGGCTGGGGCACAGACCGTCCCAAGGGGTCCCCGAGCCCCTCCGTGTCTGGAGCTCCTGGGCCCACCCCACACCCTGTTCGAAGCTCAGACTCCTATGCCGTGATTGACCTCAAGAAGACCGTGGCCATGTCCAACCTGCAGAGGGCTCTGCCCCGAGATGATGGCACTGTCAGGAAGACGAGACACAACAGCACAGACCTGCCTCTGTAGAGCTGGTCCTGTCGGCCTTGCCTCCTGCAGGGAGACCTCCACCTCACCCGCCAGCCCGGACTCACAGCTGCTTTGCAGAAAGACTCTGGGGTAGACCAGATGTCTCCCTGCATTGCTGGAGTCCCCCAAGCTGGGGAGAGGGGAGGGTGAGCTGGAGAGGAGGCAGCCATGATGTAAACTGTGAAGGGTTCCCAAGGTTGCATTTTGCACCCTTCCCTAATGTCCGTTTGTCTAGTATGTCAGCTGTCTGTCTTTGTATGTTTCTTTTCTTTATTTCTTTATTTCTTTTTTTGGTTGGAGTTTTGAAACATTTTGTACCTGTTGATTTTATTTATCAGTTTATTTTTCTATTTATTGTTTTAAATGTAACTTAACATATTTATTATTAATATAATTATTTTTAAATTCTGGTTCAGTGAGTGCTATCTTCTTGTGCAGTCTTTCCTGGTAGGGGTCAGATAGGCATAACAGGGAGGCCTAATGGAGATAGTGGCTTCGTTCTGGCAAATCCAGGATGGTTGTCAAGTCTGTGGTCATTTCTTTTTCTTCTCTAAGAAGCCCCTGTCTGATACTTGTACTTTCCAGGGATCCCAGATGTAGAAGGAGCTGGAGAAAAGGTGCCCATGGCATTCTCCTTACAGGCTGGAATGGACCAGGAGAGGAGAGCCCTTTCCAAGACTCCTCTGCATCCCCCCACAAGCCCCGGGCCCACTGCTGCCCCTTAATATGTTGACCCAAAGGTAGACCACACTTCTCTTCAGCTGCCCCCAGCACAGCTGAGCCCAGGCCAGAACCTTCACACAGAATTTTGCTAAAATCTCAGGAATAGCCCAAGAAAACCATGTCTGGCCAGCCTTCCAGCCTGTCAGTGAGGCTTTCCTGGAGAGCAACTCCAGGATGGGCCACCCCAGGGCCTCTACCTCACCTCAGGCCCAGCAGATCTCCTGCCGCCCCCATCACTCAGGCCACCTGCTGCCCTCTTGTGGCAGGGACCCTTTCTTCCTCAGGCTGTTTGTGCCTCCCCGCTGTGATGAGCTCTGTGGCCTAAGTGAGGATGAGAGCCTGCTTGCCTTTTCTCTGGGCACTTTCGTGAGCCGACTCCTACCCTGCGTAATGAGCATGTGGCCCCCTTCATCAAGGCAACAGTCCAGGACTGGCTCACTGGTTTCCCTCTGTCACCATCTGGCCTCTTTTCTGTGTGGAGATTAGGCTGAGCGTGCCTGCCTGACTGTGGGTGTTACCTACACTCCTGAATAGACAGAGAACTGGGCACAGCAGGATTGAGAGAGTCCCCTCAAGTGGGACCCAGCAGGATCCAGAGGAGACTGCTGCTGTCCTCAGGGGCTGCGGGCCACAGACCCTTCTCCCTCTGCAGCTCTGTTGATCTCTGGACTGGGCGTGACCGTCTGCAGAACAGTCACTGCAGCACTGTGGTAGGGTGTCCTGGCCACTGCAGGTGGCTTTAGTACTGCCCCTGTGTCCTCCAGCATACATCCCCCCATTCTTGGGCCTCCAGTCAGGAGGCCTTGCATCTTGTCTGCACACAGGAAGGTCAAGGAGGTCTGCAGGGGACAGAGTGAGCACATACGGGTGTGCCAGGATCAAGCCTCGGGACCACAGCCATACTTCCACAGTTACCGGTCCATGCTGACAGACTGGCTCCGCCCCCTACTCGTCTCTTGCCCAGCCCCCTTCCTCTGCTTCTCTCCCTGTACCCCTTGAGGGAATGGAAGCCAGGGCTTCATGCATACAATGCTGAACTACACCCCTGTTCCACTGACGGCAGAGGCTGCTGGAGTCAAGAGACCAGATTCTGTCCCTGGCTCCACCACTCTGCTGGGCTAAATGGAGCTAACGTGACAAGCAGCCAGCAGGTGATGATGGGACTCCACTTTGAGAGTAGACAGATTTCAAGTATGGCGCCCGCACTTTAGTCCCAGCACTTTGGAGGTAGATGAGTTTAAGGCAAGCCTGGTCTACATAGCAAATTCCAGCCCAGTCAAGATACATAGTGAGATCCTGTCTCAAAACCAGAGAGCCCAGCTGTTTGTTCATGAGGGACGACAATCAACAGTTGTCCCCTCTCTTGAGGCCTCCAACCTCAGATTTGTTGCATTCCTTTAGAGACGCTTATCCTCATTCTCCTGGCTCCAAAGGCAACTGACTCCCTGGGTCCCCAGAACAAGTCACCATTGCTTCAGTGGGAAAGGCCATGACACAGGTCCCAGGAATTGGACACAGCCCAGTGGGCCCTCAGCCTGCCCCTTCCCCTCTGCCTGTGACCCACATCCACTACAGGAAGTTTCCTCTCCCAGGGAGCGGGGAGAGTGTGAGAGGGCAGCCTTCCTACAGGAAGGGATGGATGGGTAGGTGTAGGCACAGTGCCCAGGAGGATAACAGCTGCCCCTGGGTTGGGACCTGTCCCTCAAAAGTCAGGCCTGGGAGCTTAGATAGAGTCAGCCATGCTGTCCAAAACTCATTAACCAACATTAGTGGCTGAGCGCTCCCTCCCTTTTCCTTCGAATCAGGCGTTGCCAGCCCCTGGGCTTCCCTCAGGAGTGGATAGGATCCAGCATCCTGTCCGTGAGTGACATTTCAGGTCAGACCGGAGAGGCCCTCCCCAAACCCACCCCCGAGTAATAACAAGGCTTCACCAAATCTATACACAGAGCGGCTTTCCACAGAGGCCGACACCATCTATCACTGTCAGGCCTCACTGGGCAGGTTTTGTTATCGCCGTGTCCAGGAGAGGAAACGGGTTGGGAGGTGAAGAGATTCACCTCAGGCTATGAGTTAATTAGTGGCTTGTACTGGGGCTGGATGCCAGTCGTGTGGCCGCCCCCGTCCCGTCCTGTCCCACCCCTGCTCTGGGCCAGGCCTGGCCTGACTGGAAACCGCTCCCCCTGCCCAAATGACTCCATTCTCGATAGAACCACATTCCAGTGCCCCCACTTGCAAATCCTTTGGAATTCTAGGCCAGGACCTGCCCCTCCCAAGCCTATCCAACACCCACAGACCCACCCTGCCGCTATGCCCTTGGACACCCTCAGGGATAGCTCCTTCTGCCTATAGGATGGGCCAAGGCAGGTGTGTGGGAGGCTTGCCCTGGCCTGCCCTGATTTCTCCTTCTTGTGGGTAGGAGGACCTCTCAGGTCAGGTCAGGCTCCAGGATCCTGAGTCCAGGGTGCTCCAACAAGTACCTTCAAGTGAAACCCTACTCAAGGTGACGGGGTCATGATCATTTCTACAAGGCCTCCAGAAAAGCCTTGGCAGTCTAGGTGGAGAAGAGCTGGGCCAGGGTGAGCAGGGTGCAATGTCCCAGCCCAGGAGTATTAGTTACCTGTCTCATTGCTGTGTGAAAAATCTCCGACACAAACAGATAATGGAAGACAGACATGCAGCAGGACTGTCACATCCCATCAGGAGCTGAGGTTCAGCTGGCTTCCTCCTCGTCCTGTCTGGGACCCCAGCCATGGAGTGGTGCTGTTCACATGTATGGCGATAGAATGGGGCCGCCCACATGCATGGTGGTTCTTCCTATCTCAACTGACCTAGAAACTCCCTCTCAGATGTCTCAAAGGTCTGTCTCCCAGGTGATTTAAAACTTTGTCAACCAAAGTTAACCAGTACAGGGCTGGGAAATGGCTTGTCAGATAAGAACACACCCTGCTCATGCAGAAAGGCCAAGTTGAGTTCCCAGCATCCATGTCGGTCAGCCCACACCTCCTGTAACTACAGCTCCCACGCCTCTGTGGGCACATATACATATAACATGATCATAAATACAAGCATTTTTCTGTTGTTTTTAGAGACAGGGTTTCTCTGTAGCTTTGGAGCCTGTCCTGATACTCCCTTTGTAGACCATGCTGGCCTTGAACTCACAGAGATCCACCTGCCTCTGCCTCCTTAGTGCTAGGATTAAATACATATGCCACCACTACAATAACAATAAAACTTTTTTTTTCCGAGACAGGGTTTCTCTGTATTGTTTTGGAGGCTGTCCTGGAACTCGCTCTGTAGACCAGGCTGGCCTCAAACTCACAGAGATCCGCCTGCCTCTGTCTCCCGAGTGCTGGAATTAAAGGCGTACGCCACCAATGCCCGGCGTTTAACAGCAAATCTTTAAAAAACCGAGTTAACCGCCGGATGGTGGCGGCACACACCTTTAATCCCAGCACCCAGAGGCAGAGGCAGGCAGATTTTTGAATTTGAGACCAGCCTGTGCTACAGAGTAAATTCCAGAACAGGTCTACACAGAGAAATCCTGTCTCCAGAAGCTAAAACAATAACATCACGACTAGCTGGAATCCCAGCATGCACATGCCCGGCATGGTCACCAGTCTGTTATCCAGTCTGCTCAAGCCCTTCCGGGGACAGGGTCACCACCCCAGGAGTCCTCTCTCCTCTCCACCCAGTACTAATTCTGCTCGCAGCCTGCCCATGACTAAGGCAGGTCTCTCTGCTAAGGGTGCTGAGCCCTGAGACTCGGTGGCACCATTTGACCACTTGGCATCAGTTTCTTCGTTGGTCACATTGGGATAATAACAGTCCCCTCCTCCAGGAATTACTGCACGAGTCAAATCAGAAAATGAAAATGCCACCCCCAGCATTAGCAAAGCAACTGGCTTGTAGTCAAGTGTCCAGTAAATGGTAAGTGATGCTCTCTTCTGCATTTGGTTCTTCCCAGCATGCCTTCTGAGCTCTTGCTTGAGCCATGGCAGAAAGCAGCAGCCAGGCCTGGCCTTCGCTTACCTCCAACCAGGCGTAAGTGTCACTTCTCTCCTGGGAGTCAGACCTGGCCTGAAACCATCTTTCTGTATAAACTCCTGCCATGGTCCTTGTCCCCAGCCCTAGCCAGGGTGGGAGTTGTTAGGCAAATCAAACTCTGAATGGTCCATGCAGCCAGCTGTTAGCCCTCTCGGCCCTCTAAGTATGCCCTAGGCTTGAGCAGCACCAGTTCTTGCTGTGGGCGTGGAGGTGACGAAACAGTAGCTATGGGAACTCAGAAAGGGGCTGGCAAGCGGGTCTCCACGGGCCTGGGACACGTGAGTTTGGCTTCAGTAGCCCCGTCCCTTGGCTTAGTGCTTCCTGAAGCTTCATCCTGTGCTGGAGTCTGCTCTGTCTCTTGTCCTGCTCCTTGGGTAGACACCTCTCTGGGCCCCATTTCTCCAGGACGGACACTGCTGGCGGGGATGCCCCTGACCTGGGGACCAAGGGCATCACACCTGTGCCAGATGTGAGGTGTTATTACTATGATCATTGGTTTTGGACAGTGCAGGGTGTGGCACCCCCACTGAACTTGTGACCTACGTCTGTGACCTCCCTTCTTCAGTTGTGTCCACTAGCAGGGAGCTGTGGCCTCTTGGGGACAGGGGAAGACTCTACCTGTGGCTTCCTTCCACCCGCTGTCCTTCAGTCTGTCCCAATCTCCCTCCAGGTAAGAGTCCCAGAAAGATGGAGGCAGGGAGAGATGAGAACGAAAGAGTAGCTCCCGGGGAAGGAATGACCGATGAAGTGCTGTCTGCTCTGGACTGTGCACCCCAGGCTGGGGCGGCCGCAGCGCTAGGAGCAGCCGAGGCTATGACTGGAGGGTGTGGACCTGCAGAATGGGGGTGGGGAGGTACCAGGTGTTCCTGGAGGCTCCTTGTCTCCCTTTGCCTAGGAACATATCAAGCGATTGATACATGGGGGTGAGGCCCAGTGTACACAAGTACTGTGATTTCCCAAGTAAACATTGCACGTCCGGGATACAAAATCTGGACTGTGTGAGCTCAGCCCTAAGGAAGCCTCGAACTCCCCTGAAGCTTTTGTCTAGGTGGAGAAAGGAAGCAGTAGAAGGACAGAATTATGACAGGATTATGGGAGACGTCCTCATGTCTCTGATAGCTGTGGGGCCTCAGGCACACCCCCCAACACTCTGAATCCATTTCTTCAACCATTCCAGGGAATGATTGGCACCTAGAAAAGGTGCTGTGAGGGAAGTTAAAAAATGGCCGTGGGGCCGGGCGGTGGTGGCGCATGCCTTTAATCCCAGCACTCGGGAGGCAGAGGCAGGCGGATCTCTGTGAGTTCGAGGCCGGGCTGGACCGATAGCCTCCGAAACAATACAGAGAAACCCTGTCTTGTAAAAACCAAAAAAAAAAAAAAATGGCCGTGGGGACTGAGGAGATGGCTGAGTGGGTTAAAATACTGGCTGGAGAAACTTCAGTTTGATCCCCAGCAATTACATAAACAGCCAGTGTGTCAGTACACACCTGTAATTCCAGTACCAAGGAGGCAGAGACAGGGGAGTCGCTGGGGTTGCTGGCCACATGTTTTAACTGCATCAGTGAGCAGTTGAGTGAGAGACCCTGTCTCAGAAATTAACATGGACGTAAATTAAGGAAGACATCAGATATCCACCACTGGAGGCAACAGGTGCACACATGCATACATTGCCCTCACACACATGTGCGTGTACTTACACACACACACACACACACACACAATTCCCAGTGGTTACCTGACACACAGGCAGCATGGGCAGCAGCCATAACAGCAGTCAGCTGATATGGGGGCGTTTGTGAAGGAGGTAGGCCCTGATGTTGTGGATCTGGGGAAGAAAGGGAGGGTGTGGGCCCAGCGATGAGCCTGCTGAGAGGGGGAGCCTAGGCTGTTAAGAACAAGTGGGTGGGGTGGGGCAGGGAAGGTGGATGTGGGCCTCTCTGTGGTCTGTGGCCTTTGGGGGCCAGGCTGTGGGTGGTGGGGAGGCTTTGGGTTCAGTCCAGTGCGGGTGGTCATCAATTCATTCAACAAGTGTTTATTGAGCATCCACCTGCTAGGGTACCAGGCGCCTCACCCTCCTCACAGTCCTGCACTCCACTGTCAAAGATGCCCTATGGGGGGTTAGACTGGAGCAGAGACGTGAGTGCCAGGAACGGCTGAGGGAAGGAAACCCAAGCAGAGGGAATGGCTGGTGCAAAGGCCCTGGGGTAGGAGTGGGCAAACAGACAGCTCTCGGAAGAGAGGGAGAAGGGCCAGGGAAGACCAGGGAAGCTGCTGCAGGGACAGGGAGACGCAGGCTGGGTTACAGGACCAGCTCACGTGGGCCAGGGGCAGGTGGCCTTTACCCAGGAGCAGAGGGGCCTGAGCAGATGCCGTATAATGTAGGGGGTAACGGGTGGGTGCTGCTGGGGGGATGACAGGGCTGAGAGGGAGTGGAAAGAGGGCAGAAGGAAGTTGCGAGTTGTTATGGACTAAATGTTTGTGCTCCCAATCCCTTATGTTGACACCCTACCTTCCACGGAGAGCGCAGCCCGAATGGGACGCTGACAGTGATCCCAGCCACTGCTATGGGGAAGAGGATGTGAGTGGAGGGAACTGGGGGGGGGGACTACGAGGCTTGGGACCGGAAGAAGGGTTCACTTCCTGAAGTGCGGAAGGACCCAGAGGACAGACCTGTGACAGTTGTGTCTCATCCCTGGAGCCAGAGACCATAGAGCGTGTCCTCTACCGTATCCTCATCGTTCTGCAGGCCAGGCATGGCTCTGTGGGGCTCCGCAGCAGCAGCCTACACCTCCAGTCTGACCCCAGGGGGATCTGGATGGCAAGTCCCAGCACACCGTGGACTTTAGAAACCGGGGTAGCAATGCTGTGGCTGAGACCACAGTAATGTCCACTGTAGGCCCGAGGGATGGCAGCATGGAGAACCCTGAGTGATCCTCCTATGCCACCAGATCACAGCTTCCGCTACTCTAGAAAGGATGGTGGGGTCTCTGCACTCCGCACACCTCTGAAAGCAAGTCCCCTCAGAATCTGCCCAAGGGGAGCGTCCCACAGAACACCTACAGCGTCACCCAAGGCCTCTGGACCCTCGCTTTTTTTTTTTTTTTTTTTTTTTTTTTGGTTTTTCGAGACAGGGTTTCTCTGTAGCTTTGGAGGCTGTCCTGGAACTCACTTTGTAGACCACGCTGGCCTCGAACTCATAGAGATCCACCTGCCTCTGCCTCCCGAGTGCTGGGATTAAAGGCGTGCACCACCAACGCCCGGCTTGGACCCTCGCTTTTTGCTGTCCCCATGTAGTACATGAAGACCCCCAGAGTCCACCAGTTCCTTGCCTGCTCCAGGCCTCAGTTTCCCACTCTGTACAGAGCTAGAACCTCCACAGGAGTTTTATGTCTTCCCATTCATGTCATGGGTGTCTCTCAGGAAGTCTCCTCCAGGCTCTCTGTTCTTCTCCTTGGGCACATCGTTGGCCCCATCACACCCCAGGAAGACACCACAAGCACACCCAAGCTCAGAAAGAGCCAGGCACCCCCATCAGACCCAAGCCGGGCAGGCCACCCGGCTAAGTCGGGAGGTGGCGAGACAGAGGCGGGGCCAGACGGTCCCAAGCTCATTATCAATGTTTAGCAGGTCCGGATCCTGCTCCTTATCCAGGGCCACGATTACATTCTTGGGACTTTGAGGTATCCGAGCTCGACACAGGACTCTCACTTCCCTGCCACCCAGCCTCCAGACTCAGCACTGACCTCACCTAAGGACACCTACGTTGGGCACGGTCCACTGAACCCCAACAACCCTCCCACAGGGGCTCTCCCCTCGGCCTCCTGCTGCTACCACCCCACCTTCCTGGGCCTCCTGGGGAGCACAAAGCACAGGAATTTGGGTCCATGCAAACCTAGGTCCTTGAGACAGAAGCAGGTGAAGACCGGAAGGGAGAGAATCTGCGGTAGCTCACAGGCCCCCGCCCTCTGGGCCCTGCTCTCTAAGACAGAAGGAGAAGGCTGTGGAGATGCACGGTGGGGCCTGGATGGACTGGCCATACTGTGCTGCTGTGGGCTCAGTCACGCTCATTTCTGCCCTAGTCACCATATAACTGCTTTCCCTCATCTCTGCTCGGTTGTGATAGCTGTCACTCAGTAAGGCCTGAGGGGAACAGAGGCTGCAGAAGTCTTAGCAAGCCTACTTGTCCTCTCCAGTGGGGACAGCGAGGAGGGAGAGGGACCATAGGAAGGTCTTTGTCCCCCTGCTCCCAAGAAGGTGTGGCTGTGCCACGGAGACATTCATAGACACATCTCCTGTCCCTGGTCTGCCCCACCCACCTACCAGGTGCAAATACATGCTCACCCAGACTAGTGCCCCAGTGAAGATGTCCTCAGGGAGCCCGAGCAGTGGGACCATCTTGGAGAGGACAAAGGCAAGGCTGTTGCCAAGGAAGCCTTTGAGGAAGACGGGTACAGGAGTGAGGCATGCATGGGGTGCTTCTGTGTGTAGGCTCACGAGTGTGCACACACACGTGTGCTCAGGCATGTCTCTGAGTTAGAATAGCTCGTGCCATCATAGGACACATCTGAGTCACCCTCTGATCCATTTTTTCTAGTCCACTGCATTAAAAAGAGATCGTCTGGTCTAAAGAGCTGGCTCAGAGGTTAAATGCTTGTATGGATCCATCTTGCAGAGGACAGGGGTTTGGTTCCCAGCACCCTTAGTAGGCAGCTCACAACCAACCAACTAAACTCTAGTTCCAGGGACTCAGGCACCTTCTTCTGGCCTCTGCAAGAGCCTATGTGCACGTGTGTGTGTGTGTGCCCATGTGTGCATAAACTCACTCACACACATACACATAAATTAAATAAATCCTTAAAAATGGATTTTTAACCCAGATAAATAAATAAAGCGGAAGCCTGGCAGTGGTGGCGCACGCCTTCTATCCCAGCACTCGGGAAGCAGAGGCAGGCGGATCTCTGTGAGTTCGAGACCAGCCTGGTCTACAGAGCGAGTGCCAGAACAGCCTCCAAAGCCACAGAGAAACCCTGTCTCGAAAAATAAATAAATAAATAAAGCTGGGCATGCTGGGATCACCCTTAACCCCAGCACTCGGGAGGCAGAGGCAGATGGAACTTCGAGTTTGTTGCTAGCCTGGTCTACAGAGCAAGTTCCAGGACACCCAGGGTTACACAGAGAAACCCTGTCTCAAAAAACAAAACAACGTTCTTGTGTTTACTAGAGAGAGCTTCAGGCTGAGGATGTGGCTCAGTTGGCAGAGTGCTTGCCTAACAGGATGGAAAACCTGGGTTCAACCCCTAGCTCCGCACAAACCAGCTTTGGCGGCATAGTCCTGCGAAACCAGTGCTTGACAAGTAGGAGGAAGATAAGGTGTTCTTCAGCTGCCTGAGACCCAAGGGGGAGAGATGGAAAGAGACCAGGAAGGGGAGGGGGAGGGGCCGATTGCTTCTCACCAGCTGGCTTGCTTCATGATGCACAAATGGGAGAAGACTCACCATTTTGAAAGGCCCTGCATTCGGGGAGCCGGGCAGGGGGCTAGGGCTGTCCTCTGTGACTGGAGGGAAAGGTGGGCCCAGTGGGGAGGCTCTGAGATTACGTTTACCTCCTGACCAACCTTGCCCCACTTGGCCTGGTGATACCACGAACACAATGAGGCCTCACACTGTGCTCCTGAGCTCCACCCAGATCCCAGGTCTGTCCACACACTCATTTTAATGCCTCCTACCTCACAGTGACCCTTCAGACCGCACCCCTCCACCACCCCTCCCCTTCCTGCTCGGGTCTTTCCCAGCTCAGCAGGCCTGTTCCTGTTTTCTCTTATTTCCTCAATAACGTCCACCCTGTCCACCCCTGCTTCCCTGCTTCCCTGCTTTCCTGCTTCCCCTGCTCGTGGCCTAGCTCAGGACCATCTTTCTTTCAGTTTGGGGCAGCCCTAGTGAAGGGCAGAAACTGCTTGTAACCCCCCCCATTTACCCCTGTTTCTCTAGAGATCCACTCAGGGACAGGGGTGTCAAAAAAGAATTGGGACTGACCGGTGGTGGCACACGCCTTTAATCCCAGCACTCAGGAGGCAGAGGTAGAAGGATCTCTGTGAGCTTGAGGTCAGCCTGGTCTACAGAGTGAGTTCCAGGACAGCCAGGGCTACACAGAGAAACCCTGTCTTGAAAAGCAAAACAAACGAACAAATGAAAGGAATGAAATGTTTCATAATGATATTCTGCTATACTCATAGAGCACTGCCTGTGCCAATGGTCATCAGAGAGGCTTCATCCAGCAACTGACAGAAGCAGATGCAGAGACCCACACCCAGACATAGGCGGAGCTTGGGGAACCCTGCAGAAGAGGGAGAAGAATTGTAGGATCCTGAGGAGTCACGACAAGAACACACCTCCAGGCTCAACCAGGCAGAGCTCACGGGGCTCACAGAGAATGAAGCGCATAACGGAGCCTGCATGGGTCTATGCAGGGCTCTCCGCATACACGCTGTAGTCTTGGCTCGGGGTGGTTGTTGGACTCCTAACAGTGAGAATCAGGGCGTCTCTGACTCTCGCCTGTTCCTGGGATACTTTTCCTCCTACTGGGCTGCCTCATTTAGCCTTGATATGAGGGTATGTGCCTTGTCTTTTGTAACTTGTTATGCTGTCTGGTTGATAACCCTGTTAGGCCTGCTCTTTTCTGAAGGGAAATAGAGGGACAGTGGATTTGGGGGAGAGGAGAAATGGGGGTGGGTGGGAGGAGTGAATGGAGGGGAGTCTTTGACCGGGATATATTGTATGAGGGAAAAAGGCCGAGCACACCTTGAGGAGCAAGCCAGTAAGCAGCACCCTCCCTGGCCTCTGCATCAGCCCCTGCCTCCGGGTCCCTGCCCTGCTTGAGTTCCTGTCCTGACTGCCTTTGCTGATGAACTGTGATGTGGAATCCCTGTCCTCCTCAAGTTTCCTTGGCCATGGTGTTTCATCGCAGCAATGGTGACCCTAAGACAATTTGCTCCGATGACAGCTGAGAGAAAGGGCAAGCTGCACAGTTGAGGGACTAGCTGGGAAGACTTGGGTGCAGGGTGGATTTAGTTTTGTTGTACGTGACAGGCTCTCATGCAGCCCGGAACTTTTATGGAGCTGGAGATAACCGAAAGTGTAGAGATCACAGGCATGTGCTACCAGCTCACAAGGAGCCTGGACTGGTCACCTCTGCTGAGAGCTCTGGATTCTCACACTTCCCTCCCTGTTGGTCACTGATTCCCCGCACGCGGCAGCGGCCAGCGCCTGCCGTCTCCACTGTCAGCATCCGTGATGTCAAGCTCCCATTGCTGGGCTCCGAGGTCTCATCCTACCACTCTCCCTCTGCTCCCTCCCTTCCTACCTGGGATGGAGAAGCCAAGCAGACACGGGCTGGGGATCTCCACCCACAGCCTTGTGATGCTGGCCTTGGGAAGCTGCTTTATCTGCCCTCCCAACAGACGAAAGCCGCTACCCCTTCCCGTCCTATTTTCTCCTCTCCCTCCTCTCCCCATCTCACCCTCCCCCCTCCTCCCCCCTCCTCTCCCTCCCATCACCTCTTTCCCTCCTCTCTCCTCTCACACTCCCGCCAAACCTCTTTGTGGCTCCCCCTGCCTAGGACTTCCAATCCTGCTGACAGCCGTGTGCAGGCTGAGGGTGAACTCAGCAGCTAGTGGACGGCACACCACACTGTACTGCGTCTGCCCCACACATACATATTCCACAGGACTCAGTCATGGGTTGCACTGTTGAGCCCTGGAGCCCAGAGAGCCTGAGACTTGCTTCGTGTTACACGGTTAGCTACAGGTGGGCAAGGATTCGAACATGGGCCCTCTGGCTTCTGAGCTAAAATTGCCTTTTCATCATTATTACTACTTTAGAGACTTATTTTTATTTTTTAATTGTGTGTGTGTGTGTGTGTGTGTGTGTGTGTGTGTGTAGGGTGTGCTGTTCATTGAATGTGGGTGCCTGAGGAGGTCACGGGCCTCGATCTCCTGGAACTGAAGTTACACACAGTTGTGTACCTCCTGGTGTGGGTAATTGCGGTGTGTCCTCTTGGCCATCTCTCCAACCCCTATTGTTATTATCATTTATTTTTGAGACAGGTCTCTATAGAGTGCAGGCAGGCCTGAAACTCATTGTGTGGCGGCTCCAGGCTGACCTTGAACTTATGACTATTCTCCTGCATCACCCTTCCCAATGTACACCTCCATGCTCAGCTTAACATACCCCATCTCTCCTTTTGAGATAGGGTCTCATTTGACCTAGGCTGACCTTGAACTCGGGACCTACAATAAAGGAGAAGATGAGAGCTGACTCCCCAAGTTGTACTCTGGTCCCCACACAAGTGTGGTGGCGTGTGCACCTGTGTAAATAAATAATAAATGTAATAATAATAATTTAAAAACCTTGTGGGTACTGGCCTCTGTAATAAAGCAAGTGGTTGAATAAGGACTTCTGATTAGTGGGTCCCTCTTGCCAACTCAGGGTGCCAATTCTGCTTTTCAAATAGCTCTCCTGATTGCTCTGTGTCCTGGCACTAGTTAAGACTACGCAGATCCGAGGGCTGGGAGGAGAGGGGCATGCTGGGTTCCCTTCCAGCTTCCAGACCCACACAAGCACCATCTTCAGAGGACCAGGAGCTAGGGAAGATGCTGAGAGGTGCCACTCCTGGTCTGCAGTCCATATGGACACAGCTGAACTGGGTTGCCTGCCCACGCATCACCCCCAGACACACCTCCCTTGGTATACATGCCTGGCCCAGGGCACAGGATGGATGTTTCTGGAAACTGCCCCTTCTGCTGGGGCTGGCTTAGGAGCAGACAGACAGAGAAGTCAACACTTGCAAACTCCAGAGTCCCCAACTGGCTCTTGGTGTCCTGGGTGACTAGCCTAGGGACCAGCAAGCTCCTTGGGAGCAAGGAGATCAGTCCTTGAAGAACTCCTTGTATCTGTTCCGAGTATATGCTAAAATGTGTTATAGTAAATGTTTGTTCAGAGGGGAGAGATTCCAGGTTCTGCCACCCAAAGCCTCTGCCTCTGTTTAGTGGGTGACTATGCAGTAACCCCAGCAGACTGAGAGCAGGGACTAGCCCACATTGTTGGAGTTTGAGGATACACATTTCCTCCCTCTCCTCCCTTGCTCTCCTTTCTCCTGCCCTCCCCTGTCCTCTCCTCTCCTGCCCTTCCCTCCCCTCCCCTTCCTTCTTATCCTTATTCATTTTTCTTGGCAATTCTGGAACCCAGAGCCTGCTAGGCAAGTTTCCACCACTTATAGTCATTTTTTTTTTTAGTTTTTGGAGACAACATTTCTCTGTGTAGCTTTGGAGTCTGTCCTGGAACTTGCTCTGTAGACCAGACTGGCCTTGAACTCACAGAGATCCACCTGCCTCTGCCTCCCAAGTGCACCACCACCTCCCGTCCTTAAAGCCTTGTTTTAACAACATGATTTATGTTTTGTGTTTGGGATTGAGCCTGGAGCCTCATCTTGATGAGTGCCCTGCACTGAACAAGAAACATCTCAACTCCCCACCCCAGCTTGGTATTTTTCTTTTTAAATCATGAGACAAGGTCTAACGAAGTTGCCTAAACTGTCCTTGGATACACTCTGGGTTTGTTGTTTTCTGAGACAGGGTCTCCTGCAACCCAGGCTGGCCTTGAACTCTCCACGTAGCTGAGGGTGACCTTGAATTTCTGAAGCTCCTACCTCCACCTCCTGTGCTAGGACCACAGGCAGGCCGTGTCGTATGTGTGCAATGTGGGGACCAATCCTGGGGCTCTGCTTGCTAAGCCCTCTCCCCACCGAGCCACAGCCTCAGCCCTCTTTGAAATCACTGTAGCCCACAAAGACCTTGACTCTGTGATGCTTCCACCGCAGACCTTCACCACAGACCAGGCTTAAAACCTTTCTGCCTTCTCATCCTCTGGTTGTAACCGTGGCTACGCCGAAATACGTGGTTACACTGCAGAGACGGTTTCTCATCTCATTTTATGTTCAAGCTCACTAAGGCTCAGCAAGAGGCTTGTAGGAGAACAGACGGATGGTAGAGACAGGCTTCCTAAGGCAAAGCTGACTGCGGGTCACACATCAGAGTAGAGACAGGCTTCCTAAGGCGAAGCTGACGGCGAGTCACACATCGGATTCTTTCGCACACATGAAGAGAGGGATGGCGGTGGCTGCAGGGTCCACGGCCCCCAAGAAATGTGGACATTTCAGGCCGTGTTGTTCCAGAAGCATCCCCTTGCTCCTCCCAGGGTCTTACTTCTCCAGAGGACTTACCTCCGAGTGTTCCTGTCCTCTCTCTTCAAGATGTTTCCAGGGCAGTAGCCAGGATCTAGTAGGTTCCTACCTGCTGGCCACAGTGGATGGGTCCAAGCGTAGGTGCCTGGCCCAACAGATTTTCCTAGGAACTGTGAGCTCATTCTTTCTCTAGAAATGAAAAATCTTAGTCCCTGTTTGCCAGTGATAAGAGAAAGCAGTTGAAGCCAGGCTGAGTGCTATACGCCTATAATCTCAGCATGCAGGAGGCCAGGGCCGGAGGAGCATGAGTTCAAGGCCAGCCTGGGCTACACAGCAAGACCTTGTCAGAGACACAGACAAAGATCAGGGAGAAGCACACTTGGAGCAGGAGAAGCTACAAAATCGGAGCAAGAGACAAACAAAGCATCCCGAGGGGTGTTTGGTCCATGGCTCTACCTGATCTGGGGCCCCATCCCTCTTTTCCTTCCTACAGCTGGCCAGCTCAGTGTCCAGCTGAGGGTCCCCACTTAGCCTGGCCTTTGTGAAACCCTATCCCCCAAAATCCAAACCTTTGGGCCATTGTGTCTGACAGCCTGAATTCGACCCCTCAAGTTGTCCCCTGACTTCTACACTCATACTGTAGCATATATGCCCCTCTATACCACACATACAATACTGTGGCATATATGCCCCTCTATACCACACATACATAAACAAACAAACAAACAAACAAACAAATCAGTGTAACTTGAACAATTGAAAATATCCCAGCATGCAGGAGGCAGAGGCAGGAGGATCTCTGTGAGTTCCAGTCCAACCTGATCTACATAGTGAGTTCCAGGCATAGTGTGACCCTGCCTTATGACATAACAAAACAAAACAAAACCCCAAATCAAAAGTATCACCAATAAACACAGGCTCAAACTTGTGATCCTAACACTTGGGGACAGGTGCAGAAGGACTGTCTGTGAGTTCATGGTTATTTGGGGCAATGAAATGAGTCCTTGCAACCCATCTCCTCAAGCAATAATAAAAACAATAGATAAACCCCCACACATTTAAGGAAAAAAGTAAAAATCCAACCAAATACCAGGAACTAAAAATTTATGCCGTGATCTGCCAAAGACAAGCTCAGATATCAACACACAGGAGAAATCCAGATCTCGAGCACAGTGTCACGCCCAGAGTGACTCAGAAAGGGTCTTTTGGCCTCTGCTTGCACACCCCTGATCATGGGAAACTCACTGCTCTGTGCCTTCGGATGCATCCTAGTGTGGGAGAGCCCGAGCTGTTGATAGCAATGGGAAACTGGAGGGTGCCCAAATGAACTGGGCCAAGTACTCCTAGCTAAAAGATACAGCAGCGTGCAGCCTATGAAGTCGATAAGGCTCAGACTATCTTAATGCATGGAAACATGTTTCTGTGACAATCCCACACGATAAGGACAGAACAGAAGTCGCCTTGGCATAGGGAGTGGGGTTATGTTAAAACCTAAGTGTACAATAACCACTGCTAGATAAATTTGAAAGGTGTAAATACTTGCAAGATACCTCGATTTTTTTTTTTTGCGGGGGGGGATTTGGTTTTTCGAGACAGGGTTTCTCTGTGTAGCTTTGGAGGCTGTCCTGGAACTTGCTTTGTAAACCAGGCTGGCCTTGAACTCAGAGATCCACCTGCTTCTGCCTCCTGAGTGCTGGGATTAAGGCGTGCACCACTACCACCACCTGGCTGACTTGATTTTTTGTTTTGTTTTTGTTTTTCGAGACAGGGTTTCTCTGTATTGTTTTGGAGGCTATCCTGGAACTCGCTCTGTAGACCAGGATGGCCTCGAACTCACTTGAATTTTTTTAAGCTTCTTTTTTTTTTTCCTCTTCTTTTTGTTGATGTCAGTCCTTGAACCTAGGATCTCATGCATGCTATGCAAGCACTACTGAGAAACACCTAGGCCCAGCTTAACTTTTTTTTTTTTTTCGAGACAGGGTTTCTCTGTGGCTTTGGAGGCTGTCCTGGAACTCGCTTGGTAGTCCAGGCTGGTCTCGAACTCACAGAGATCCGCCTGCCTCTGCCTCCCGAGTGCTGGGATTAAAGGCGTGTGCCACCAACGCCCGGCCCAGCTTAACTTTTATAAAAAGTGATTTGTGTGTGTGTGTGTGTGTGTGTGTATGTGTGTGAGTGTGTGTGTGAGTGTGTGTATGTGTGTGTGTGTGTGTGAAATCTTAAATGAAATCTAGAATTCCTAATTTCTCTTCACAGTCTCTGAATGTTTTTTTAAACTCTGATTTGTTTATGTTTTTCCCACACGTGTGCCCCAGCACATGCATAGAGGTCAGAAGAGGGCTCATGGGAGGCAGTCCTTTTCTTCTCCCACGTGGGATACCGGGGACCAAACTCAGCTCATCAGGTTTGGCAGCAAGTGCTTTTACTCCATATTCAGGATTTTAAAAATCAAAGCTACAAAAAAACAAAACAAATACATTTACTAAAGCCACACTATATGAAATGACTTGGGAGTCGGGGAGATGCCTCGGTAGGCTAGTGTTAAGACAAAGGCCTAAGTTCAGAGACCTGGAACCCATATAGCAGCCAGGCCTGGTGGTGCAGACCTGCGGCTCCAGAGATGGTGGGGTGCAGAGAGGAGGGCCTCAGGATTTTGCTGGTCAGCCAGTAGAGATGAAGCGGTGGGCTTTAGGATCAGTAAGAAAGCCTATCTAAAACAAACAAACAAATAATAAAGTGAATGGGGCCTGAGATGGTACAAGGGTTAAGAGGGCTCGCTGCTCTTTCCAGAAGACCCAAATTCAGGTCCCAGCACTTATTCTGGGTGTCTCACAACCACCTGTAACTTCAGGCCCAAGGGATACAATACCCAATCCAGCCTCCAATGGCATTTACACACATAACAGTGTATAAAAGAATAACAATTGATTAGTGATGTCTACCAAGATTGACTTGTGATGTCGGCCACAGGTAAAGGATAAGCAATGGTTGCCACATTCCTTTTTTTGTTTTGTTTTTCTTTTTTTTTTTAAAGATTTATTTATTTATTACATATACAGTGTTCTGCCTACATGCCAGAAGAGAGCAGCAGATTGAATTGTAGATGGTTGTGAGCCACCATGTGGTTGCTGGGAATTGAACTCAGGACCTCTGGAAGAGCAGTCAGTGCTCTGAACCTCTGAGCCATCTCTCCAGCCCATGTTTTGTTTTTCGATACAGGGAACTCACTACATAGAACAAGCTGGCCTCAGACTCACAGAGATCTGCTTGCCTCTGCCTCCTGAGTACTGGGATTAAAGGCGTGCGCCACTACGCCAAGCTTGACTTTGAGTTGAGGTTGTAGAATCTGGGTAAAGTCAAAAGGAAACGAAAATCAGTTTTCCACAGTGGTTTGAGTAGGTGGGCTCCACAGGGAGGACTCTGTGGGCTTTGTCTGGGCCTTGAAAGGTGCCCAGAGGGAAAACAGCAGAGCAGCTAAGGGGAAAGCAAGGAGGGTGTGGAGACCAGAAAGGGAGGGTGAGCTTGGGGCAGAAACCGGGCCACTGGGATAATGAGGTACGAGGAGAAGCTAAGCTGAAAGCAGTCTGCTGGGTTTCATCCATTGGCCTGATTTTTGGAGCCTGAGAGACACATGGCAATGGCAACCCTTGGCCTCTGCACACTGGGCAGGGGTAAGATGGCAGTGAGATGTCTCAGTGGGTAGAGGCGCTTGTTGCCAAGCCTGATGACCTGTGTTCAATCCCAGGGCCCACGAGTGGAAGGAGAGAACTGAGCCCAGCAAGTTGTCCTCTCATCTACATATAAGCTGCGGCACACACGTGCCCAGGCGTGTAAACACACACACACGATACGTGCATATGTAAATACGTGTAATTTAAAAACACCCCAGGAAACAGCTGGTGGCCCCTCTGACAGCTAGAGCTGGAGTGCCAGGCAGGCTGCGCTGTCGGGGTGTGCGGTGTGGGGGCTAAAACCAGGGGGCAGTGATCTACACCACACCGCATGGAAGAAGACGGCCCTGGTGATTTCTGAGTTGTCCTTAGGGCCTGCAGATCCACGGCACTTTAAAACAAATGAGCTTTTGCCGGGTGGTGGTGGCGCATGCCTTTAATCCCAGCACTCGGGAGGCAGAGGCAGGCAGATCTTTGTGAGTTCGAGGCCAGGCTGGACCCACAGCCTTCAAAATAATACAGAGAAACCCTGTCTCGTAAAACCAAAAAAAAAAAAAAAAAAAAAAAAAAAGAGCTTTCTAGACACTGAGTCAGGGCGGGGGGGGGGGGCACAGACCACGGAGCCCTAAAGTGACTTGCAGAGCTGTCAAGAGGACCAGTTTGGGTACACAGGGGCTGCAGAACCCCTGGGGCCTGTCACCTGAGCAGGGTTAGTTATCCTGGCCTGCTCTGTAGACGCAGTGGGACTTAGACTAGAGGTTTGACTGGCAGGGACTCCTGGGGTGCTAGCAAGGAAAGGTCTCAGAAAGATGAGGTTGGGGAATTCAGCAGGCCTGCAAGACTTAGAACGTTCCACGGGTTGGCAAGCTTCCAAGGATTCTCACTTTTCCCTGCTCTCCCAAATCTGAGGACCCTCCGGTTTACTCCCTCTGGAGACTGCAGGGAAAGAGAGCTGAGCTGACCTCGGAACCCAAGCATGCAGAGACCTCCCCATCTGTGCCAGGCCCAGGCAGACTCCTGGTGCCCCATCCCCCTTCTCTCCCTCATCTCAGGCCTGGGCAGGTTCCAGAGCTTTGGCCAGGTGGTGGGCAGCAGTGGCCAGAATGGAAAATTCCTACTGGATAGATGCCACAGGTGGCTCGTAGATCTGGTCCCAACCCTCTGCCTCCAATGCTAGGGAGTGACAACCTATACCAGGCCCTGACTCTGGGGTAAAAGATGACAGACACGATGCTGGCAGGGGCTTTTCCCTTCATTCCAAATAGCTTGCTGGTGGTCAGGTTGGTGGCCTAGCCAACTCAAGTCTTGGGAATGTTATAGCAAGAGGGTCGAAGGACATGGTTAGTTGAGGTGAGTAAGAGCTTGGGAAAGGGTAATAGGGGAGACAGAGGGATTTTTAGAAGCCATAAAGATAGGGGTGCCTGGCCTAGTTGGTATAGGCCTATAGTCCTACCTACCTGCCTAGAGCTGAGGCAGAGAGATGACAAGTTCAAGGCCTGCCTAGGCTACAGCGTGAGTTCAAGTCTAGCCTGTGCAACTTAGTAAGTGTCTTTCTCAAAAAATAAAACGATCCAGGCACAGTAGTTCATACCTATAATTCCCAAACTTGGGAAGATAAAGCAGAAAGATGTTGAGAATTCCAGGCCAACCTGGGCTACATAGTGAGTTCCAAGCCAACTTTGTCTACAGTGTGAGACCTTGTCTCCAAATAAAAAATAAAATTAAAAATAAAAATAGCCTAGATTGTGCAAGCATGGGGACTTGAGTTTAGATCTCCATCACCCACAGAAAGAGCAGGGTGTGGTGGCATCTGTGACCCTGGCACTGGAGGAGGGACTCACTAGCCTTTAGTCTAGATAGAGCAGCAAGCTCTGAATTCAGTGAGAGACCTCTCCTTAAAAAATAAGGTGGCCCAGGCAATGACAGCGCAAGCCTTTAATTCCAGCACTCAGGAGGCAGAGGTAGGTAGAATTCTGTGAGTTCCAGACCAGCCTGGTCTACAAGAGCTAGTTCCAGGACAGCCTCCAAAGTCACAGAGAAACCCTGTCTCGAAAAAGAAAAACAAACAAACAAACAAAAATTAAAGTAAAATAATAAAAAGTAAGGTGGAGGGCCAGCAAAATGTCTCAGTTGGTAAAGGAGCTTGCCACCAAGCCTGAGAACTCAAGTTCAATCCCCAGGACCCACATAATGGAAGGAGAGAAAAACTCCACAGCAATGACACATAATCATCCTCCTCCCTCCTTCCCTCCCTCCCTCCCCCTTCTCTCTCACACACAGAGTGAATGCACTGAAGTTTATTTGAAAATTCAGAAAACAAGGTGGACAAGCAATTGGAGAAGACACCCTCCCATCAGCCCCCGGCCTCCACACGTGCCTGCCTGGACGAGTACATGTGCACACACAGGTGAACACGCACACACCACATGCACACACCCTCAAACGGGCTGGGGTGTATCTCAGTGGCAGCTGACCAGCACATAGGAGACCCTAGATTCAACCCTCCCCAAGCCTCCAACCAAATGAAGACCCCAGGTAGCAACAGGGAGGGAGAAGAGACAAGAGAAACGGTGAGGGGTCACTGTGGCCCCTCTGCTCACATCTTGCTCTGGGCACCTTTTCTGGTTCTTACGGCCAGAGGTTGTGTGACTTTTTTCCATGAGTGAGTCCTCCTGAATTAGGACAGGACTTCACGCAGAATGCTTCCAAAGCCACCCCTCCATGCTGACTTCATCCGCCAGCACCGGTCTCAGCATCAGTGCTGCCCAGACGGTCACTGTTGCCACTGTGGTCATAACCAGCAGTCTGGTTCCAGACCCCTTAGACCCCAGACATCCTGAATCGCAGCTCCAGGAGGTTTAAGGGATACTTGGAGAAAGGACGTAAGTTGGACCTCCAAGTATGTCACTTGTACGTAGAACAGCAGTTCTCAAGGACTTGTTCCCAAGGGGAAACCATCAATGCCTGAAGACATTATGGTGGCTACAACTGGGGCGTGGGGGGGCGCTGCTCCTGGCACTTAGTGGGCAAATGGGATACTGCGAGCACCCTTCGGTGGACAGGACGATGTCCAGAACAAGGAATTGTGCCCTCCAAATGTCACCAAGCTTGAGGAACCAACCATCAGGTCCCCGGCCCCTCACTCAAGTCCTTGCCCCCAAATTCCCATATCATGACTCTGCTTCCCAGAACTGTAATCTTTGCCACTCCATGGTGCGGCCACTTTGTTCCCACTTATCACATTTACCTCCCTGCTTGAATTAAAAGTCAATAAGATGAAAAGTGACATGGGCATGCTCCAGAAGGAAAAACACACAGAGACCATTGATACATGGAGTCCAAGGGAGACCTCCGCCCGGGGGTCATGCTTACCTAGGGATGGGGGGCAGGGGCTGGGCTACCTCCTGGGTGTATAAAAGGAGCGAGTGGTGCTCAGGTCTTCATTCCACCACAACGGTTGAGCTCGAAGTGGTTTTTCCTGTGAGGCCAGCTTCAAGTCGGCATCATGAAGTGGCTGGTGGTAGCCTTGCTCTGCCTACCTCTCTTGGAGGCAGCTTTGGTCAGGTAAGACTGGAGCCTTAAGTGGAATTCAGGAGCCTGGTGCCTGTGGAGGCCAGAAGAGGGTGTCAGATCCCTTGGAACTGGAGTTACAACTGGTTGTGGGTGCTGGGAATTGAACCCTGCTCCTCTGGAAAACCAGTCAGTGCTTTTAACCACTGAGCCATGTTTCAGCCCCTTACTGGGTATTCATGGTAACCTAGAGATAACGCAGTGAGAGGATTCACACAGGTTATAAATGATGTCCATGGACTTGAGTATCTGTGGATTTGGTGCCTCATACTTTCTTTTTTTAGATTATTACTGGATTCATTTTGTGCACGGGGGGTGGGGGGGCGTGTGAGTGTACTGCACCACTGAAAACCTGTGGAGGCCAGAAGAAGATTATAGAAGTCAGTGCTCGCCGTCTGTCATATAGGTCTGGGAACTAAACTCAGGTCGGCAGGCTTGGCAGCAAGTGCCTTTACCTGTAGAGCCATCTTACAGACCTGCTACCTGGTAGTTTCTTGGGTGAAAAGTCACTCCTCCCAGAAAGTTCTGTGATGCAAGCAAACTCAATAGAGGTGGTTGGTGTGGCTCTTGTGAAGGGAGTTAGCTGAGAAAGCCTGAAACACAGAGTCCTAAGAAGCTGAGGATTTAACATGGGGAGAGAAGTAAAAGAAAAGGGAATTCTGGGTTGCAGAGCAAGCAGTGCATCTGCAGAGGCCCCCGGGGAACGGCAGCCAGCCGCTCTTAGACCATGCTTATGGTGGCATGGGCAGAAGCCATGACTCCTAAGGTCTAACTCCGGAACTCCCACGCCGTGTCCCCCATGGACCGTCTAGGGAGGCACAGTGATGTCCCTTGGCTGTAGGAAGGGGGAATTAGTGCCGTTCCCCTTACTCCACGCTGTGACACATCAGTCAGCGCTTGGTGTCGGAAGGTAGCCGTAGGGAAGGAGCCTTGGAGATAAACTGCTTTCTTCAGTCGCTTTAGAAAAACACACCAGTGTGGGCGGGGAGGTGGCTCAGTTGGTAGCGCACTTTCCCAGCTTGGATGATGCCCTGGCTTGGATCCCCATCACTCTATAACCAGGGTGTGGCAGCATCTGCTTGGGAGGTAGAGGCAGAAGGGTCAGAGGTTAAAGGCCACTGTTCAATAGGCTTTAAGTTTGAGGCCAGCCTGAGACCCTAACTCAAAAGCATAAACACTGATTCTGACCAGGGTAATTCTCCAAGCCACCCTCCCCTTCTTAGGAAGGAATTACGCACATCAGAGCAGGGGGCCTGGGCAGCAGGGTTCTTCCATGTGGAGCGGGGGTGGGTGGCTGAAGTGGATTAATTTCTAAATCTCAGAGCAAGTATTAAGGAACAGTTTGAGAGCAATAGGAAAGGAGAAGAAAAACACAAAGGGAGAAATTGCTGGAAAGAAAGCATGGGACTGACTCAGACCCCCTGAATGTGGGTGTCAGTGAGGAGGCCTAGGTAATCTATGGGGCCTTGGATAGTATTTATCCCTGGCATACAAATGGACTTTGAGTGCCCATGCCACAATGAGGGAGGCTCTCTCAGCCTGGACTCTTGGGGGAGGGCCTAGGCCCTGCCCTACATGAAATGACAGACTCTGGAGATTCTCCATGAAGGGCTTCACCCTCCCTGGAGATCTGAGTGGAGATTGGGTGGGGGAATGGGGGGCCTGGTGGGGAGGGCGGGGGAGGAGGGGAGGGAGAGGTAGTTGGGATTGACATGTGAAACAAGCTTGTTTCTAACTTAAATTTTAAAAAAAGAAAAAATTTAAAAATTGCTGGAAAGAATCAAGGCAGAGAGTTGGGGGACAGACAGATGCGAACAATGGGCATGTGGGGTAGCGCAGCAGAGGGTCGGAGGCTCAGGAGACAGGGGCGGGGCAGACAGAGGAGAGACAGAGAAGGAGAAAGGAAGGAGGAGGGAGGGGATGGCCGGAGCTGACACAGCCTTCTCCAGGGTCCCCCTGAAGAAAATGAAGACTATCCGTCAGACCATGAAAGAAAAGGGTGTGCTCAAAGACTTTCTGAAAGCCCACAAGTACGACCCTGGCCAGAAGTACCGCTTTGGCAACTTCGGTGACTTCAGTGTCCTCTATGAGCCCATAGCCTACATGGATGTAAGTCTTAACCCCACACACCTCCATGGTGTCACTGTCCCTGCTGCCTGAGGGCTCCCTGTCTCCCCACTCTGGGGGGCACTCCCTTCTTCCAGTCTGCATGGGCAGCTCTGACTGACCTTGCAGCTGAGCCCACAGAGAGCTTGGGGGCGGCCCTGGGCAGCGTGGACTGAGCACCCTTGGGCTTGGGGCAGGTTTCGAGGGAAGACTAGGGCCACTGGCTTTGGCACGGTCTGGAGGGCAGCAGCTGGCTCCTTTCCTGCTTCCCTTTGGAGCTGCGGAGCCCCTGAATCCCTTGGAGCTAAACAGTCTACTCTGTGACCCCGCCCCCCAATTAGGCTGCCTACTTTGGTGAGATCAGCATTGGGACTCCACCCCAGAACTTCCTGGTCCTCTTCGACACTGGCTCCTCCAACCTGTGGGTGCCTTCCATCTACTGCCAGAGCGAGGCCTGCAGTGAGTGCCGGATGGGCGGTGGAGGCCACAGGCCCCTCCCTAGGGATGCGGGAGGGGGGGATTCATTCCTGGAGAAGATGGTGGTGTCATATCAAGCCTTGTCAATGAAGCTGGCCTCACAGCCGGGTGGCTCTTGTGCCTTTCCTGCTAAGCAGTTTATACCGTCATCTATGGCAGTCCGTCTCATCCGCCCAGTTTTTTCCCATTCCACCCACCCCGATGACCAGGACAATGCCATCCCTTTGCTTGTGGGTAACCTCCACTCGGCTTCACCGCAGCCAATTCGGCCTCTATCCACCCCACCCGATCTCACTACACATCCAGTTTGCGTTAAGAGTGTCTAAAGAATGGCCTGGAGCGATCTGGATGTACTCTGGCCCTGCCTTAGTTTGGGCAGACAGGTGGAATTTGGGCACGCATTTTGTAATACTGTTTTGGCCCCATCAGAGCGTTGGGATCCTATTTTCTCTGGTCCCAGGAGTCACTCTTTGGTTATATCTCATGCTACCTCAGATCTTGGTCTGACCAACTTCGTGAAGGGGTGGAGGCTGTGGGTTGAAGGCCTGCTTAGGAGGCCTATTCGCTCCTAAGGGGGATAAGTAGTCAGTCCATTCTATGGCTTTTCTGGGACCTAGGATACAGAGCTAAAGTCTAGCCAACCTGGCTCACAGAGGCCATAGTTCCAGAGCTTACTGTATAAGTCGTGGGGCCTTCAGGTCATGGGCAAGAATGCTGGGAGCCTCAGCTGCTCACCCCTTGACTTGCTGTTGTGAGTGGGGGGCGCTGAAACCCCAGGTTCAAGCACAGCCTGAGGAGGAAGCCCTCCCCTCGACTGCCTGACCTCCATGTCCTGCCGCCCCTGCAGCCACGCACACCCGATACAACCCCAGCAAGTCCTCCACCTACTACACCGATGGGCAGACCTTCTCCCTGCAGTACGGCACCGGCAGCCTTACTGGCTTCTTCGGCTATGACACTCTGACTGTGAGTGCGGTTCCCTGCTCCTGGGTCGGGGTGGGAGGAAGACAGGGATTGTAAACAAAGCCCCTGGGATGTGAGGGAAAGTAGGATGGGAAGTCAGCACAGAGCTCATCCGTTCACAACGCTGACACTTACTGAGGGCCAGTCTGTGTCAGGAGCTGGGGAAGCCGGCCGGCGGGCAGTTGAGGTGGGGAGAGATGAGCAAGAGTGGTCTCTGGGGAGAGGGGCCTGGGGGACAGAGGTAGGTCCAGTTCGGTGTGTCACTAACCCTCTATTTTAACTTCCACTCTAGGTCCAAGGCATTAAGGTCCCCAACCAGGAGTTTGGCCTGAGTGAGAATGAGCCAGGTACCAATTTTGTCTATGCCGATTTCGACGGCATCATGGGCCTGGCCTACCCCGGCCTGTCTGCAGGTGGCGCCACCACCGCAATGCAGGGCTTGTTGCAGGAGGGCGCTCTCTCCCAGCCCCTCTTCGGTGTCTACCTCGGCAGGTAAGCAACCATTAGCAATCTCTCCGTCTTCCCACTGTGGTTCTAGAACTGTGGTTCTAGAGTTTGTGGGCTGGGCGCGTCAGCCACGCCCGTCCCAGAGCCTTCCTCTCCAGCTCCGGAATGCTGCACTCCCCACCCCATATCTGTTTCCTGTCCATTCCTATTTTTTTCAACGTTTATTTATTTGTATTAGAGCAGGGGTCGGGCCACATACCACAGTGAGCTTGTAGAGGTCAAAGGACAGCTTGCAGGAGTCAGTTCCCAACGTTTGCCACGTGGGCCCCCAAAGGCGGACTCTGCTTGTCAGCCTGGCCGCCAGCATCTTTCCTTGCGGAGCCCATGCAACTGTACTTTGCGCTCCCCGGCCGTGACAGGCTCATTCTGGAGTGGCTTTCACTCTCGGGCTTCCTGGGTCTGCCCCCTGTGCCCGCCCCACCGAGGTCCCGTTCCTCTTTATCTCCTCTGTGTAGTAATCTCTTGCTCCATCTCTGATCTGGTGTTCCAACTGGTGCTGGAGTCTGTGGGGCTTGGCCCAGGACTGACTTCTGACCTGTTATCCTTCCAGCAAACATGCACAGGCGCCGTCTGGGCCTCTTTTTTTTCCCCCCCTTCAGAGGTAGCCACCTTCCAGAGAGTGTCCATAGACTCACTGTGGCTTCAGGGCCTGTGTCTGACATGGCACCTCTGTCACCAACTCTGCCCGCTTAATTTTGCTTCTGTTTCTGGTCACATTACATGTCCCCTTTGGGAGCTCCACCCTTCCCTGCACTCTGCTGTTTGTCAGGAGGGCCACTGAACACCGTGCAAAATCTCCTCCTCCATCATTGATTCCCCGCTTCTCAGTTCTAAGAGAAAAGTTAACAGGGCTTGTGTGGCCTCCTGGTGACAGGCTTCACCAACTGGCATGATGTAAAAGGCAGAAGACAGCCGTAGCAGGGGACGCGCGCGCGCGAGCGCGCACACACACACACACACACACACACAGACACACACAGTAGCTGACCCTCAGGGGCTGGGACTCTATGGGACAGCATCACTCCAGAGTCTGAAGCACTGGGAATTTTGAGAGGCCCAGACAGGGAGCCCATCTGAAGGAAACACATCCCATCTTCAGGGAGCCCCAGTCTGACGGAGGCCTGGACTGTCCTCAGGAAGCCTCAGTGGGAAGTGAGGGCAGGAGCTCTTCTCTGAAGATGGCTAGCTCACCACGGGAAGACTTTTGCTGTTCCCTCCTTATCCTTCCTTTTTCTTCCATAGTCAGCAGGGATCAGACGGTGGACAGATCGTTTTCGGAGGTGTGGATGAGAACTTGTACACTGGGGAGATCACCTGGATTCCTGTCACCCAGGAGCTCTACTGGCAGATTGACATCGATGAGTGAGTTTGTGCTGGGACCTTGGGGAGCGTAGCCTTCTTCGCTTGTACCTCAAGACAGCACCCACCCACCCATCCACCCACCCATCCACCCACCCGTCTGCCTGTCCATCCATCCATCCATCCATCTGTCCATCCATCCAGGCACTGCTGATGGGGATGAGTGGGAGGGGCCTCTAAGATATGCCTCCCCAAAAGTCACCACTGACCTATGCAGGAGCGTCAGTGTCCAGCTAAATCTGGAGAAGAGGGGTTGGAGGCTATCCCAGGAGGGCCAGCACATACAGCCTCAGACATGAGGTCCCCTGTAGCCCAACGCCAGTGGTTAGAAGCCGAGGGTGCTTCGGAGTCCTTGGGACAACCAGTGGCTCTGGCTTTCAGTGTGTCTACAGTCTCCCATGAGAGTTTGGAAGTAGATTTAGTGGCCATTCAACGGCTTTGAGTAGACTCTAGGGTGATGTGAAGTGGGGTCCCCTGGCCTTCCTCAAGAGCTGCTTCTCTGTATGCGGCCACCTGTGGAAAGGCCCCTGGCTGCCTTGAAGAGGTGGGGACTGAGACTACTACTCTCTTCCCTTCAGGTTCCTCATTGATGACCAGGCCTCCGGCTGGTGCTCCCAGGGCTGCCAAGGCATTGTAGACACAGGCACCTCTCTGCTCACCATGCCCTCTCAGTACCTGAGTGACCTTCTGGAGATCATAGGCGCCCAGGAAGATGAGTACGGAGAGGTGGGTGCTGAAGGAAGTGCTCCCCCTTCCTCGGGGAAGGTCCTCCTGTGGGGTGGCGGGAGTGTGCGTGTGGCCTTACACAGCTAGCTCAATTCTTGGCCTCCAGGCTTTTAGCTGCAGAGGGCAGTGGGGTAGGTGGCTAGTGGCCCTGGCAGAGTGGGGACCTGGAGGTTGGAGCTCAGGGAGCACGGCAAAGCGAGACTCTCTTCTGAGCTGCAGTCACCTTGGGTTAAACATTGTCTAGAAGTTGTGGCCAAGCAAATGAGTGACAAGGGGCAGCCCTGTAATCTACAGACCCCTCACCTCCATCCTAAGGCCAGTAGAGAGTTTGTCCGCTGAAGCCATGGAGGGAGGGGTTCTACAGATCTGTATGTTAAAGGGCCCTCGCAGAAGAAGGGCGACAATTCAGTCTCTCTCAGAGCAGAAATTCAGTCAGGAGCAAAGCTTAGGCGTGGTGGGCTCCTCAAATCCCTACCCATCTATGCTGAATGCTAAGAATATGTGAGTCAGGGCTCCCTTGGCACTGTGACCCCCCAGAGCAGACTGGGGTGTGGGCCTAGGGTGCAGTGTGCTGCGGTACAGGGTGATGGGCACTGTTCTGACGGGGACGTACTGGCCTGGGCCGTGTTCCCCTCTGCAGTATTTTGTGAGCTGTGACAGCGTCAGTAGCCTGCCTACCTTCTACTTTGTCCTCAACGGCGTCCAGTTCCCTCTGTCACCCTCTTTCTACATCCTCGAGGTAAGGCCTGGTTCCTGTGGGCAGGGCTGCCTGGGTTTAGAGTGGCCCAGAAAAGTTACGCTAAGGTTTCAATCCAAGTTGGTCAGTTCTTGAGGCTTAACTGCCAGGCTGCCCTGCTGCAGGCCGGGAGTGGGTGGGGTGGGGTGGGGCGGGCGTAGTCTGTGGAGGAAGATGCCCTCCACTCTGTACAACCATTGTGACCTGGGGCCAGCTGTGGGGGAAGCAGCACCCCCTCTCCCCAAGCCCCAGCAGTCCTTGCTATGGAGGGTCAGCTGTCCTAGGAGCCCTTTGGACGGTCTCTGTGTCATCCAAGGGCTGAAGTTCAGTCCACCCATGAACAAACAAGTGAATGCTGTCTCTCCTTTAAACAGGAGGATGGCATCTGCATGGTGGGCCTTGAGTCCTCCCCTCTGACCTCTGAGGATGGCCAGCCCATGTGGATCCTTGGGGATGTCTTCCTCAGGTCTTACTATGCCATCTTCGACATGGGCAATAACAGGGTGGGCTTTGCCACTGCTGTCTAGATTTGCTGTCTGGACACGCCCGCGCCCTTCCCCCGCTTCGGAGGGGTCCCCTCTGTCCTTCCTCTCTGCACCCAGCCTTCCCTTACTCTGTACCCTAGACTTCCTCTGATAATAAATAGTTCTCCACATTGACCAGCCTGTTGGGTCGTTTGTATGTGGGGTGTGTGGGGCGGGAGGGGGGCGCCTGGGCAAAGCTGTGACTCGTCAGACTCCTGGATCTCAGGGACTGTGGGAGCAGGAGTCGGGCTAGTTCCACTTTGACGGACCTCAGTGGCCACCGGGTTGCTCGGTGGGTCCTTGAGACACTAAGTGAAGCAGGCTTGGAGATACCCGCACCCTTGGGAGTTTAGAGTCGCTTCACAGATTCCCTCTGAAGAGAAGACTTGTACGTGATAGACAAACAGAAAATGCTCTGTCGAACCACATTCCCAGGCTTCCCCACTGACCTCAGGGTCACAGGAATGTCCAGTAGCAGCGTGTCTGAGGTCTGACACCACACAGAGCTAAGGGTTGTCTCTTCAACTTTGAATCAGTCTTGACTAGAATTTTCTGAAGGATGCTGTACCTGTGTTTGTTTCTAACAGTTGTAGATCTTTGAGGAAGCAAGATGCTTATTTCTAGGAAGGCTGCAGAAGGCTGAGGCTGAGTTAGAGTAAATATACTTTTATCCAGCCTGCATCGTAGGACTTTGAAGGAGGGAGGGCTGTCCCTTGGCTATGAAGAGGAGGGCCCAGCTCTTTCCCTAGCTTTCTCTGACCAGCTCAATGGGATGTCTGTCGCTCTAGACTTCATTCTTGCGCTTCCTTAGGAGTTTTTGGAAAGTTCCAGAAACGTGGGGGGGGTCACATGATGGGCAGCAGGGGAGGACTAGAAGGAGAGGGAGAAACTGAAGGGTGAGGTGGAGGAAGAGAGGAACGGAGGGGAAGGAGGGGGCGGGAGGTGTGGAGACAAGGAGATGCAGGAGCAGGAGTAAAGAAAAACGGGGAGAAAAGGCTAAGAACGCTATCTCAGTGCCCTTGGCTTCCGGTTGGAGGAGGAGACGTAAAAGAGGCTGGGAAATGTCTGAGCAGGAAAATGGTGGTGGTGATGCTGCTGTTCCAACTTTGCCACTTATACTTCCGGGCAGGGACAAAAGGGCATGCAACCCACCCCAAACTGAGACAGGATGGACAGGGGACTTATGGGACTTAAGAGGAGAGGAGCCCCCGTATTCTGCAGCCTGGATGAAGTCTGTCAGCCGAGATCATGACTTCTAGCACAACAAACATTTCCTGAGGACTGTCAACACAAAGACCATTTCTTTCATTAAGAGCTAGAAACAAAAAACAAGCCTGGAGTGGTGACGCAGTCTGGGAAAGCAGAGGCAGGCAGAGCTCTGTGAGTCAGAGAGCAGCAGCATGTGCTAGTGAACTCTGGGCCACTTAGGGCTATTTGGTGAGTCCCTGTTTCAACATAACAAAACAATGGTAAAAAATAGCAATAAACCAAGATTAAGGCCTGAGCATGTATGCCCTGGAGTAGGTCCTCAACTCTCCCCCAGACACTGTCCAGGAACCCACAAATAAGAATGTTTTGTGTTAAAATACCCTAGCTTCCTTTATGATCTTTTACCTGGTCAATTACAACACTATCAGGCACACCTCAGGAAACATCCTGTGATCTTATTTAAGTTTCTCAGCAGTCCTCCAGAGATAGCTTCAACTCACCAAACAAGACATCTGGCTATCTAAAAGACAATGATAAACCCACACCCAGTTTCTCTGGTAGGCCTATTCTTTCCCTGAGTCTCTGTCTCTCTCTGCCTCCTCCCCTTCTCTCCCCCCTTTCCTCCCCTCTCTCAACAGAGTTTCTCTCTATGTAACAGCCCTTGGCTGTCCTGGAACTCACTCTGTAGATCAGGCTGGCCTCGAACTCACAGAGATCCACCTGCCTCTGCCCTCCAAGTGCTGGGATTAAAGGCGTGCACCACCATCGCCCAGCTTGCCCGTTTCTCTTATCCTTTGCATTTTAGATATATATTTAAAAATATATCTTTAAGTCAGGCAGTGGTGGTGCAGAGAAACCCTGTCAACAAACTCTCTCTCTCTCTCTCTCTCTCTCTCTCTATATATATATATATATTACATATATTTAAAAATAAACTACAGTTCTGCTTCATACTGGCTTGTCCTGAAATAATAGTAATAGAATAACAATTATTATTATTAATTATTTAACAAAGAAGTCAAAGGTCTCCCCAAGTGGCGTTTCCTAAAGGATAAGGCAACTCCATAGGTCTCTGGAAATTCTGAGAGTGTCTCCCAATGCACCACCCTTGCCACACACCAGGAGGAACCACCTGGGACCCTATATCTTTGTCACCGTCCTGGAAAAGTAGCTTGGTATAGGTCCTTTCACAAGATGCCATAATGTAGTAGGTCCTAGCTCGGACATCACTGATAAAGAAGAGAAAGAAAATCTGAAAAGGGAAAAAGGGAACAAATGTTTAAAGTCAAAAGTCGACTCTCTGGGAAGCTCGGCCAGCAGGAGGGTACATAGAACTGCAAATCCCGGCGAGCCGCGCATGGCTGCGGCAGGGACTACGTTTCCCAGCGGGCGCTGCGGTAGGCCTCCGGGGGCGGTCCGCAGGGGGCGGGTGCTGCCCTCTGCCGGGCGCAGCGGGAAGTGGGCGCGGAGTGACAGCCGAAGCCCGAGCGCCGGGCGCGGGGCTAGGTGACAGCGGAGGCGGCAGCTGCGGGCGGGACGCAGAGAACGGCGACGGCGCCGACGGCGGCGGGAAGGGCGGACGGGGCGGGCCTGGCTGGTGGCGCGTAGCCCGAGGAGCCCGACGGCGGGCGGCGGGTGAAGATCGGGCACCGGGCACCCGAACTTGGACAAGTTGCCGGAACCACAGGGCGCCGGCGGCGGACAGATTGACCTTCAAAGCGAGGTGAGCGGGACTAGGGGGCACGGGGTGCACGGGGGGCTGGGGGACGCCAGCTCCGCACTTTCCATCCCGCGGGTGCCCAAGACAGGTGGGGTGGGCGGATGGGGGTACAGACTCGAGCAGGGCAGGGTGCACCGCACCACCACCCACCCACCCGCAGCCGGTGCAGCCCTGGGTACCCGGCGCGTGGCCCGAGCGGTGCAGCTTGTCAGCCGGGGAGCCCCTCGGGCCCCTCCCTTCGGGCCGGGTAGGGGGCCGCCTCCCGGCGACCTTATGTAACCGGGGCGGGAGTGGCCGGGGCGGGCACGGGCCTTCCTGGCCCCGGGGAAGCTGAGCGGAGCTAGGGAGGGAGGCGCAGGAGTGAACTTGTAAGAAGTTTTGAGGGACGCTCGGGCCCTGAGCTCGCTCCCCCTCCCCCGATACGGCGGGGGCGGGGGGCTCGGGGGGAGGGAGTCCGAGGCCTCGGGAGGTGTGCGAGCCCCAAGGCCGGCGGGGCCTTGCCCAGCCTGGATGGTCGCGGGGGAGTGGGAGGGCCGGAGAGGCGCCACGCCCCGTGGGCTGGGCTGCTGTGTCCGGGGGTGGTGTGGACGTCCCATCCCTCCCTCCCCCGGTGCCTCTCTCCCTCCTGGGTCTCTTGCAGAAGACACCCTTTATTTCAGACCCTGGAGTCCCCGGCAAACTTCTCTTGCATTACCCCACCACCCTAGGGAGCCCCGACTCGGGTCGCACCCTCTGTGCGTCTTGATTTCGGCTTCCTGGAGCTCCCAGTCGTCTGCCCTCCTCCCTGAGCCACCCTCTTGGTCCCCAAGCCCGGAAAATACGCCCCCTTTCCCCTGTCTACCCGCTTCAGTCTGCGCCGTCCAACCCCAGGCTAGCCCGCCCCGCCAAGTCGGTGCCTTCGTCTCCCCCACCCCCAACTCTGGACCCCGTCGCCTCTTCCGCCCAGCGGCTCCTGGAAGGGAGCTGGCGGATGCCACCTGGGTCCCCGCCCCCTCGGCCCCCGCCGCGCTCTGGGTTCTGGCTTCACGCGCCGCTGCCCGGAGCTGCTCCGGGCTGCGCGAGCAGGTTCGCGCCGCAGCCGCCTGGCGCGCCCCAGCCCGGAGCCCTGGGGAGGAAGGGAGGGCGCCCGTCCGGGTGGGGCTGGCCTGCACCAGTGCTCCCCCGGCCCCCGCCCTCCATTCTGCGCCTGCCCCTCACCGCGGCGCCCTTCCCCAACCTGCGTCAGCTTTCGCTCGTCCTGCCGAGGACTCCTCAGTGTGACAGTTGCGGGACTAAACTTGAGCGCTCTGTTCACTGGGGGCAGTGTGGGCTCCACCTTCCCGGACCCCGACTGAGGGAGGGGCCGCTTGCTGCAGCAGGGAAGGGGAGCCTCTAGGACGTGGGCTGAGGCCCCTACACCCTCCCTGGCCCGGGTTTCGCTGGCCCAGACCAGGCACTGTTGGGGGGTGGGGTGGGGGCTGATCTCCAGTTTCCTCTAGGGCGGCCAGGTGCAGATGCTGGCAGGCAGATCCGAACGCGGGGGCCAGGCTCGGTAGCCCGTTCCCTTCGCGTCTGTTTGGTGGCCCGCCGGGGAGCCGGTCGCCATTCTCCAGGCTCTGCCCTCCGGCAGGGGAGCACCCAGTCTGGAGAGGGAGCCAGCCATAGTAACCCCAGGCGAGGCAGTAGACCGGGAACGGTTGCTGCCTCTGGAGCTTTCCCTGTGCCTCAGTTTCCCTCGGCTCTTTTGGTTCTCTTCGTTTGGCTTGCCTCCTCGGTATAGGAGGGCTGAGAATCAGAGCGAGCGTGTGTTGAGGGGCAGGTCTGTTTTGGGTTTCTCCTGTGTGAGAGGGGCCGGTATTGCTTATACTTTACATCTGATGCTAATTCTCTGTCCACCTAGGAGGAGGAGCTAGAGGGAGACCCAGGTCTCTTGGCTCCAGGCCCCGTGGAATGAGGCAAGGGACATCTGAGGTGAACGTTGAATCCACAGAGAGCCAACTGTGCATTTAGGGCTGATGGCCTGGTGACTCAGTCGGAGGTGGGCAGGGAGTGGGCCAGGGAAGGCAGGGGTTCATGCAAGTACCACTGGGGGGTTTCAGTGCCTGCCCAGCCTGTCTCCAGTGAGCCCCCACCCGCCCCCACCCCATTTCCTGGATGCTGGGAAGTAGGTGGGAGGGGACCTACCCTCTCGCCCGGCTGCCCTTTGAGGGTCTGGCTTCTGGCCCTGATCCCTCCTGGGCTCTGTTTATGGCTGTAATTGCATCGTTAGCCAGGGTTTATAGAGTTACTTAGCACCTGCCCCCACAGGGAGTGGCCCAGCCACCATTCCCTCTGGCTTCTGTCTCTTCCTTTTCAAAGTCAAGTTGGTTTTTGCAGGCAACAGGGGTTTCCCCAACCGCAGTTGGCATGAAAGCCAGGTTGAGCCTTTGTCCTGGGGATGGAGGGCAGGGGACACTTGGGGCCCAGCTTGGGGCTGCCATAGAAATGACAGTGGAAATTGAGTTGGCCTCCTCTAGTGGGAGGGGGACAGGGGAGTTCAGATTCTCAGAGCTTCCAGAAGTTTCCCTGTCTTGGGGTACAGCCAGACTCTGTGCCGTAAAAGGAGAGACTAGGAATGGAGTCACCTGTTAGCTGCTGTGGGAGTCAGGGCAATGAGGGCCCGCACCTGGAGATGCATGTGGCGTGTGATGTGTGGAACCTAGTCTTCCCGGGGCACGAATTGTGCCTCTGACAAGAGTGAGGACACAACACTGTATTAATTATAATATTCACGTGCTGTGCCGCAGCCAGGCTGTCATAAAGCCTGGCTGCTACAACAGCTGACAGCATAGAACAGCATCGAATGTGTCTTTGCATCAGGGTAGGGATCGCTGCCTTTGTTACAGCGACTGAGAGAAGTTAAGGAAATTGTTGAAAACCACGTAGCCTGGAAGTAGAGGGCTGGGGTTCTAACCCAGCTTCATGTCCCTAATTCCTGGAGAAGACCACATCTGTGTGTCAGAAGTTCTCTTTTATCCCTTGTTCTTATTTGTTTATTTATGTTGTTTTTCAAGACAGGGTTTCTTTGTGTAGCCCTGGCTATCGTAGAACTCACTCTGTAGACCAGGCTGCTCTCAAACTTACAGAGACCCTCCCGTCTCTGCTTTCTGAGTGCTGGGATTAAAGGTGTGCGCCACCACTGCCTGGCCAGAAGTCCGTTCTTTTCTATAATTGATTTATGTGTGTTTTTATGAGGCTGTGCATACAGAGTGCAGTACCCACAGAGTCCAGAAGAGGGTTTCAGATCCCCTGGAGCAGGAGTTAACAGGCAGTTATGAGCTGCCAGACAGGGTGCTGGAAACGCTCAGCGAGAGATCTTACCCACCGAGCTCCCTTCTCCTTTAAAGGGTGTGTGTGTGTGTGTGTGTGTGTGTGTGTATGAGTGTGAGTTTGTGGGGGAGTGTGGGGGGCTGGCGAGCTGACTCAGCAGTCTGCAGTTAACAGCACCGGCTGCTCTTCCAGAAGGACTGAGGTTCGATTCCTAGCACCACATGGTGCCCAACTGTCACAACTCAGTCCTATGGGGTTGGATTCCTCTTCTGGTCCCCTTGGGAACGGCACACATGCAGTACACAGACAAACGCTGACACACATAAAATAAAATTAAAACTCTAAAAACAAATTGTTAAAAAAAAAGGAAATAGAAATGAATCTTTTAAGAGTGGGGGTATGGGCGGATCTCTGTGAGTTCGAGGACAGCCTGGTCTACAGAGTGAGTTCCAGGACAGCCTCCAAAACAATACAGAGAAACCCTGTCTCAAAAAACCAAAAAAAAAAAAAAAAAGAGTGGGGGTATGGTAGTTTGGGGACCTTCCCTTAGGTGCCCAGGGTCTTCTGCCCGGGGACTGCGCTTGTCTCCTGGTCTCCTTTCTGAGCTGCTGAGCCAGGTGTCCAAAGGTCCTCTGGGAGACCCTGTCCTGTGAGGAGATAGGCCAACAGGGCCTTGGATGGCCTCTCTGGAAAGCTCATTTGAGCCAGGCCCAGGGAGGAGGCTTCTTATGCACAGCCTGGGTGTGTGGCTTTGGCTACAGACAGCCTGCCCTTTAAGCCACAGTACTCCCTCAGTAAGGGTGCGTTTCATCAGATGTGGGGCAAAGGCAGCGAGTGAGACCTCTGGTTGAGAAAGTCACTCGGTCACAGGACTGGGGGCCCGGAAACCCCATAGGTCAACGATCATCTGTGTGGCTCTGCTCAGCCTCCTTTCGCCCACCTATGACTACGCATCATCTTGGGGTCCCCTCCAGTAACGGCCTTCTACAGGTCTCTGCCTCAGGCTCCAGGACACCAGCTTCAGAACGGGAGGGTGTGGGTGACAGACCGGGACTGATGGAGTCCCTGGAATGAAGCCTGGCTCATGGGTTCCGTTTAGTTAGGATGTACTCCCAGCCGCCATGTATAGCGCTGTACTGAGTGAAACTGCATCTGGATGAGCACTGGAGCTATGGGCTCTGGAGCCAGGCTGCCTGACTTGGGGTCCAAACTCTGTCACTTACCACTATGGGACTCTGGGCAAGCTGCTTAGAAACCCACCGTGCCTGCTTCCACGACTAAGAAGTGTACACTCTGCTTGTCCTACCTGAGGGTAGGAGCAGGTGTGTTGATGTCCACAATATGCAGCATACTTAGAGTAACAAACACAGACTCAGCTCTGTGGCTCTTTTATTTTTTCATCTCTCACTTTAAGTGAGACGCCGAGGCCCAGAGTGCTCCAGGAGAGGAAAAGGGGAACCACGGGAGGGCTGGGAATGCCCATGTAGCTCAGCTGGCAGAGTACCTGTCCAGCAGGCAGGAGGCCCTGGCCTTGATCCTTGCTTCCAGACATGCTGGGTGTGGTGGCACACGCCTGTAGTCCCAGCACTTGAGGAGCACAGGCAGGAGAATCAGAAGTTGGAGGCCGTCCTCTGCTCCGATACTGAGTTTGAGGTTGGCTTTAAGAGCGCGGGACCCAGTGGGTCTGGAAAGACGGTTTCACGGCTCAGAAGGTTTGCTGCAGCGCAGCCTCTCGTAGGCCCAGCTCCAGGGGATCTGACAGCTTTTTTTTTTTTTTTTTTTTTTTTTGGTGTTTGGAGACAGGGTTTCTCGAGACAGGGTTTCTCTGTATTGTTTTGGAGGCTGTCCTGGAACTCGCTCTGTAGACCAGGATGGCCTCAAACTCACAGAGATCTGCCTGCCTCTGCCTCCCGAGCGCTGGGATTAAAGGCGTGCGCCACCAACGCCCGGCTCAGCACACGCATCTTAAAAAGCATTGTAAAACAAACCGACAGTCCACTGGATGCATCCGATGCCCTCAGAGTGGCTTGGCCGTTAGGAGCTCCAGCTGCTCTTAGTGTGCGTCCAGTCCCAGTTCCCAGCACACACATATGGGCCACACCCATCTGCGTCTCCAGTTCCAAGGCGGCCATCGCCCTCTTCTGGCCTCTGCGCGCACGCGGTACACAGACACATGCAGGCAAAACACTCACGCATAAAATAAATGCTTCGTGTATATATAGTCGGGCAGTGATGGTGTACTATATATACACACACTATTATATACAGATATATGTCAGGTGGCGGCAGCACACTATATATTACTATATTGTATATGTATATAGTTAGGCGATGGTGGCTCACATCTTTAATCCTAGCACTTGGGAGATGGAGGCAGACAATTTCTGTGTGTTTTAGGCCAGCCTGATCTACAGAACAAGTTCCAGGACATCCAGGGCTAGACAGAGAGACCCTGCCTCTAAGATAGATAGATAGATAGGTAAGATAGATGATAGATAGATAGATGATTGATAGATTAGATAGATAGATGATAGAGATAGATAGATTGATTGATGATGGACAGATAGATGATAGAGAGATAATAGATGATTGATAGATAGATAATAGATTGATGATGGATGGATGGATAGATAGATGGATGGATAGATAAATAGGTGTGTGTATATCCCAGGGGTTTTGCAGATTCTGGTCATAGTCCCCACTACACTTTGCACTCCTCCACCTCCCACCCCATCCCCTGATCTCCAGCTTGTTCTCCTCAGCTAGCTCCTCTTCCCCTCAGTCAGCTCCTCTTCTCCTCAGTCAGCTCCTCTTCTCTCAGTCAGCTCCTCTTCCCCTCAGTTAGCTCCTCTTCTCTCAGTTAGCTCCTCTTCTCTCAGTTAGCTCCTCTTCTCTCAGTCAGCTCCTCTTCTCTCAGTTAGCTCCTCTTCCCCTCAGTTAGCTCCTCTTCTCTCAGTTAGCTCCTCTTCTCTCAGTTAGCTCCTCTTCTCTCAGTTAGCTCCTCTTCTCTCAGTTAGCTCCTCTTCTCCTCAGTCAGCTCCTCTTCTCTCAGTCAGCTCCTCTTCCCCTCAGTCAGCTCCTCTTCTCTCAGTTAGCTCCTCTTCTCTCAGTCAGCTCCTCTTCCCCTCAGTTAGCTCC